>NC_041393.1:566670834-566819299 GCF_002162155.2 Triticum dicoccoides | reverse complement strand
GTTCATCTAGAGGCATCATCTATCGGCTTCAGTTAGTAGCAGGAGCGAAGGAATCGCTCGATCGGGTTCAGCAAACAACCATCAATTGATCGCTCGGGTTCAATAACGCGTAGACTGCAATGCAATCGCTCGGGTTCAGTTAGAGCTCAATGCCTCGCTTGGGTTCAGTTAGAGCCCAATGCCTCGCACACACGCGCGTACGTGTATGACAGAAACGGGCAAACCTCTGTGCATCGCTTGGGCCCGACCACCCACCGTAACCGGGAACACCCCGATATTTTCCTCGCCCTCGCTTCTACCATGGTTTTTTCTGTCATGGACGGCCCAAAGAATGTCATGCAGCTGCGTCTCCGGCCTGCCTAGGACGAAAAGCCCATTTTCTGTCATGATTTTTTTCCATAGAAGTAGGAGCCCGCCACATCTATGATGATACCAAGTTTTGTCACAATTATCGTCATAGAAGTGTCATAAGTATGACAGAAAAAAATTCGTTCGGCCCAAAATGTCACGGATGTGTCTTTTTTTTGTAGTGTATGAGATTATGAAACTCCCGGATATCGGAGTGTCACACCCTGGTTTGTGGCCCTTTCTTTTTCTTTTGATTTTTTGAGTATTTTGCTTGAGTTTTCTTTTTTCCATGGCTATGTGGTCTGGAAACTGGAGGAGATGACCTTTTCTTCCTTTTTAGAGTGGCTTGTCATCCTCATATCCATCCCAACACCTTGCCATTTTCATCTTGGCCCAATCACAATACTATTTTTCTAGGTAATATTCCTTTTTCCATTAAAGGAATAACTCTGTCTGTCCTAGGTTGTGAAGCAACCTCTATTTCCATCACTCCGAAAATTCCCAAATAATTATCATAAATTGTTTGGGTCATAAATTCATCAAATATGGCAAAACTTTTCCTTGCCATGTTCAAAAATAATCCTCAAATATTCCTTTCCTATTCTGTCCTAAATGGCACTTTGTGAAGAAAGTGTTATTTATCTTTGCCTATTTGAACAAAAACTTTTTGGACACCTTTTCCTGTCCATATCATTGCCTCATGCCAAAATTCAACTTCATTTGCCTAGCCAACCTTCCTCAGTGATTTTTCAAAGTTTCTGTCAGACAGAAGTCATTGTGAAGGAAGTACTAGCTAGGAGTATCCAAATGAGTTGGAATTTTGCATGCCTCTTCATGTGCTCATATCATAACCCTCCTCCAAGTTTAATCTCATTCCATTGATCTATGTGAGCCTAGGATCAATTCTTTCTGTCCTAATTTTCAGTTAGTGAAGCAAGTATATTTTATCTTGCTCCATTACGGCTGAAAATTTTCCTGAGCCTTCTCCTGCCCATATAACCCATCTCCCCAAGATTTAGGAAAAATTCATCAAGCCAATATTTCTCTAGAATTTTTTCAAGTTTCTGGGCAGAGAGGATAACTGTGAAGGAAGTACCATTTTGGCAAGTCCATTTGGTACGAAATTTTTATAGCATCATTATAGATCATCCTGCCATGTTCATTTTCAGCTCAAATGGATACACTATGTGAGTGCCCCTTCATGATTCATTTTCTGGACCAAATTTAGCAGTTTTTTTTAGAATCACCGGGTGAGGAGTTCCTCCACCTTAATATATTACTCAAAGTGGCCAAATGTCAGAGGAGTGATCTAGTTTATAAGGAAAACCAAATAGAAAACCTTAACAAATTGACCCGTTTATAAGGAAAACCGGGCCGAAAAACCATACAAGGCATGACTAAGCTAGTGGACATAAGACTATCACCATGAGAGACGCAAGTAGATGTGGGGTGTCGTCGGGAGATCACAATACCAAGACTTTGCAAACAGCCGAACGCATCGGCAAGCATACCGGCCCTCATGGCACAACTCAGGAGCATCCACAATCAACGAGTGTCATCCCAGACACGAACCTTGACTGGGGCTCCGCCACAGGAAATTGGAACGATAGAAAGTTTGAGAGTCATCTTGCACCGACCTTGAGCAAAGATGAGCTGAGAAACACCATGAGCACGATGCTCGCCGCAACACAATGGCAACCATGAGAGGGTCTTGAGCAACCATCCAACTGAGCTGCATGAAAACACCACCACCATAGACGAAGAGCTCCAATCAACCGAGACCATCCATGGTGCCTCAAGGCTATTGGCGCAGATGAAAGGCAACGAGAGACCGAGCCCACACCCAGACAAAGAGTCACACACATCCGAGGCTACATCACAACAGCGGCACCGTCGGCGAAGCCGAAGGGCATCAAGGAGCCGAGTCTACACTCGGATCGCTTCACCGTGCATACCAGTGCAAGCCGGCCGTGACACCACCACCACATCACACACCATCGTAGAACTCAGCAGGCCGCATAAACACACCACCAGCATCTCCGCTGCACCACCACCAACATTCCGGCAGCAAGTAACACCCACACAACAACCATATTGACCCCAAAGATGACGCCTTCAATAAGGGCCACGACGCTGGTTGTGCCGCCATCATCCGTACAGGATGACCTAGACTAGGGGTTTTCCCTAGGGTCTCGACGAGAAGGGTGCAGACAACAAATTCAACGACGCCTCCGGTTAGCGGCGCCCACGGGCATCGCCGCCGACGGCTCTAGGTGGAGCAAGGCTTTCGCCCAAAGTTGATCTGACACACTCCCGACGACCGGTTGAGTGAGGAGGGTAGCTGATCTGCACCACCACAAGGACCATGACCGCCCCGACGCTGCACATGGTCAGAATCAGACCTGGGAGGATGTAGCTCTGCCAAACCCATCCACCGGTAGGACCACCCGCACCATGCAGAGGCCATCGCCCACGAAGTCCAACAGCTCAAACCAGCACAACGCCGGCCGAAGCACACCACAAGAACCTCACCAGAATGCCGGCCTGACCGAGCAGTGCCGTCCAGCAGGAGAAGCAGGTCGGGAGTGGCTGCTCCAGATCCACCCACAGCCGACCAGAGCCACTGGCCCCCACCACGCGCAGCCGCCCTGCTGCCCGCGTGGGCCAGAGCTGCCAACGCTGCCGCATCTCATCGACGGCCCATGACAACCGGATTTGGGCCCTAAACCCTGATCCAACACCAAACGGCACGCCACAACACCACTCGAACGCGAGGATGAGGAGAGGACGATGTTGCCGCTGCCTGGGGCCGCCGCCCTAGCGCCCAGCACCACCGCACCGCAGATGTGAACAGGCGGCCAGATCCGCCCTAGCACGCAGCCTCACGAAGCACGTCGTGCTGTCCAGGGCCATCCACGGTGCATGACCGAGCGGGGGAGGCCCGCCGCCGCCGGCTGCCGCTCGGGCTTTGCCCGGTGGCGTGGCCCAACGGCAGCGAGGGGGAGCGGGAGGGAAGTGCGGGTGGCTATGGCAGTGTTGGGTTTCGCCCGAGATGCTCCCCTGGAGAGCGACGCGAGCGTCCGGTTCCTTTTGATTAGGATCCACCATTGTGAGATTTCGGGAGAGCAAAAATATTAGTCCTAGCAGTTGTTAAGCAACTCTATTAAATATTGGTCCTAATCCTCTCAAACTTAACATGATTATAGTCCTTCCTATCCTAAACCACCTAGACATCAGCTCTGTCCATTATCACTTCCCTGATGATCACAGTTTCATGCAATATTCTGCAACAACAAACTTCAGAGTCATTTCCCTTCTAACCACATCGTTTTTAATCGAGATTTAAACTCAGTTGTAACCTACCCTGGAGGGACTTCACCCTAGACAACACTTGCCATCCCATTGTGTCCTCTTCTAGCCAGTTCACGCGGTGACCACCGACTTGGCATGCAGTGTGCACGCTCTGCTGCCGTTAGCCGCGTCCAGGGCATCGTTTGCTTCAGGCCCCTTAAGGGAGTCCTGGATTAGGGGGCGTTCGGATGGCCGGGCTATGACCTTTGGCCGGACTCCCGGACTATGAAGATACAAGATTGAAGACTTCGTCCCGTGTCCGGATAGGACTTTCCTTGGCGTGGAAGGCAAGCTTGGCGATTCAATATGAAGATCTTCTCCCATTGTAACCGACTCTGTGTAACCCTATCCCTCTCCAGTGTCTATATAAATCGGAGAGTTTTTAGTCCGTAGGACGAACAACAATCATACCATAGGCTAGCTTCTAGGGTTTAGCTTCTCTGATCTCGTGGTAGATCAACTCTTGTACTACCCATATCATCAATATTAATCAAGCAGGAGTAGGGTTTACCTCCATCGAGAGGGCCCGAACCTGGGTAAAAACATCGTGTCCCTTGTCTCCTGTTACCATCCGCCTAGACGCACAGTTCGGGACCCCCTACCCGAGATATGCCGGTTTTGACACCGACATTGGTGCTTTCATTGAGAGTTCCTCTGTGTCGTCACGTTTAGGCCCGATGGCTCCTCCGATCATCAACCACGAAGAAGTCCAGGGTGAGACCTTTCTCCCCGGACAGATCTTCGTGTCCGGCGGCTTCGCACTGCGGGCCAATTCGCTTGGCCATATGGAGCAGATCGAAAGCTGCACCCCTGGCCATCAGGTCAGATTTGGAAGCTTAAACTACACGGCCGACATACGCGGGGACTTGATCTTTGACGGATTCGAGCCACGGCCGAGCGTGCCGCACTGTCACGACGGGCATGATCTAGATCTGCCGCCGGTCAGCGCTCAGAGCGCCGCTCAGGTGTCCGCTCCGACCCTTAGCTCGGAGCCGACCGCGCCAATCGGGGACGAACGGTTGGACGCCGCCCGGAAGCCGCAATCCCTACGGCGATCGAGCCGAATACCAGCCAGGTCCTTTGTGAGGCATGTGACTCCAAGGTGCCGGACTCCGTTCCAGACTCCGGATCTTCTACAGCCCTTCTGATCGAACCCAACTGGGCTCCGATCATGGAGTTCACCGCCGCGGACGTCTTTCAGCACTCGCCCTTTGGCGACATCCTGAATTCACTAAAGTCTCTCTCCTTGTCAGGAGAGCCCTAGTCGGACTATAGTCAGCAAGGTTGGGATGCGAACGAAGAAGAATTCGAAACCCACCCACCACCCACTTCGTAGCCACTATCGACGATCTAACCGACATGCTCGACTTCGACTCCTAAGACATCGACGGTATGGACGCCGATGAAGGAGACAACCAAGAACCAGCACCTATAGGGCACTGGAAAGCCACCTCGTCATATGACATATACATGGTGGACACCCCTAAAGCAGGGAATGGCGATGAAAAAACGGAGGACGACCCCTCCAAGAAGCAACCTAAGCACCAACGTCAGCGGCGCCGCTCTAAATCACGCCAATGCAAAAACGGCGAGTCCGGCACTGGAGACAACAACACCCCGGACAGTGCCGAAGACAACCCCCTCCAACAGGATTCAGCGCAGGAGGATGGAGAAGCCAGCCCCCATGAGAGAGCGGCAGACAGGGAGGTCGAGGACGACAATTATATGCCTCCCTCCGAAGACGAGGCAAGCCTCGACGACGACGAATTTGTCGTGCCAGAGGATCCCGTCGAACAAGAGCGTTTCAAGCGCAAGCTTATGGCCACGGCAAGCAGCCTCAAGAAAAAACAGCAGCAGCTCAGAGCTGACCAAGATTTGCTAGCCGACAAATGGACTGAAGTCCTGGCGGCCGAAGAGTATAATCTCGAACGCCCCTCCAAGAGCTACCCAAAGCGCAGGCTGCTACCCCAACTAGAGGAGGAAGCAACTAAATCTACATCACCAGCGTATGATGCAACCGATCGGCCACCCCGTGGCCGCGACAGAGAGGCCTTTCGGCCCTCAACTCAAGCCGCACCCCGGCGCCGCTCAAAAAATACCAGAGCACGGGGAAACGCAACAGACCTGCGAGACATATTGGAGGATAAGGCAAGGAAAACAAGATCGATCTACGGATCGCGCGGGCGCCCCACGTCACGTGACGATAACCATCACGCCGGATATGATAAATAGTGCCAGGCCGAACACAATAGACAAAGCTCGTTCGAGCTACATCGCGATATAGCCCAGTACAGGGGCGCCACACACCCACTATGCTTCACAGACGAAGTAATGGATCATCAAATCCCTGAGGGATTTAAACCTGTAAACATCGAATCATACGATGGCACAACAGATCCTGTGGTATGGATCGAGGATTATCTCCTTCATATCCACATGGCCCGTGGTGATGATCTACATGCCATCAAATACCTCCCGCTCAAGCTTAAAGGACCAGCTAGGCATTGGCTTAACAGCCTGCCAGCAGAGTCAATTAGTTGCTGGGAGGACCTGGAATCTGCATTCCTCGACAACTTCTAGGGCACTTAGGCCCAGTTCTTTTGAGGCGTGGCTTATGCATAAGCTGCGGTGGAAATAAGTCATTGATAAGCTGCAATGAAAATAAGCCCCCTAGCATAAGCCATCCAGTTCTTTTGTCCAAGCTTATGCTCTGGGTTCTCCGATGAAAAGTCTACAATACCCCTAAAATGTAATTGTATGACATTTAACTGCAGTTCTGTGAATTGTAGCAGCACTTGGACAACTTAATTCATACTCTCTTGCACTTGCAAAAGGTATAGCAGGACCAAACCAAACAACAATCAAAATGCTAGTGTTTGCATACAAATTTCTGAACATTCACTAGCAACATTCATCTTTTTTTCACAACAGATAGAAACTTGGACATGACCAAAAACTAAGGTGCACATGAGTACTGCACTTCCTGAAGATATGTCAGGAAAATTCATATGCATCTCTGAAATAGAATTTGAAATAGGCAAAAAGAATACTAATCCTAATCGCCATGAGATTGTCAAGCATTTGCTACTCGATGGACAATCAGAGAACTAGCAGTGGGTAGCCATGGTGTCCAAAGAAGTGCAGGTGTCGGGCGTCAGGGCAGTGCGTTGACGACGACGTCGACGAACCAAGGGGCGTCTCAGCCATGGAAGGAGAGTGGGGCTGAGCGGAGCACCGGGGAGGAGCAGCCGCCGTCGATCTTGGGGGAGAAGGGGGTCGGCGCCCATCCAATCGAGCTCAGAAGCCGACGTCCACGGGCGCCGGAGGCGGGCAGCCGTCCTGCTTGACAAAGGGGTCGGTGGCGGCGGCTTGAGGCGGGGCCGCCGGCGGCGGCTGGAGGCGGCGGTAGCTGGGAAACCCTAACCGCGGGAGGAGAGGGACGACAGGGGCGCGGGGCATTGCGAGCAATTTTCCTTCGGGGCTGGTACACTGGAGGGGCGCGGTGGCATTTCCTGTGTAATTGTGTTGAAGTGCGAGGGCAAAGGAAAATACCATTTTGTTTTTTAAGTGATTGCCGCGAGAAGCTGCGGGAAGCTGCCATACCCCCAGCTTTTTTCCATTGTGAAGAGAAGGGCTGTGGAAATAAGTTAAGCTCCACTCCTAAATTGAGTTCTTTTGGGCTTTTGGCTTATTTTCACAATAAGCTGAAATAAGCTGCAAAAGAACTGGCCCTTATGTGCGACCACCAGACGCCGATGACCTAAGCCACATAATCCAGCAGCCAGAGGAATCGGCCAGACAATTCTAGACACGGTTCCTAACCAAGAAAAATCAAATAGTCGACTATCCGGATGCAGAGGCTCTTGCAGCCTTCAGGCACAACATCCAAGACGAATGGCTTGCCCGGCACCTAGGGCAGGAAAAGCCGAAATCTATGGCAGCCCTCACGACACTCATGACCCGCTTTTGTGCGGGAGAAGACAGCTGGCTAGCTCGTAGCAATAACATAACCAAGAACCCTGGCAACTCGGATACCAAGGACAACAACGGCAGGTCACATCGCAACAAGCACAAGCACCGCATTAACGGCGACAATACTGAGGATACGGCAGTTAGTGCCAGATTCAGAGGCTCTAAACCCGGTCAGCGGAAGAAGCCATTCAAAAGAAACCCTCCGGGCCCATCCAGTTTAGACCGGATACTCAATCGCTCATGCCAGATACACGGCACCCCCGAACAACTAGCCAATCACACCAACAAAGATTGTTGGGTGTTCAAGCAAGCAGGCAAGTTAAGTGCCGAAAACAGAGACAAGGGGCTGCATAGCGATGACAAGGAGGAGCCCCGGCCGCCGAACAACAGAGGACAAAAGGGCTTCCCCCCACAAGTGCGGACGGTAAACATGATATACGCAACCCATATCCCCAAAAGGTAGCGGAAGCGTGCTCTCAAGGACGTCTATGCGTTGGAGCCAGTCGCCCCAAAGTTCAACCCATGGTCCTCCTGCCTGATCACTTTTGATCGAAGGGACCACCACACTAGCATTCGTCACGGTGGATTCGCCGCATTGGAACTAGTCCCAATCATTGACGGATTTCACCTCACTAGAGTCCTCATGGACGGCGGCAGCAGCCTGAACCTGCTTTAGCAGGATACAGTGCGAAAAATGGGTATAGATCCCTCAAGGATTAACCCACAAAGACAACCTTTAAAGGCATCATACCAGGTGTAGAAGCCAGCTGTACAGGCTCAGTTACACTCGAAGTGGTCTTCGGATCCCCGGATAATTTCCGAAGCGAAGAGTTAATCTTCGACATAGTCCCATTCTGTAGTGGCTATCACGCCCTGCTCGGACGAACCGCATTCGCAAAATTTAATGCGGTGCCGCACTACGCATATCTCAAGCTCAAGATGCCAGGTCCTCGCGGAGTCATTACGGTCAATGGAAATACCGAACGCTCTCTCCGAACAGAGGAGCACACGGCGGCCCTTGCGGCGGAAGTACAAAGTAGCCTCTCAAGGCAATTCTCCAATCTGGCTGTTAAACGTCCGGATAACGTCAAGCGCGCCCGAAGTAACCTACAACAAAACTGGCTAGCACGTTCCGAGCAAGCATAGCAGTGAGGCCCCAACCCCAGCCCTCGCGACATTGCGATAGCAGTACCACGCGTACATAACTACGCTCTGGAAATACCATGGGCATAAGGGGAGGGGCACAACCACGGCACGCCCAGAATGCGGCTCAACCGCACTAGGGGCTCCATATTCTGCCGTTTCCTTTTTTATACTTTCAGGACCCAACTATTCGGAAGGCCTGTCGGGCAATACACTCGCCGAACACATGATGTAACATCCAGGGAGACAACAAGCCACGAAGAATGTCCAGGTGGTCTCTATAACGAGCTAATTACCTGTTTTACTTAAAGTCTCGCAGCTTGCCCCTGGAGAGGGACATGTCAAATAGTCCCATCTCTTGCTTATCGCACTATTTGTATCATTCTGCTTTCATAGCAACCCTTTTCATAAACAATACATAGCTCTTATCTATTATTGTATTCATTTATTTTTATACAAATATGTTCAGTCATGACATTATTCAACCGTACACTTTGGTACAGCCAATACACCAGGGGCTTAAGTACCCCATAATACGGTGTGAAAAGACCAAACACTCTCATGAGTGCGGCACCCCGAACTTATAGCACTATATGCATCGGCTCCGAATCATGTCTTGGGTCAATAGTTGGGTTTGCCCCGCTCCCATGTTTTGGTACCTTACGTTCCGCAATGTCGGCTAAGGAAGCGCTGGGAGAACTACTGCGATTGTGCCCAAGTTGAGCTGGGTTAACACCTCAGTAGAGAAAGCTAAAACTGACCGTCATGATAGTGCGAGAGACCGGTCGCTGTTCGAGAGGTTTTTCGAGTCCCTAAAGACTTATGCCGCTTAGAGCGAGGAGCCAGATTTATCCGGCCTAGGCGTGGATAGCGCCCCGAACTCGGTCTTCTGAATACTAGGGGCTTTGCTGAAATTTAAAATTATAGAATTCTATGGCTAAGTTAGAGTGATAAAGCATTATAAGTCTGATGGCCTGGTTCGTTGTGCTGAGTGCCTCCCTAGATGGACCCAAGAATGGGAACAAGAGCGCTCAGGTTTATCCTGAACACCCCAGCAGTCGTGGCATGGGGGTAAAAACCGACGACTTGCATCTCTCAGATTTCATAAACGGCCGCACAGAAGGTAATATTTTAAATTCAAAAGCGTTGCTTAGCGCATATGAACAAGTATTTAGCACACAGGATAAACACGAGCGAGTTTACTCAAAAATTAGATCCCCGGTACATTCATTCGCTACAAGACGGGCACCCTTCAGGACGCCCTCATAATACATCTCGGGCCTGCTATGCTCCTACCCATCTGGTGGCCCATCCTTCACCAGCTTCTCAACATCTAGCTTGCCCCAGTGCACTTTAGCACGGGCAAAATCCCTACGGGCGCCCTCGATACACACGGAATGCTTGATGACTTCAAGCCGTGGACAGGCATCCACCAGCCGCCGCACCAGCCCAAAGTAGCTCAAAGGCATGACCTCACCAAGCCACAGCCGGCCTATCAGGCCCTTCATGGCCTGTTAGGCTGCCTTATGAAGCTCGACCAGCTGCTTTAGCTGGTCGCTCAAGGTACCGGGTGTCCGGCCTCAGCATACTGGGACCAGAACACCTTCTCCGTCAAGCTTCCTTCCTCACCCCGGTAGAATGCGGCGGCATTGGATACACTGCGGGGCAGATCTGTGAATGCTCCTGGAGAACTCCGGATGCGGGTAAGTAACAGGTAATTTACTTTCACATGCTTGCTTTGCATAAAAATGCCTTACCCGCCGCAATCTTTTTCATCGCCTCAATCTCCTGGAGGGCTTTCTGGGCTTCGGCCTTGGCAGATTGGGCGCTTTCAAGTCCCGAGGCAAGCTCGGACTCTCGAGTCTTCGAGTTAACCTCTAACCTCTCATGTTTTTTCACAAGAGCATTGAGCTCTTGCCGCACCTCCGCCACCTGCGCCTCTCGCTTCTCTCGCTCTGAGCGCTCCATGGCCGCATTATCTTCGGCCTTGGAAAGCGCTTCCTTCAGGGTTGCCACCTGGGTTGTGGCCCCTGCAACATTCACGTTGGTCCTGTCATTATTTGCAACTAGGTATTTATATATACATTTACATAAGGTATTACATACCTTTCTTGTCCTCGAGCTGCTTCTTGGCATGGCCGAGCTCGATCTCGGACCGCTCGAGGCTTTGCTTAAATACATTGACCTCTGTAGTCAATGCGACCGAGGTCAGCAGCGGAGCCTGCATTCCCATATTGACATATTTATGTTAGACTCCTGCGTATATCTTTTTTAGATCCTCAGTCCGGTTTTTCTTTCCGAACACCAAATTGAGCATCAGGGGCTACTGTCTATATGGTAACATTTTTATATGTTTTAACATACATACCTCAAAGCATGTTAGAAGGCTGGTACAGGCTTTGGTCAGCCCGCTCTTGGCAGACTGAACCTTCTAAATCACCGCACTCATAACAGTGCGGTGCTGCTCGTCGATGGAGGCGCCGTTAAGCACCTCCAGCAAATTGTCTGGCGTCTCCGGTTGGACGGAGGCCGTCGGCGTCGTAGGCTTGCCCTTCTTATGAAGGGGCCGCTTGCTGGACTCCGGAACCACTGATGGCTCTGGAGCGGTGTCCGGCCCAGGGCCGGACTTAGATCCCTCTGGGGCTTTACCCCCTTTGGGCCTGGAGTCCGGGAGGTCGCCTTGTGGCGCCTCCAGGACCACCTCCTCCTGGTTTAGTCCCTTTTGGGACTCCACCTCGGCTTCATCCGTGGGGAGAGGGGAGGAGGCCGTCTGAAGTGAAGCGCTATTCACACCCGACGAATCTAGGGAGCCGCTCGATGATTCGCCGAGCTGAGCCTAGGACGGACTACGTGATTGAATTCGGTGTCAGAAGGTACCGTACAATAGATGAGCGCCATAAGTTATTCTGGTATCCGGATACTTACGATTTTGCCAGGGACTTGACCCTGGATGGCCATTCCTCCCCGCCGTCTTCGGCATCCGAGGCGTAGTCCGGCAGAAGGGTCCTCCCCTTCTTGGACCCTCCGGCCTCCCCAGTTGGGGCGGCCTTCCTATTCTTTCCTCCCCCCACTGGAGGGGAGAGGCTTCTTCTTCTTCTTCCTCCTCCTAATCTTCACAGGCGGAGGGCGCTTCAAGGTCGTCGGGCGATGAATCCGACACCACCAGGCGTCGGGAACTCTTTTGAGTCCCCGTGGCCTTCTTCTTGGCCTTCTTCTCTGGCACCACGTGGGGTGCCAGAACCAATAGCTTCATTAAACGGGCTTCCGCTGGGTCTTCGGGCAAAGGAGCTGGACAGTTGGTCCGTCCGGCCTTCTTCTACCAGTCCTGTTAAAGGGATGAGAGTTTAGATCCCGCATAGAGTCAAACTATGGAAAATGAATACCCCGTAATGGGAAAATTGAGCTTACCGCACTGGCTTGACGCTTCGCACAGAATCCGCGATCAACGGTGATGGGAGGGTGGACCTCGGAGCTCTTGAAAAGCACTTTCCAGGCATCTTCGTGCGTTGTGTCGAAGAGCCTGGACAAAGTTTGGTGCTGGGTCGGGTCGAATTCCCACAAATTAAAAGCCCGTCGTTGACACGAGGAACCGGCGGAAGAGCATGATCTGGACTACGGTGATGAGCTTAACCTTCCTATCGATCAGGTCTTTGATGCGGGTTTGTAGTCCGGTCACCTCTGCCGAATTACCCCACGACAGGCCTGCCTCTTTCCACGAGGTGAGCCGTGTGGGGATGCCAGATTGGAATCGGGGGCCGCTGCCCATTTAGGGTCGCGCGGCTCGGTGATGTAGAACCACCCTGATTGCCACCCTTTGATGGTTTCCATGAAGGCGCCCTCAAGCCATGTAATGTTGGCTATCTTGCCCACCATGGCGCCTCCGCACTCCGCTTGTCGGCCGCCCACAACCTTCGGCTTGACATTGAAGGTCTTCAGCCATAAGCCGAAGTGGGGCTGGATGCGGAGAAACACCTCACATACGACGATGAACACCGATATGTTGAGGATGAAGTTCGAGGCCAGATTGTGGAAGTCCAGGCCGTAGTAGAACATGAGCCCCCGGACGAACGGGTGAAGAGGAAAGCCCAGTCCGCGGAGGAAATGGGGGAGAAATACGACCCTCTCATGGGGCCCAGGGGTGGGGATGAGTTACCCCTAATCTGGAAGCCGGTGCGCGATGTCGTCAGACAAGTACCATCCTTCCACAACTTTTTGATGTGCCCCTCCGTGACGGTGGAGGCCATCCATCTACCTCCTGCTCCGGACATGATTGGAGAAGGTTGAGGTGGGAAGTGCGGACTTGGGCACTGGAGCTCGAGTGCGCAGGAATGGATAAGCAAAGGAGGAAGAAGGTGTAAATGGAAAGGGTGGACCCTTATCCCCTTATATGGGCGGCCGAAACTATGACCCCCCAGCCTAATAAAACTCGCTTATCTCCCAAGCGCAGCGGTTAATGGCGCGGTTGGGTTACCCACGCCCGGAATGAGGGGCACGATCTCTGCTTTGACAAGACGTGCCAAAGAAACCACCTTGCTAAACGCGTTGAGGTGGAACAGTAAAACGATTCGAATAAAGGCTTGGCCGTGGCGTGATGTCACGCTGCGGGATACGTCAGAAAATTAGATTTGTGCAGATATTATTCTCTCTACGGTGGTATGTGGAACTTATTTTGCAGAGCCGGGCACTATCCTTGTGTTCAACATCTTCTATGAAATATTCGGAGGAGGAACCCGCCTTGCAATGCCGAAGACAATTTGCACGCCGGACTCGTCGTCATTGAAGCCTGGTTCAGGGGCTACTGAGGGAGTCCTGGATTAGAGGGTGTCCGGATGGCCGGACTATGACCTTTGGCCGGACTCCCGGACTATGAAGATACAAGATTGAAGACTTCATCCCGTGCCCGGATAGGACTTTCCTTGGCGTGGAAGGCAAGCTTGGCGATTCAATATGAAGATCTCCTCCCATTGTAACCGACTCTGTGTAACCCTAGCCCTCTCCGGTGTCTATATAAACCGGAGAGTTTTTAGTCCATAGGATGAACAACAATCATACCATAGGCTAGCTTCTAGGGTTTAGCCTCTCTGATCTCGTGGTAGATCAACTCTTGTACTACCCATATCATCAATATTAATCAAGCAGGAGTAGGGTTTTACCTCCATCGAGAGGGCTCGAACCTAGGTTAAAACATCGTGTCCCTTGTCTCCTGTTACCATCCGCCTAGATGCACAGTTCGGGACACCCTACCAGAGATCCGCCGGTTTTGACATCGACACCCCTCCTCTGCTCAGCGTCTCAGCGTGCATGGGCATGTCTAGCAGATCGGCCTTGACGTCCCCTTCTCCCTAGACCTCTCTCCCCTCCTGTAGCTCGCTCGTCAAACCTCGTCGCCGCGCGCCCACAGATGGACTGTGTCGTTTCGTCTCGGTTCGCCCTAGCCTCTTCCTCCCCCCATGCCCATCAACCTCATCTTCCCCGTGATGCATGCCCTCTGCTCCCCATGTTGCCTTCCATCGACCGTGCTCGCTCGCACACGCGTCCACGGCTCTGGCCACGCGTCTGCGGCGGCAACCGAGCTCGGCACCTCACCCCGGCTATAAATAGCCATTCCCGAGAGCTCCCGAGCACACCAGCAGCCTCACCACATCTCCGGCAGCCTCCCCATCCTCTCCCTGGAGCTCCTGTACCTCTCCTTGCTCGCCTCTTCCACCATGGTCGCTGCCTCGACCATCTTAAATTAGCTCAATGCCGGCCTCCTCTCTCCTTTCTGACCTCACCAGCATCATTACCAAGCCCCAGTGATCCTCCCCACCTCCTCGTTTCATTGCCGGAGTGCTCGTGGCCGCGTGCCCAAGTTTCCCCGAGGCCACTGTCCGCCGCGGTTGGTGCTCTCCTTGACTGTCCGCTCCCTGGAGAAGCTGCAGTATCCCACGTGAAGCGCGGCACCGCCCTGAGCTGTTCGGTAGGTCGGGTGCTGTCGGAAACGGCCGGTAGCTCTGGCTATCATTGGCCGAGCGTCTCCCTGCCTCGGCCTCATGCGGGTGTGGGAAGAAAAAGAAGATGACTGGGCTAGGCGGGCCCCATCGGTAGCGCGACCCCACCTGGCAGCCACCCAAGCCCAGCCCGCCTGTGCCATGTGTTTAAGTGGAAGCGCACTTCCACGGTTTACGTTTTCGGTAAGTGAAAGCGCAAACGCCGCGACCTCTGTCCAGAAATACATTTTCTCTGCTACAAAGGCGTACTCCATTTCCATTGCGTCTAAAAGTGCACTTTCCCTGTGCAGAAGATGTATTTCCTCAAAGGCGTTTTCTGTTTTCTCCTTCAGGGGCCTAATTGTGAAATGTTTTTACAGACTGGTCCCTGGACTTCGTCGGGCTATATCTTTTCAACCAAGACTCCGAATGACATGATTCCAATGCCTGCATCTTTGTCTCATCAATCCCATTCTCTTCACATCATTTTCACTATGGTTTGCCATACTAGAAATGACCATTTTTCCCTTGCCCCTAATCAGCCCCCTCTGAGGGAGAACCCTTTCCGGTGATTCCTTCCACCAGTTTTCCGCACTTCTCCCCGGTGCATCCTTCATCCCCAAGTAATCCAAGACAACCACTTGCATGACATACATGAAGTAGCCATTGTTTTCTAGTTGAACATCTAAATAAGTGCTTGTTTGTCTGCAACTGCTATCGTTGTTTCGGTAATGCTTATAGATCTATGTTCACCTTCATGCTATGCTCTTCTACATCTTGTTATCTTGCACTTATTACTAGTGTTTTGGTACATGTCATGCTTGGTAGTAGTACTTGTTGGTGTTAGTCGTGCTCCTCGGTGCATGACTATTGTTGGTTACCGAGTACCGTCATTATGCATGTTCCTTTGCATACAATGGTTAAATGCTTACTTGCTAGTATTCTTAATATATTCTTGCATGGTATCTCTTGTTGATGCTAGTGGTCATGCTATAGTGGATGCGTGTGGTGTTCATGCTAGTCAGGATGCCATGCTAAGTCAGATATATGATTTATTGTTGTTTATATGTTAACAAGTGATGTTGCACATCCATGCTTATGTTGATATCATGCTCATGCACTGTAGTTGCATCATGTTATTTTAATATGGCTTAGCTTATTGCATTCAAGTTTAACTGGATAATAATCAAACTTGAACAACTGTTGGCTGAGTCATGGTGCCACCAAATCGAGATAACTAGTGCAACCACACTTGCCTTATGGGGGTCCTAACTAGGTCTATTGTCATGCCTCTCGCCGGTGCCTCCAACGAGGGAAGGTTATGCGCAGGCACTACCTTGGCCGGGTAGGACGACATAAGCCTTGTGTGTCCGTTGTTTGTTGTTGTTGTAAGGATCCTTGTCCCCGTTTGGGACTGTTTATGTTTGGCCACGGCGGTGCGTTGGATGTCACGGGTTGACATCGGGGCCACCCATGTCTTAGCCTAGAGGGGAGTTGGTCAGAGTGGCTAGGAGAGTGTGATGTCAATAGAGCGGTTTTTGAAGGAAATATGCCCTGGGGGCAATAATGAAGTTGTTATTTTATATTTCCTTATTTATGATAAGTGTTATTCATGCTAGAATTGAATTAACCGGAAACTTGATACATGTGTGAATACATAAACAAAACATCGTGTCCCTAGTATGCCTCTACTAGACTAGCTCGTTGATCAAAGATGGTTAAGTTTCCTAGCCATGGACATGAGTTGTCATTTGATAAACGGGATCACATCATTAGTGGAATGATGTGATGGACAAGACCCATTTGTTAGCTTAGCATAATGATTGTTCAGTTTTATTGCTACTGCTTTCTTCGTGTCAAATATATATTCCTCCGACTATGAGATTATGCAACTCCAGGACACCGACGGAATGCCTTATGTGCTATCAAACATCACAATGTAACTGGGTGATTATAAAGATGCTCTACAGGTATCTCCGAAGGTGTTTGTTGGGTTGGCATAGGTCAAGATTAGGATTTGTCACTTCATGTATCGGACAGGTATCTCTGGGCCCTCTCGTAAATGCACATCATATGAAGCCTTGCAAGCAATGTGACTAATGAGTTAGTTGCGGGATGATGCACTACGGAATGAGTAAAGAGACTTGCCAGTAATGAGATTGAACTAGGTATGAGGATACCGACGATCGAATCTCGGGCAAGTAACATACCGATGACAAAGGGAATAACGTATGTTGACATTGCGGTTCGACCGATAAAGATCTTCATAGAATATTTTGGACCGATGAGCATCCAGGTTCCGCTATTGGCTATTGACTGATGAGGTGTCATGATCATGTCTACATAGTTCTCGAACCTGTAGGATCCGCACGCTTAATGTTCGATGACGATATGTATTATATGTGTTATGTGTTTTGGTGACCGAAGGTAGTTCGGAGTCCCTAATAAGATCACGGACATGACGAGTGATGTCTACTACACAACCTTCTTCTTGTAGACGTTGTTGGGCCTCCAAGTGCAGAGGTTTGTAGGACAGTAGCAAATTTCCCTCAAGTGGATGACCTAAGGTTTATCAATCTGTGGGAGGCGCAGGATTAAGATGGTCTCTCTCAAACAACCCTGCAACCAAATAGCAAAGAGTCTCTTGTGTCCCCAACACACCCAATACAACGGTAAATTGTATAGGTGCAGTAGTTCGGCGAAGAGATGGTGATACAAGTGCAATATGGATGGTAGATATGAGTATTTGTAATCTTAAAATATAAAAACAGCAAGGTAACAAGTGGTAAAAGTGAGCACAAACGGTATTGCAATGCTAGGAAATAAGGCCTAGGGTTCATACTTTCACTAGTGCAAATTCTCTCAACAATAATAACATAACTAGATCATATAACTATCCCTCAACATGCAACAAAGACTCACTCCAAAGTCACTAATAACATAATTAGATCATATAACTAGATCATCTAACTAGATCATCTAACTAGATCATCTAACTAGATCATATAACTTTCACTAGGAGAACGAACGAAGAGATTATTGTAGGGTACAAAACCACCTCAAAGTTATCTTTCTGATCGACCTATTCAAGAGTTTGTAGTAAAATAACACGGAGCTATTCTTTCCGTTCAATCTATCATAGACTTCGTACTAGAATAACACCTTAAGACACAAATCAACCAAAACCCTAATGTCACCTAGATACTCCAATCTCACCTCAAGTATCCATGGGCATGATTATACGATATGCATCACACAATCTCAGATTCATCTATTCAACCAACACAAAGAACTTCAAAGAGTGCCCCATAGTTTCTACCGGAGAGTCAAGACGAAAACGTGTGCCAACCCCTATGCATAAGTTCACGAGGTCACGAAACCCGCAAGTTGATCACCAAAATATACATCAAGTAGATCACGTGAATATCCCATTGTCACCACAGATGAGCACATGCAAGACATACATCAAGTGTTCTCAAATCCTTAAAGACTCAATCCGATAAGATAACTTCAAAGGGAAAACTCAATCCATTACAAGAGAGTAGAGGGGGAGAAACATCATAAGATCCAACTATAATAGCAAAGCTCGCGATACATCAAGATCGTACCATATCAAGAACACAAGAGGGAGAGATCAAACACATAGCTATTGGTACATACCCTCAGTCCCGAGGGTGAAATACTCCCTCCTCATCGTGGAGAGCGTCGGGATGATGAAGATGGCCACTGGTGATGGATCCCCCCTCCGGCAGGGTGCCGGAATAGGGTCCCGATTGGTTTTTGGTGGCTATAGAGGCTTGCGGCGGCATAACTCCCGATCTATGGTGCTCCCGGATGTTTTCAGGGTATATGAGTATATATAGGCGAAAGAAGTCGGTCAGGGGAGCCACGAGGGGCCCACAAGGGTGGGGGGCACGCCTTGGGGGTAGGGCGCGCCCTGGACCCTCGTGGCCTCCTTGTTGCTTCCCTGGCGTCTACTCCAAATCTCCTGGATTGCATTTGTTTCAAAAATAACTCTCCCGAAGGTTTCATTCCGTTTGGACTCCGTTTGATATTCCTTTTCTGCGAAACACTGAAATAGGCAAAAAAACAGCAATTTGGGCTGGGCCTCCGGTTAATAGGTTAGTCCCAAAAATAATATAAAAGTGCATAGTAAAGCCCATTAAACATCCAAAACAGATAATATAATAGCATGGAACAATCAAAAATTATAGATACGTTGGAGACGTATCAACGAGGAGTCTCGAAATGGTCGAGAGATAAAGATTGATATATTGGACAATAGTATTCGGACACCAGAATGGATTCGGAAAGGTTCGGATATTTTTTTGGAGTACTCGGAGGTTACCGGAACCCGCCGGGGAATGGTTGGGCCTACATGGGCCATAGGGGAGAGGGGAGGCAGCCCACAAAGGGTGGTCGCACCTCTCTCCCATAGGGAGTCCGAATTGGACTAGGGGAGGGGCGCGCCCCCCTTTCCTTCTCCTCTTCCCTCTCCCTTCCCCTTTCCCCCTCCATGAGAAGAAAAAAAGAGGGGCCCGAATCCTACTAGGAGTTGTCTGCGTTCTGGGAACGGGGGTCACCAGACTTGTCTGCCTGCGGCCCACGGCGTGGCTCCACCAGCGGCCCAGTACGACCCATCTTCATCAACCAACACTCAAGACCCTCGCGAGGGGCCAAGCCTCGCGAGGCAGACGGCACAAGGCCTCTTCAGGAGCGGCCTCACCAGGAAGGCTCGCGAGGGGTTGGCGCCAGCGCACACAGTGTCCTCGTTTCCCCTTTGGTGCTAAGGGGGCAAGCGCAGGCACGAAGTATCGAGGCATCAGGCAAAGGTTTCCATATTGGTGCAACAAGACGAAGACGTCATCGTGGAGCCCAAGGCAGCGTCTCCACTAGCGCCTTTGACAGGCGAAGACCACCTTTAGTCAGGATAGCTTCTACTAGTTGTCCCCTTTCAAATTGGCTGTTGTTGGATCCCTTCCCGCTCAACATTTGGGGAGAGGACCAGTGCCTCTATAAATAGGACTAGCCACCACAGTAGAAAGGGGGAGAATGGACTGAGTTCATCCTCACACCCACCAAGCACAAGAACACCTATCCTCAGGAGGTTGTTCTTCCCTTGTACTGTTCATCATCAGCCCAAGAGGCAATCCACTACCACCACACTGGAGTAGGGTATTACACCACAACGGAGGCCTGAACCAGTATAAATCTTGTGTCTCTTGTGTTGTGAGTTCATCGAGCTAAGCTTAGAGATCACGGCGAGGATGAGGGCGAGATTCGGTAGGGGGAAATCTTCGTGCGCACCCTAGTGTTCAAACCTCAAGGGTTTTGCCAAAACCCTAAATCCGACATTTGGCGCGCCAGGTAGGGGTGCGCCGGATCTTTCCTTCCGCCAGTTAGTCGGCCGTCGCTCCGCTGGTCCAATGTCTGGCGACCCGATGACCAGCACTGACCACTGGGCGGCCTGGCCAGCCCGGGCCACGCTGCATGCCCAAGAAGGCCTCAGCCCCACGCCCCAGACAGCCCGCCACTACAAAAAAGACATCCATGACATTTTGGGCCGAATGAAATTTTTTTCTGTCATACTTATGACACTTCTATGACGATAATTGTGAAAAACCCGGTATCATCATAGATGTGGTGGGATCCTACTGCTATGACAAAAAATCATGACAGAAAATGGACTTTTCATCCTGGGTGGGCCGGAGACGCAGCTGCATGACATTCTTTGGGCCGTCCATGACGGAAAAAACCGTGGTAGAAGCGAGGGCGAGGAAAATTTCGGCGAGTTCCCGGTTACGGTGGGTGGTCGGGGGCCGAGCGATGTGTGTTTCTCTCGTACACGTACGTGCGTGTGTGCGAGGCGTTGGCTCTAACTGAACCCGAGCGAGGCGTTGGGCTCTAATTGAACCTTCGCTACTGCTGCTAACTGAAGACAATCGATGCTGCCTTTGGATGAACAGTGAGTGTTCCGTGGGGGGGGGGGTGTGACACCCCAAAATTTTGGCTTTGTTTTAATGAATTAATTTTTTTCCAGGAATTCAAACTTTGGATTTCTGAGCTCCATTTTGATTTTTTTAAATCATCTCCTTCCCTGTTATGATGAGTTTTTCCCAAAGAGAAAACTTTTCAAATATGTTATTGGACTTGTTTAACCTCTCAAGAAAAACCTTCCTTTTATCAGTATAACTAATTAACTAATTTAATTGCTTGATCTTTACTTTCTTGGAAATAGTTTTTCAAGGTTAAATGGCCATATTTGAACTACAACCATTTGATAGATTCACTTAAAATTTCACCAAAAATTTGGAGATATCATGTGATGTTTTTAAATCACTTTTATGCAAAAATATATTTCATTCATGAAATATTTTGAGCCCTACACTCAATTTTTCTTCTCTTGTCCAGAGTGCATTTTGCACTGCAACCCATTTAAATATTTCTTTAAAACTTCTACCAAAATTAGGGGAGGTCAGTAGGAGCATATTATTCCACTTTGTGCAAAAATCCAGGGTTGTTCTTTGAAAATTTTGAGTGAATCAACCTCTTTTCCATTCTGGACCAACTTGATGGTTTGTACAGCAACCATGTTTTTACTTGCTCTTTAACCCTTGATTATTTCTCCTACTTGTAGTCCTCCTTGTTAAACCCTTAAGTCCAGGAGTATGCACCTTTTGGATCATTTTTGGTTCATGAAATAATGCTATTTATTTCCTGTCCAGAATTGTAGTTTTGCAAAACTTACACTAGCAAGTTTCTGCTTTTGGCCAACTAACCTCACCACCCTCTTGTACATCTGAAGAGACTTCCATCTGGAGTTTTTGGCCACTCCAAGACTTGCCTAAGTGCCCTTGGCATTTTGTCAAACACCCTACGGGCATGATCTGTTCTGACATGAGTTTTAGAATTGCACTATGAACCTAATCCCCTGATCAAACCAGCTTGTCCACTGATCTCCTTGCAAGCCCAAACCTAGACCTGTTAACCTCCAGCCTCAACCGCGACCTCTAGCATGCTCTGGCATTTCGTCGAGCACACTCAGTGCATGCACGGGACGCGCCCAGAGCGCGCGTATTGCACGACCCATGCGCCCGAGCCGACACGCTGGACCCCTGGCTTTGCCCCACACGGCAGCACCTCGCCACGCACTCCCCGCCTCGCAGCATCGCGCCAAACCACCCTGGCACGCTACAGCGCCGCCGCCAGGGCGTTCTTGGCGGCACTCCGGCGTCCGCAGTGGCTCCAGCCACGGGCAGCGCCGCCCAAACCCCTCCCGCTCACCACCTGGCCCCTGGAGCAGCGCGAGCTCATCCACAGCCATGTCCGCTAGCGCTTGTCGCCGCCACGATGCCCTGCTGCTACAGAACGTCGGTTCGCCGGAAGCTTATCCACGGCCGCCGCGGAACCGCCTTGCCTCGCTTATAAATGGACGCCCGGACCGTTCCCGCACACGGGCAACCTTAGGCCACCCCAATGACGCTTCCCCAGCTCGCTAATCGACCCAGGAGAGCTTCCTTCCTCATCTCCGGCAACTCCTGCCGCCGCCACCGCCCCGGCCAATCCGGCACCTCCAGTACCTCCCCCTCTCCGTTCTCTCCACCAAGAGCCTCCCCATCCTTCCGTGAACACATCCCCCTACTCGATTTTGATCGGGAACCACCGTAGCCCCAAAACCACTCTGATCCCGAAGCTCCCCTCCGCCGCGAAGCTCATCGCCGATGACTCTTTCCACCCCCGTCTACCCAGCGACCACCGGAAGGACCGCCGCAATCTCGCGGATCCATCCAGACCCTCTGGAACCCGCGGGGAGCCACCGTTCGCCGGCGGTGATCGCCGTTGCCTCGCCTCTGTTCGGGCAGAGGAAGAGGAGGGAGGGATAGACTGGTCAAACCTGACCAGTGGGCCCTCTGGACCCACTGTCAGCGACCCCGTGTCTGTCCACGTGGTTAAGTGGAGGCGTAAAGCCTCAAGTACGCCTCCTCTGTACCGAAAGCATAATCTCGTTTGAAACGTTTTCTTTTCTGTTTTATTTTAAAAACAGATTTGACCAAATCTTTGACTGGCTATAACTTTTTAAATATAAGTCCAAATGAGCTGATTCTTTTTCCTACCTCTCTCAAATTTCATCTAGTTTATTTTAAGATTTATTTGAAAAAATTTCAGAACAACTTTTGGTGCTGTTTTTATTTTGTGTGTTAATTCTTTTATATTGCTAAAATAGGATTTTTGAAGAGAGGAGAAATGTTTCAAGTTTTGGAGTGTTGGGGAACGTTGCAGAAAATTAAAATTTTTCCTACGGTTTCACCAAGATCCATCTATGAGTTCATCTAAGCAACGAGTCTAGGGAGAGAGTTTGCATCTACATACCACTTGTAGATCGCGTGCGGAAGCTTGTAAGGTGATGATGTAGTCGTACTCGACGTGATCCAAATCACCGATGACCTGCGCCGAACGGACGGCACCTCCGCGTTCAACACACGTACGGAACAGCCACGTCTCCTCTTCTTGATCCAGCAAGGGAGGGAGGAGAGGTTGAGGGAGATGGCACCAGCAGCAGCACGACGGCGTGGTGTTGATGGAGCTGCAGTACTCCGGCAGAGCTTCGCTAAGCACTATGGAGGTGGATGAGGTGTTGGGGAGGGAGAAGGAGGCAACCAAAGGCCGAGACGTTCAGGTATGAAGTCCCTCCTCTCCCCCACTATATATAGGGGTAACAAAGGGGGGTGGCCGGCCCTAGGAGATCCAATCTCCTAGGGGGTGCGGCGGCCAAGGGGGGTTTCCCTCCCCCCCAAGGCACCTAGGAGGTGCCTTACCCTCCTAGGACTCTTGCCCCCCTTGAACCCTAGGCGCATGGGCCTATGTGGGGCTGGTGCCCTTGGCCCATTAGGCCAAGGCGCACCCCCCACAGCCCATGTGGCCCCCCGGGACAGGTGGACCCACCCGGTGGACCCCCGGGACCCTTCCGGTGGTCCCGGTACAATACCGATAACCCCGAAACTTGTCCCGATGCCCGAAACAGGACTTCCCATATATAAATCTTTACCTCCGGACCATTCCGGAACTCCTCGTGACGTCCGGGATCTCATCCGGGACTCCGAACAACATTCGGGTTACTGCATATACATATCCCTATAACCCTAGCGTAACTGAACCTTAAGTGTGTAGACCCTACGGGTTCGGGAGACATGCAGACATGACCGACACTCTCTCAGTCAATAACCATCAGCGGGATCTGGATACCCATGATGGCTCCCACATGCTCCTCGATGTTGTCATCGGATGAACCACTATGTCGAGGATTCGATCAAACCCTGTATGCAATTCCCTTTGTCAATCGGTACGTTACTTACCCGAGACTCGATCGTCGGTATCCCAATACCTTGTTCAGTCTCGTTACCGGCAAGTCACTTTACTCGTACCGTAATGCATGATCCCGTGTCCAACACCTTGGTCACATTGAGCTCAATATGATGATGCATTACCGAGTGGGCCCAGAGATACCTCTCCGTCATACGGAGTGACAAATCCCAGTCTCGATCCGTGTCAACCCAACAGCTACTTTCGGAGATACCTGTAATGTACCTTTATAGTCACCCAGTTACGTTGTGACGTTTGGTACACCCAAGGCATTCTTACGGTATCCGGGAGTTACACGATCTCATGGTCGAAGGAAGAGATACTTGACACTTGCAAAGCTCTAGCAAAACGAACTACATGATCTTTTATGCTATGCTTAGGATTGGGTCTTGTCCATCACATCATTCTCCTAATGATGTGATCCCGTTATCAATGACATCCAATGTCCATAGTCAGGAAACCATGACTATCTGTTGATCACAACGAGCTGGTCAACTAGAGGCTTACCAGGGACATTGTGTGGTCTAAGTATTCACACGTGTATTACGATTTCCGGATAATACAATTATAGCATGAATAAAAGACAATTATCATGAACAATGAAATATAATAATACTTTTATTATTGCCTCTAGGGCATATTTCCAACAGTCTCCCACTTGCACTAGAGTCACCAATCTAGTTACATTGTGATGAATCGAACACCCATAGAGTTCTGGTGTTGATCATGTTTTGTATGCGAGAGAGGTTTAGTCAGCGGATCTGCGACATTCAGATCCGTGTGCACTTTGCAAATCTCTATGTCTCCATCTTGAACATTTTCACGGATGGAGTTTAAACGACGCTTGATGTGCCTGGTCTTCTTGTGAAACCTGGGCTCCTTTGCGAGGGCAATAGCTCCAGTGTTGTCACAGAAGAGTTTGATCGGCCCCGACGCATTGGGTATGACTCCTAGGTCGGTGATGAACTCCTTCACCCAAATCGCTTCATGTGCTGCCTCCGAGGCTGCCATGTACTCTGCTTCACACGTAGATCCCACCACGACGCTCTGCTTGCAGCTGCACCAGCTTACTGCTCCACCATTCAACATATACACGTATCCGGTTTGTGACTTAGAGTCATCCGGATCTAAGTCGAAGCTAGCGTCGACGTAACCCTTTACGACGAGCTCTTCGTCTCCTCCATAAACGAGAAACATGTCCTTTGTCCTTTTCAGGTACTTCAGGATATTCTTGACCGCTGTCCAGTGTTCCTTGCCGGGATTACTTTGGTATCTTGCTACCAAACTTACGGCAAGGTTTACATCGGGTCTGGTACACAGCATGGCATACATAATAGATCCTATGGCTGAAGCATAGGGGATGGCACTCATCTCTTCTTTATCTTTTGCCGTGGTCGGTGACTGAGCTGAGCTCAGTCTCATACCTTGTAACATAGGCAAGAACCCCTTCTTGGACTGATCCATTCTGAATCTCTTCAAAATCTTATCAAGATATGTACTTTGTGAAAGACCTATGAGGCGTCTCGATCTATCTCTATAGATCTTGATGCCTAATATATAAGCAGCTTCTCCAAGGTCCTTCATTGAAAAACACTTATTCAAGTAGGCCTTAATGCTGTCCAGAAATTCTATATTATTTCCCATCAGGAGTATGTCATCTACATATAATATGAGAAATGCTACAGAGCTCCCACTCACTTTCTTGTAAATGCAGGCTTCTCCATAAGTCTGCATAAACCCAAACGCTTTGATCATCTCATCAAAGCGAATGTTCCAACTCCGAGATGCTTGCACCAGTCCATAAATGGATCGCTGGAGCTTGCATACTTTGTTAGCGTTCTGAGGATCGACAAAACCTTCCGGCTGCATCATATACAGTTCTTCCTTAAGATGCCCGTTAAGGAATGCTGTTTTGACGTCCATCTGCCATATCTCATAATCATAGTATGCGGCAATTGCTAACATGATTCGGACGGACTTTAGCTTCGCTACGGGAGAGAATGTCTCGTCATAGTCAATCCCTTGAACCTGTCGATAACCCTTAGCGACAAGTCGAGCTTTATAGATGGTAACATTACCATCCGCGTCCGTCTTCTTCTTAAAGATCCATTTGTTTTCTATCGCTCGCCGATCATCGGGCAAGTCTGTCAAAGTCCATACTTTGTTTTCATACATGGATTCTATCTCGGATTTCATGGCTTCAAGCCATTTGTTGGAATCCGGGCCCGTCATTGCTTCTTCATAGTTCGAAGGTTCATTGTTGTCTAACAACATGATTTCCAGGATAGGGTTGCCGTACCATTCTGGTGCGGAACGTGTCCTTGTGGACCTACGAAGTTCAGCAGTAACTTGATCCGAAGTACTTTGATCATTATCATGGTTTTCCTCTTCAGTTGGTGTGGGCATCACAGGAACGGTTTCCTGTGCTGCGTCACTATCCCGCTCAAGAGGTAGTACTTCATCGAGTTCTACTTTCCTCCCACTTACTTCTTTCGAGAGAAACTCTTTTTCCAGAAAGCATCCGTTCTTGGCAACAAAGATCTTGCCTTCGGATCTTAAGTAGAAGGTATACCCTATAGTTTCCTTAGGGTATCCTATGAATACGCATTTTTCCGACTTGGGTTCGAGCTTTTCAGGTTGAAGTTTCTTGACATAAGCTTCGCATCCCCAAACTTTTAGAAACGACAGCTTAGGTTTCTTTCCAAACCATAATTCATACGGTGTCGTATCAACGGATTTAGACGGTGCCCTATTTAAAGTGAATGTAGCTGTCTCTAGAGCGTATCCCCAAAATGATAGCGGTAAATCGGTAAGAGACATCATAGACCGCACCATATCCAATAGAGTGCGATTACGACGTTCAGACACACCGTTTCGCTGAGGTGTTCCAGGCGGCGTGAGCTGTGAAACGATTCCACATTTCTTTAAGTGTGTACCAAATTCGTGACTTAAGTATTCTCCTCCACGATCTGATCGTAAGAATTTTATCTTTCGGTCACGTTGATTCTCCACCTCATTCTGAAATTCCTTGAACTTTTCAAAGGTCTCAGACTTGTGTTTCATTAAGTAGACATACCCATATCTACTCAAGTCATCTGTGAGGGTGATAACATAACGATATCCTCCGCGAGCCTCAACGCTCATTGGACCGAATACATCGGTATGTATGATTTCCAACAAGTTGGTTGCTCGCTCCATTGATCCGGAGAACGGATTCTTGGTCATTTTGCCTAAGAGGCATGGTTCGCACGTGTCAAACGATTCATAATCAAGAGACTCTAAAAGTCCATCGGCATGGAGCTTCTTCATGCGCTTGACACCAATGTGACCAAGGCGGCAGTGCCACAAGTATGTGGGACTATCGTTATCAACTTTAAATCTTTTGGCATCTACACTATGAACATGTGTAATATTACGCTCGAGATTCATTAAGAATAAACCATTGACCATCGGAGCATGACCATAAAACATATCTCTCATATAAATCGAACAACCATTATTCTCAGACTTAAATGAGTAGCCATCTCGTATTAAACGAGATCCAGATACAATGTTCATGCTCAAACTTGGCACTAAATAACAATTATTGAGGTTCAAAACTAATCCCGTAGGTAAATGTAGAGGCAGCGTGCCGACGGCGATCACATCGACCTTGGAACCATTCCCGACGCGCATCGTCACCTCGTCCTTTGCCAGTCTCCGTTTATTCCGCAGCTCCTGCTGTGAGTTACAAATATGAGCAACGGCACCGGTATCAAATACCCAGGAGTTACTACGATTACTGGTAAGGTACACATCAATCACATGTATATCAAATATACCTTTGGTGTTGCCGGCCTTCTTATCCGCTAAGTATTTGGGGCAGTTCCGCTTCCAGTGACCCTTCCCCTTGCAATAAAAGCACTCAGTCTCAGGCTTGGGTCCATTCTTTGACTTCTTCCCGGTAACTGGCTTACCAGGCGCGGCAACATCTTTGCCGTCCTTCTTGAAGTTCTTCTTACCCTTGCCCTTCTTGAACTTAGTGGTCTTATTGACCATCAACACTTGATGTTCTTTCTTGATTTCAGCCTCTGCTGACTTCAGCATCGAGAACACTTCAGGAATGGTCTTTTCCATTCCCTGCATGTTGTAGTTCATCACAAAGCTCTTGTAGCTTGGTGGGAGCGACTGGAGAATTCTGTCAATGACCGCCTCATCTGGGAGGTTAATGTTCAGCTGGGTCATACGGTTGTGCAACCCAGACATCTTCAGGATGTGCTCACTGACAGAACTGTTTTCCTCCATCTTACAACTGTAGAACTTGTCGGAGACATCATATCTCTCGACCCGGGCATGAGCTTGGAAAACTAGTTTCAGCTCTTCGAACATCTCATATGCTCCGTGATGCTCAAAACGCTTTTGGAGCCCCGGTTCTAAGCTGTAAAGCATGCCGCACTGAACGAGGGAGTAATCATCAGCGCGAGACTGCCAAGCATTCATAATGTCTTGGTTCTCTAGGACGGGAGCGTCACCTAGCGGTCCTTCTAGGACATATTGTTTCCTGGCAGCTATGAGGATGATCCTCAGGTTCCGGACCCAGTCCGTATAGTTGCTGCCATCATCTTTCAGCTTGGTTTTCTCTAGGAACGCGTTGAAGTTCATGTTGACATTAGCGTTGGCCATTGATCTACAAGACATATTTGCAAAGGTTTTAGACTAAGTTCATGATAATAAAGTTCTAATCAAATTATGAACTCCCACTTAGATTAGACATCCCTTTAGTCATCTAAGTGATACACGATCCGAGTCGACTAGCCCGTGTCCGATCATCACGTGAGACGGACTAGTCATCGTCGGTGAACATTTTCATGTTGATCGTATCTTCCATACGACTCGTGTTCGACCTTTCGGTCTCCGTGTTCCGAGGCCATGTCTGCACATGCTAGGCTCGTCAAGTTAACCCTAAGTGTTTTCGCTGTGTAAAACTGTCTTACACCCGTTGTATGTGAATGTAAGAATCCATCACACCCGATCATCACGTGGTGCTTAGAAACGACGAACTGTATCAACGGTGCACAGTTAGGGGAGAACACTTCTTGAAATTTTATAAGGGATCATCTTATTTACTACCGTCGTCCTAAGTAAACAAGATGCATAATACATAATAAACATCACATGCAATTATATAGTTGTGACATGATATGGCCAATATCATATAGCTCCATTGATCTTCATCTTCGGGGCTCCATGATCATCTTGTCACCGGCTTGACACCATGATCTCCATCATCATGATCTCCATCATCATGATCTCCATCATCGTGTCTTCATGAAGTTGTCACGCCAACGACTACTTCTACTTCTATGACTAACGTTTAGCAATAAAGTAAAGTAGTTTACATGACGTTATTCAATGACACGCAGGTCATACAAAAAATAATGACAACTCCTATGGCTCCTGCCGGTTGTCATACTCATCGACATGCAAGTCGTGAATCCTATTACAAAGAACATGATCTCATACATCACAATTCATCATTCATCACAACTTCTGGCCATATCACATCACATGATCAATCGCTGCAAAAACAAGTTAGACGTCCTCTAATTGTTGTTGCATCTTTTACGTGGCTGCAATTGGGTTCTAGCAAGAACGTTTTCTTACCTACGAATCACCACAACGTGATTTTGTCAACTTCTATTTACCCTTCATAAGGGTCCTATTCATCGATTCCGCTCCAACTAAGGTGGGAGAGACAGACACCCGCCAGCCACCTTATGCAACTTGTGCATGTCAGTCGGTGGAACCGGTCTCACGTAAGTGTACGTGTAAGGTTGGTCCGGGCCGCTTCATCCCACAATACCGTTGAGCAAGAAAAGACTAGTAGAGGCAAGTAAGATGACAAAATCCATGCCCACAACAAAGTTGTGTTCTACTCGTGCAAAGAGAACTACGCATAGACCTAGCTCATGATGCCACTGTTGGGGAACGTTGCAGAAAATTAAAATTTTTCCTACGGTTTCACCAAGATCCATCTATGAGTTCATCTAAGCAACGAGTCTAGGGAGAGAGTTTGCATCTACATACCACTTGTAGATCGCGTGCGGAAGCATGTAAGGTGATGATGTAGTCGTACTCGACGTGATCCAAATCACCGATGACCTGCGCCGAACGGACGGCACCTCCGCGTTCAACACACGTACGGAACAGCCACGTCTCCTCTTCTTGATCCAGCAAGGGAGGGAGGAGAGGTTGAGGGAGATGGCACCAGCAGCAGCACGACGGCGTGGTGTTGATGGAGCTGCAGTACTCCGGCAAAGCTTCGCTAAGCACTATGGAGGTGGATGAGGTGTTGGGGAGGGAGAAGGAGGCAACCAAAGGCCGAGACGTTCAGGTATGAAGTCCCTCCTCTCCCCCACTATATATGCCAAGGGGGGGTGGCCGCCCCTAGGAGATCCAATCTCCTAGGGGGTGCGGCGGCCAAGGGGGGTTTCCCTCCCCCCCAAGGCACCTAGGAGGTGCCTTACCCTCCTAGGACTCTTGCCCCCCTTGAACCCTAGGCGCATGGGCCTATGTGGGGCTGGTTCCCTTGGCCCATTAGGCCAAGGCGCACCCCCCACAGCCCATGTGGCCCCCCGGGACAGGTGGACCCACCCGGTGGACCCCCGGGACCCTTCCGGTGGTCCCGGTACAATACCGATAACCCCGAAACTTGTCCCGATGCCCGAAACAGGACTTCCCATATATAAATCTTTACCTCCGGACCATTCTGGAACTCCTCGTGACGTCCGGGATCTCATCCGGGACTCCGAACAACATTCGGGTTACTGCATATACATATCCCTATAACCCTAGCGTAACTGAACCTTAAGTGTGTAGACCCTACGGGTTCGGGAGACATGCAGACATGACCGAGACTCTCTCAGTCAATAACCATCAGCGGGATCTGGATACCCATGATGGATCCCACATGCTCCTCGATGTTGTCATCGGATGAACCACTATGTCGAGGATTCGATCAAACCCTGTATGCAATTCCCTTTGTCAATCGGTACGTTACTTACCCGAGACTCGATCGTCGGTATCCCAATACCTTGTTCAGTCTCGTTACCGGCAAGTCACTTTACTCGTACCGTAATGCATGATCCCGTGTCCAACACCTTGGTCACATTGAGCTCAATATGATGATGCATTACCGAGTGGGCCCAGAGATACCTCTCCGTCATACGAAGTGACAAATCCTAGTCTCGATCCGTGTCAACCCAACAGCTACTTTCGGAGATACCTGTAATGTACCTTTATAGTCACCCAGTTACGTTGTGACGTTTGGTACACCCAAGGCATTCTTACGGTATCCGGGAGTTACACGATCTCATGGTCGAAGGAAGAGATACTTGACACTTGCAAAGCTCTAGCAAAACGAACTACACGATCTTTTATGCTATGCTTAGGATTGGGTCTTGTCCATCACATCATTCTCCTAATGATGTGATCCCGTTATCAATGACATCCAATGTCCATAGTCAGGAAACCATGACTATCTGTTGATCACAACGAGCTGGTCAACTAGAGGCTTACCAGGGACATTGTGTGGTCTAAGTATTCACACGTGTATTACGATTTCCGGATAATACAGTTATAGCATGAATAAAAGACAATTATCATGAACAATGAAATATAATAATACTTTTATTATTGCCTCTAGGGCATATTTCCAACATGGAGTGCACCCTGCCTTTACACACATTGAAGGCAAGCATTCTGAACCCCGGCCTAATATTTTTCTGTGTTCGATGACACGTTCATAACATCACCTCACTTTGGAGAAACTTGTTATTTCATGTGATATGATCATATGCATGGGTGCATGTTATTGATTTCCATGCTGTTGGAAATGGACATATTTGTGATAATAAACACAGTCATGTGCCTTGCATGCATACCGGCAGGAACCCGGGAAAACCTCTGCCTTGGGTAGGCATGAGTTTGTCGCCGGTCTCCGTCGGGACGGTTATGTCTGGTATGGCATGGTAAGGTGATATGAGCAGTGACTCTGTTGGTTGAAATATATTCGTCATGCTAATCATGCAGGGAATACTTAAAACCTCCTGAGACGACCGTAGATCGAGTCTTGTTCCAGTAACCCCCATACTTGTTTCGTACTACCACTCGTCTCTACAGCAAGTAGAGTACCATTCAGTAAGTTGTCAACCTCTTTCTAGCACACACCGTACAGAGAGACCATGGTGGAAGATACCGGTTGTAGCTGGTAGGCAGGCCACCTAGTCTGGGCGCATGGGTGTTTCCGGTTGGGACCGAGAGGGGAGGCCACCCCTTAGAGCGCGCGATATAAATTTGATCCCATGCTACGCGAGGTTGTAGCCTCCCCACTTAGAGTTTGCTTAACAGGTGTCGTGGGTGATTCCAGACACGTGTGAGTTAAGCTGGTGTGTGCAAGTTAGGTGTGTTTTCAACAAAAAGACCGTAGACGGAATTAGTCCCGACGGACTAAAGAAATCCGTTACTCGTGGGTAAAGAGTACACCCTCTGCAGAGATTAAACCTATTCGAATAGCCGTGTCCATGGTTAAGGATTACAGTCTGGGATGGGTCAGGTGTCGGTCTTAGTGTCGGTCTTCGGAGGTGAAACGGTTAACTAGAAATGGAATTACTAATCGTGACTTGTGCTAACTATGATTATTATTATTGTTGACTAACCCATGATATTATTGTTATTATCGAGTATCTCTGGGATGGTTCTACCTCCGGGATATTCATTATGATTGTTTATTTTAAAGCCCTTTATGTGGTGTCGCTCAGACGCCCGACTGTGGCATTTCTTTTAAAGCCCTTTATGTGGTGTCGCTCAGACGCCCGACTGTGGCATTTCTTTTAAAGCCCTTTATGTGGTGTCGCTAAGACGCCCGACTGTGGCACTGCTTGTTATTTGTTTCATAAATTTTAATACTACCTTGTTATTGCATTTTTATAAATAACTTGCTTGCACGCATCAGAGTTTCATTTATCTTTTGTGACTGACGTCATGAGCATAAAATATTTTTAGCACATCATTGTTATATTATACATGTGTTCATGATGTTTACGAGTACATTCAAAGTACTCACTGGCTTGTCCCTGGCTATTGTCTTGGCCAGATTTTCTTGCTCGGAGAGGAGCGACGGGATGCCAGCCCCGGAACCCACACAATGGAGATAGCAGCCTCGCGAAGATAGGAGTTAACCTGGTCAGCTGTTCCCGTGGGAAATGGAGTCCATAGACACTGATGATCCACAAACCGCTTCCGCCATCAACCACTAGAAACCATTTGTTGTACTCACAGGACAAAATGGTCTTGTACTACATATTTTGTATTTTGCTTGGAATTTCTGTATCAAGTTGGAGCCTCATCAGCTAACAGTAATCCTGGGGCTGATGAGCACGACGGTCTTTTCTGGAAATTTATATCCGGAAAGCCCGGCCGTGACAGACTTGGTATCAGAGCCAGGCTGACCATTGGCTAATCCTATCTTAGCCAGGTCGAAAAACTTAGGCAAACCAACCCACCAGACCTTAACCAAACCCCAGCCAAGCTTCTCGTGCAAGATAGCCACACAGTGACCCAACACCTTTTGGAAGTCGGTGCCCAACCTATCAACCTAACCTGTCACTCATGCGCCAGTGACCGACCCCTAAATAGTCCATTCTCGCAAGCGTGCGAGGGAAGACTCCGCCCCCTTTTTCCTATAAAAAGGGCACGCTAGTCCCAACACAGCACCGCACAGCCGCTACCCCAAACCGAGCCACAATGCCTGACCCTGTCGTGCACAATGAAACCACAGCAACCAACCTTGGAGGTTTTGTGACCATACTCGCAAACCTCACCCGTCGTGCCTACGCGTTAGAGGAGCCACCAGAATATGTTGTGTATCAAGGACCCATGAGCGGTGAAGACCATCAATTCTGGGCCACTATACACATCTACGGTAGGGGTCTAGCATCCGAGCGCCCCTACAGGTTCATCGGAAGGACAACTTCCTTTGAGCCACAGGCCATCCAGCTAGCCGCTCGAGAGGCTATAGTTCATCTCAGGCACTTGTCGCCCAGAGTTAACTGTCGCTCGTTCCACTACTACCCTAGACGTGAAGGGTATGGTAGGCCACCCCAAGTTGCCAACGGAGATCACGAGACGGACCCTGCATTGTTGCACCTAGTGCGCTATGTAAGTGCACTAGAGGCACAGTTCGACCAGATCACTATTGATTTAATTGCAGCTCGTGGAGAGCTGGTTCGTCGAGCCCCGGCGAGAAGAGAAAACGAGCCCAACACCGACAACCCAGTCGTGCTGTTTGGACCACCGATCGAGACCCCGAGATCTGCCCCAGCCATCGGCCAAGGTGCTGCGATAACCCCAGAGGTGCTTCGTCGCATATTGGGAGCACACTCCAACGGGGTTGTGGCCAACAATCCCCGCGATGGTCATCATCACTACCCCGACCCTGCAGTTCCTCCGCCGTCTCCGACTAATCCCGGCAGTGAGACACGTGGAGAAGGCTCGACATCCACCAGGCACGCCCGTTTAGACATAAACGAGGTAGACTAAGCTGTATGAGTAGCACCGAGTTTCAGTGTATCCTTGCTTTGTAATCATGCGACCGTGTATATTAACGCAGCCTGTCATTGTGCCTCTATTTTAATAGTAGCCTTGCATATTTGGTCAGCGCATAGTTGCACATTTTCCGGGCACAACTACTAAAACCAACCCGACGACAACCACAGTAACGCGTCTCTTTATGAGATATGTGTATCTCTGACACTGACCCGACCTTTGGAGCTAAGCTGGCAAATTTATTACCTTTCACCACGGTAAGATGATCCGGCTCCATTGCTATATAAAGGCCACCTTGTGACCTTACCCAGCAACCCTCACTTTGTGCACCACACTCACACTTTTTCCTGTCATGCCGAGCCCCAGCATTCATCTGAGAACACCAGATGCAACCCCACGTAGCTTTGTCAAAATATTGTGGGATTTTACCCGCAGTACCATGGGTTCTACCCAGCCACCTCAGTACGAGCTGTTCAAATCAAAGATCACCCGATCCACCTCGGAATATTGGGCAGCAGTACACATCCCTCCCATAGACTCCAATCAAGATCCAACGGAAGTTTCCTTCGTGGGGAAATCTATGCCAACCCCACACCTGGCCATAGAAGCTGCTGCGAAAGAAGCGATTGCTCGTCTTCGATCTGCAGTACCCTATGCCCGCGAACGAGGATATTATTACTTTCCGAGCCGTGCAGCACCCGGAGAAGTAACATCTTTTCCCGGTGTACGTTTTGAGAGAGACCCAGTTCTGGCCAACCTTATCCAGTACATCATTGCTCAAGAGCATTTGAACCAGCGAGTGATGGATTATCTCCAGAGCCTCGCAGATTTAAATCCTCAGATTGCCATCGGCAGACCACTGAGGCCAGACCCGGAGAGACGCATACATCGACTGGTCAATCCACTGCCTCCGATAGAAGAAGAGTGTATTCCTTTACCAAAGACATTTTATCAGGACCCCACCCAGTTACCGTTTTCATTTTAGACGTCACTACTGTATTTGTTCTTTGCAACATTTATTTATGTGTGTGACTTATGCGTGATACCTTGAGTTTGTACTACGAGTCAATTATTTGGCTTCTACTAATGTGTGTAGTTTTTGTTGTGGTTTATGCTCCTTTAAATTAACTGTTTTTCCCTCGCAAAATCCTGGAGTGAGATTTCTTTTCCCTGAGTTGGTACACCTGCCCCTTCTCACGACATGGATTAATTAATTTCACACAGCACGACGCAGCAGACTCACAACCATAATCATTCGGACACATACACTGTTTGCAAAACCTTGCAACGGTATTACATCCAGCTAATCACCCCCTAACAACAGTTAGCACCCGGCACACTCCATCTACTCCTCATGATCACCACCACCGCGGAGGGCCAACACCCGAGCCGCAGCGTCGCGACACTCGTCGAAGATCATCGTGCACAGGAGCACAGAGAGCCCCAGCAGTGTCGCCAGCCCTCCGCATATCAGGATCACAAACCAGTCCGGCATCGCCTCCGCCATTAGAGACTCACCCGAGCTTCTGTAAGCAGTAATGGAGAAAGAAGGAGGAGGAGAAGTGAGGCCATGTGTAAGGAAGAAGAGAGAGGCACCCCGGCCGTTTTTATAGCTTGAGCTCGGTGTATGGCAGGCGAAGTCCACCAACGCCGCTCGTCGCCGATCGCCGGTGTTCGGAGTTGAATCCGCGAGCAGTGCCGACAGCGCGCTGGCCCGCGAGGTGAGTGCACGCTGCACCGGCAGCTAGCACGCCGCGCACTACCACGGTACGGCCTAGATGCCCTACACACTAGGCGTCGCCGGTGGAGAAAGCGCGCGGGAGAGAGGAGGAAGAGAAAGAGCCAGAGGGAGAAGAGGAGACTGACAGTGGACCCCAGGTCCACCTGTCGGCCAGGGAGAGCACTGTGCTCTCGGGTACGACCAGCGTATATCTAAATTTAGGAGTTATTCTAAATTTATATCCAGTGTAGAAATCACGCGTTTTTTTCCCGAACCGTAGACTCTTCCACGCAGCACCAGTTTTCACACTGTGGTTTTTCACCACTTAGTGCCTCTCACTAAAGCCACATCTTTATTGCGTAATTATTTTCTTAACACCGCTTTTAACAAATCTCGAGGACGAGATTTTTCTTAAGGGGGATAGTGTTGTGACACCCCAAAATTTTGGCTTTGTTTTAATGAATTAAATTTTTTTTCCAGGAATTAAAACTTTGGATTTCTGAGCTCCATTTTGATTTTTTTTAAATCATCTCCTTCCCTGTTATGATGAGTTTTTCCCAAAGAGAAAACTTTTCAAATATGTTATTGGACTTGTTTAACCTCTCAAGAAAAACCTTCCTTTTATTAGTATAACTAATTAACTAATTTAATTGCTTGATCTTTACTTTCTTGGAAATAGTTTTTCAAGGTTAAATGGCCATATTTGAACTACAACCATTTGATAGATTCACTTAAAATTTCACCAAAAATTTGGAGATGTCATGTGATGTTTTTAAATCACATTTATGCAAAAATATATTTCATTCATGAAATATTTGGAGCCCTACACTCAATTTTTCTTCTCTGGTCCAGAGTGCATTTTGCACTGCAACCCATTTAAATATTTCTTTAAAACTTCTACCAAAATTAGGGGAGGTCAGTAGGAGCATATTATTCCACTTTGTGCAAAAATCCAGGGTTGTTCTTTGAAAATTTTGAGTGAATCAACCTCTTTTCCATTCTGGACCAACTTGATGGTTTGTACAGCAACCATGTTTTTACTTGCTCTTTAACCCTTGATTATTTCTCCTACTTGTAGTCCTCCATGTTAAACCCTTAAGTCCAGGAGCATGCACCTTTTGGATCATTTTTGGTTCATGAAATAATGCTATTTATTTCCTGTCCAGAATTGTAGTTTTGCAAAACTTACACTAGCAAGTTTCTGCTTTTGGCCAACTAACCTCACCACCCTCTTGTACATCTGAAGAGACTTCCATCTGGAGTTTTTGACCACTCCAAGACTTGCCTAAGTGCCCTTGGCATTTTGTCAAACACCCTACGGGCTTGATCTGTTCTGACATGAGTTTTAGCATTGCACTGTGAACCTAATCCCCTAATCAAACCAGCTTGTCCACTGATCTCCTTGCAAGCCCAAACCTAGACCTGTTAACCTCCAGCCTCAACCGCGACCTCTAGCATGCTCTGGCATTTCGTCGAGCACACTCAGTGCATGCACGGGACGCGCCCAGAGCGCGCGTATTGCACGACCCGTGCGCCCGAGCCGACACGCTGGCCCCCTGGCTTTGGCCCACACGGCAGCACCTCGCCACGCACTCCCCGCCTCGCAGCATCGTGCCAAACCACCCTGGCACGCTACAGCGCCGCCGCCAGGGCGTTCTTGGCGGCACTCCGGCGTCCGCAGTGGCTCCAGCCACGGGCAGCGCCGCCCAAACCCCTCCCGCTCGCCACCTGGCCCCTGGAGCAGCGCGAGCTCATCCACAGCCATGTCCGCTAGCGCTCGTCGCCGCCACGATGCCCTGCTGCTACAGAATGTCGGTTCGCCGGAAGCTTATCCACGGCCGCCGCGGAACCGCCTTGCCTCACTTATAAATGGACGCCCCGGGCCGTTCCCGCACACGGGCAACCTTAGGCCACCCCAATGACGCTTCCCCAGCTCGCCAATCGACCCAGGAGAGCTTCCTTCCTCATCTCCGGCAACTCCTGCCGCCGCCACCGCCCCGGCCAATCCGGCACCTCCAGTACCTCCCCCTCTCCGTTCTCTCCACCAAGAGCCTCCTCATCCTTCCGTGAACACATCCCCCTACTCGATTTTGATCGGGAACCACCGTAGCCCCAAAACCACTCTGCTCCCGAAGCTCCCCTCCGCCGCGAAGCTCACCGCCGATGACTCTTTCCACCCCCGTCTACCCAGCGACCACCGGAAGGACCGCCGCAGTCTCGCGGATCCATCCAGACCCTCTGGAACCCGCGGGGAGCCACCGTTCACCGGCGGCGATCGCCGTTGCCTCGCCTCCGTTCCGGCAGAGGAAGAGGAGGGAGGGATAGACTGGTCAAACCTGACCAGTGGGCCCTCTGGACCCACTGTCAGCGACCCCGTGTTTGTCCACGTGGTTAAGTGGAGGCGTAAAGCCTCAAGTACGCCTCCTCTGTACCGAAAGCGTAATCTCGTTTGAAACGTTTTCTTTTCTGTTTTATTTTAAAAACAGATTTGACCAAATCTTTGACTGGCTATAACTTTTTAAATATAAGTCCAAATGAGCTGATTCTTTTTCCTACCTCTCTCAAATTTCATCTAGTTTATTTTAAGATTTATTTGAAAAAATTTCAGAACAACTTTTGGTGCTGTTTTTATTTTGTGTGTTAATTCTTTTATATTGCTAAAATAGGATTTTTGAAGAGAGGAGAAATGTTTCAAGTTTTGGAGTGCACCCTGCCTTTACACACATTGAAGGCAAGCATTCTGAACCCCGGCCTAATATTTTTGTGTGTTCGATGACACGTTCATAACATCACCTCACTTCGGAGAAACTTGTTATTTCATGTGATATGATCATATGCATGGGTGCATGTTATTGATTTCCATGCTGTTGGAAATGGACATATTTGTGATAATAAACACCCTCATGTGCCTTGCATGCATACCGGCAGGAACCCGGGAAAACCTCTGCCTTGGGTAGGCATGAGTTTCTCGCCGGTCTCCGTCGAGACGGTTATGTCTGGTATGGCATGGTAAGGTGATATGAGCAGTGACTCTGTTGGTTGAAATATATTCGTCATGCTAATCATGCAGGGAATACTTAAAACCTCCTGAGGCGACCGTAGATCGAGTCTTGTTCCAGTAACCCCCATACTTGTTTCGTACTACCACTCGTCTCTACAGCAAGTAGAGTACGGTTCAGTAAGTTGTCAACCTCTTTCTAGTACACACCGTACAGAGAGACCATGGTGGAAGATACCGGTTGTAGCTGGTAGGCAGGCCACCTGGTCCGGGGGCATGGGTGTTTCCGGTTGGGACCGAGAGGGGAGGCCACCCCTTAGAGCGCGCGATATAAATTTGATCCCATGCTACGCGAGGTTGTAGCCTCCCCACTTAGAGTTTGCTTAACAGGTGTCGTGGGTGATTCCAGACACGTGTGAGTTAAGCTGGTGTGTGCAAGTTAGGTGTGTTTTCAACAAAAAGACCGTAGACGGAATTAGTCCCGACGGACTAAAGAAATCCGTTACTCGTGGGTAAAGAGTACACCCTCTGCAGAGATTAAACCTATTCGAATAGCCGTGTCCATGGTTAAGGATTACAGTCTGGGATGGGTCAGGTGTCGGTCTTAGTGTCGGTCTTCGGAGGTGAAATGGTTAACCAGAAATGGAATTACTACTCGTGACTTGTGCTAACTATGATTATTATTATTGTTGACTAACCCGTGATATTATTGTTATTATCGAGTATCTCCGGGATGGTTCTACCACCGGGATATTCATTATGATTGTTTATTTTAAAGCCCTTTATGTGGTGTCGCTCAGACGCCCGACTGTGGCATTTCTTTTAAAGCCCTTTATGTGGTATCGCTCAGACGCCCGACTGTGGCATTCTTTTAAAGACCTTTATGTGGTGTCGCTAAGACGCCCGACGGTGGCACTGCTTGTTATTTGTTTCATAAATTTTAATACTACCATGTTATTGCATTTTTATAAATAACTTGCTTGCACGCATCAGAGTTTCATTTATCTTTTGTGACTGACGTCATGAGCATAAAATATTTTTAGCACATCATTGTTATATTATACCTGTGTTCATGATGTTTGCGAGTACATTCAAATTACTCACTGGCTTGTCCCTGGCTATTGTCTTGGCCAGATTTTCTTGATCGGAGAGGAGCGACGCGATGCCAGCCCCGGAACCCACACAATGGAGATAGCAGCCTCGCGAAGATAGGAGTTAACCTGGTCAGCTGTTCCCGTGGGAAATGGAGTCCATAGACACTGATGATCCACAAACCGCTTCCGCCATCAACCACTAGAAACCATTTGTTGTACTCACAGGCCAGAATGGTCTTGTACTACATATTTTGTATTTTGCTTGGAATTTCTGTATCAAGTTGGAGCCTCATCAACTAACAGTAATCCTGGGGCTGATGAGCACGACGGTCTTTTCTGGAAATTTATATCCGGAAAGCCCGGTCGTGACAGGGGGGGTGGATGAACAATGAGCGGTGGGATGGATGAACAGGACCCCGTGGTGTTGCCTTTGGATGAACAGGACCCGTGGAGGGCTGGATGAACAAGACGACCCCATGGAGGGCTGGATGAACAGTGGAAGGTGGAGGGGTGAATGAACAGTAGCCCGTGGAGGGTTGGTTGAACAGGAGCCCGTCGAGAGGGGTGGTTGAACAGTAGCCGGTGGAGTAGCACGCAGTGGAGGCTGGATGAACAGGAGCCCGTGGATGAACAGTCGCAGGTGGAGGCTGGAGGAGGTCGACGGTGGATGAACAGTAGCCCGTGGAGGCTAGAGGAGGTCGGCGGTGGATATGAACAGTATCCCGTGGAGTCCCGTTTTGCGGTATGCCACACCCCCCCGATGAACAGGACCCTCGTTTCGACCGTAGCGCTCCAACACAAGTCCGTTTTGTCTGTTTTGCGATACGCCACACCCCTCCCGATCAATAGGACCCCGTTTCGACCGTAGGAGGTCCAACCCAAGTCTGTTTCCTCCGTTTTGCGGTACGCCAGACCACTCCCGATGAACAGGATCCCGTTTCGAACGTGGCTGGTTGAACACAAGGCTGTTTCCTCCATTCTATGGTACGCCAGGCCTCGTTTCCATTGCCTCTTCCGTCCAAGCCCTCCCGATGACACGATGACGCATTCCATTCTGGCCCAGCCGGTTGGCTCCCCATGAACACGACGACGATGTTGTTTCTCTGTTCCGACCCAGCCATTTACACGAGCCCTGGCTAAGCGTATGCGCGAGTAGGCGTTCGAGACCCTACCCGTATGTACGTATGTGGCTGTATTTACCTTCTTGCACCCTAGCCGTTGTACGTACGTGTACATGCTAGGTGCGCGCCTCTACTACGACACGTGTGCACCTTTACATCGACCAGTATGTACGTACACGTTCTCGACCAGAATGACAATGCTACGTACGCTTCGACCAGGTGGATCCGGACTGTCAGGCACTTCCTTGCGTGCGAAGATGTAGCTGGTGGGTCCGAGCAGTCAGGGGGGCAAATCGTTTTTTTCCCGTACGCACTTCGAGGCTAATTGGTTCGCTGCCAAAGTTTGGCATTGCCAATATTTGGCAAGCGAACATTTGGCAAAACCAAAAGTTACCAAAAGTTGGCAACTTTTTGAGAGGTGGGCAAGAACTAATTGGTAACCAACCAATTGAGAGACAAATTTTGAGACTTGCCAACAATTGGCATGCCAATTATTGGCATCAAACCAATTAGGCTCTTCCTTGCGTGCGAAGGTGTAGCTGGTTGGTCCCCGCACTCAGGGGGAACCATTTTTTCGCGAAATACGGTGGCCCGTCCGGTGGGTCCCTACTGTCAGGTGGAGGAATAATTATTTTGCGTGTAATAATGAGGCACTTCCTTGCGGCCGCCATGGACCCAGCTGTCAGCCTCTCCACGTACAGTACTCTTCCAATGGAAGTTGTTCCTTGACCATGTTGACCACGCCGCGTGGAGAGCACCAGGGCGGTGGACGACGGTGAGGCCTAGGAAGGGGACGACGCGGAGCCGAGGAAGATGCGGCAGTGGAAGCCCGCGCGGAAAGGAGTACGAGGGTTCATTGGTTTGGCTGCGGTGTGAGGCTGTCGTCGCCGCAGGGCCTGGCCATCGGTGGGAATAGTAGGGGGAGGTGAGGCCTCCGCGGCAGCACAGCCATCCACGGGAGGCAGGAGCATGCGGCATGACCGGCGCTGCTTTGGGCGGCTAGAGCAAGAAGACCAGAGGTTGAAGAAGCACTACGGCCGTTGGATGGACATCTTACGGTCACTGGAGCTAGAATCGTTCATATTCACTAAGTTGACAAAGCCGTCCGTCCCTGTCAACTTAGTAGGCCCACAAGTCAGCCTCCCACCAAGGTGGGTCTCAGTTAGCAGGGGGGAGTATTCATTTTTTGCGTAATAAGGAGGCACTTCCGGTGGGTCTGAGATGACAGCGGGGCGAACATTTTTTCGTGAATTATGGTGGGTCCACAAGTCAGCCACCAAATCTGTCGGGTCCCAGCTGTCATCGGAAGGAATAATTTTTTCGCATAACAAGGAGGCACTTCCTTCCGTGCGAAGATACAGCCAGTGGGTCCCAGCTGTCAGGGGAAGGAAACAACTTAATAAGGAGGAACTTTCCTTGCATGCGACCATGGACCTCGTGGGTCCCAGCCGTCAGGCTCTCATGTACATTCCTCTTCCGATGACTCTTGTTTGTTGACCATGCCGCGCCGAGCGCAGCGAGGCGGTGGACGAGGGCGAGGCCCCAGACTAGAACGACCCGGAGATGGGGAAGACGTGGCAGTGGAGTTGCAGACGGAGAGGAGTGGGAAAATTTACTGGTTCAGGAGCGGGGTGGGCCTACACTCGGCAAAGAATAACAGGAGGTGCAGAGTGGAGGGATGGCCTGGCCGTCGGCGGGGTAGCATTTTGCTGCGAGGCGCGCAAAACAACACCGCTAGATGCTGGAGGCTGGAGTAGGCGGTCCCGGCAGCACTGGGGGAAGAAGCCGAGAGATTGAAGAAGAATGTCGGTCGTTGGATCTAAACCCAAAGCCTTGCTTAGGCTTCGACCTACTGGCCCACATGTCAGCCAATCCATTTGTTTTTTTAGTCAATTTGGTGGGCTGGGTGAAACAATGATGTAGCATCTATGCAACCTGTTTATATATATGGTAGAATTTAAAGCCCATTTGCATTTTTCTCGAAATCCGCGACTTGCTGGGCTGGGTGAAAATATCATGTTGGGTTGGACGGAGAAATGTTACAAAAACATAAACACATGATTGCACGTCTATTACTGCATTGGTTAGTAAAATCTTTGCAAGCTTATGTATGCAATCACTAGGAGTTAACTTGCCAAGTTAAATATAAACAATTATTATTATTTTGTAAGAACTTTCAATTTATGAAATAAAATATCATTTCAATTTGATGAGTTAATAGGACGTGGGGTATTATTATTTTTTAGGCTAGACGTGGGACAGTTGAGTTGGTTCTATGGAAATGTACTGATTGAAAACTTAGTTTACATTGAAAAAGAAAGAGGAAGAAAATTCAGATATAGGATTAATGAAAACAATAAATAAAGGAAGTGGGAAGGTCTATAAAATGGTTGGACGAACAAAAAGCTTGTATTGCTTGTGGATGTCGACAAGCTTGCTGCACCAGATGGCCAAATCGGCACGTTCTTCCTTCTCTCCACCATAGCGAAGGTGCGGTCGGCGCTGCCGATGAAATGGGTGAATGCTCTAGAACCTCTGATGGCCCTACAATAGTGGTAGACGAGAAACACGTCCCGCACGCATACCTGGGCAACCGCGATCTGCTGGTCCCTGTCAGGAGACGAATGGATGGGCACAAGGTCTAGTCCTGCGACCTTGTGCTTTCTCGTCCTATAGGTACTACTTGAACTCGGTGAGGCAGAGCTTCACCGAGTCCGGATCGTTGGTGTACATCACATTCAACTTGGTGCTGCCATGGGACTGAACGGAGAACTCAAAGGTGAACTCCTTGCTGAAGTCCATATCCAACATGCTCACCCCTCGGATCGCCATTGGAGTCTCTTCAAGTGAACGAGTGAGTAGGCGACAGCAGCAGTTAGTTTTTCAGATCTTGGGGAACTGGATTCAATAGTGAACTGAGTGTGTATAGGTGACAACAGTTACGACCCCTCCCTCACCCATTGCACGCCCTACAGAATATGCACCCTCGGCGCATTCAAATGCCTCCATTAAGAAACCTATTCCGGCCACACACGTCGGTTCACGAGTGAGTCTGTATTGGTATTGTAATAACAAGTGTTAGTGGTCAGTTTACTTAAATTTAATTAGCTTTAATTAAAATGTATTCTTAAAACAAGCAATGTATTGGCTCGTTCTACCAGTGTCACAGGATCAACATGCACAACAATTAGAATTATTATTCTCAGGACGCACATGATCAGCACATTGGCCGCACTTTCACAGAGACAATACTACCAAGTTTGAACAGTTTGTTATGGTTGCTGTCCTCTGCATCATCATGCCGTGTTTACCATCTTGCAAGATTCAGAACCAACAAATAAGATTCAAATAATAAGTACAACAAAGATGCCTACACATCTCATTGATTCCCAGCTTCCAAGATCCAGAACCAACAAATAAGATTCAAATAATAAGTACAACAAAGATGCCTAGACATCTCATTGATTCTCAGCTTGCAAGATTCAGAACCAACCCATTAGAGACTTTTGATAAACTAAATATCGTGATTAAATCCTTCTTGGCTAGCCATGTCATACAACCCAAGAACTTTGCGAATGCTCTTGACCATCAAAACATCTGTTGCAGAGTATTCCTGTTTGCACAGATAAGAAAGAGCATGGGTTTACGACTCTAGCAACCGTAGAGATGGTTGTACAAACATTGGCCTTTTCTTTTGGCCACCAATTATATCTATGTTCCTGATGCGTCAATCTTTGACGCATCCCTTGAAATTACTATAATAGTGGCACCAGTTGAAGGAAACTTTATTTCCAAAACGAGAAAATATTGCGATCGAATAGCTTTATTTAAAAAATACAATGTTGGCACAGCATGACAAAGCACAATCATGTTGATAAAGGATAGTACTGACCAGTGTGAAGGGCCCTATGCCACCACGACTCGATCTGGTGAACCTGCAACTCCACTCGGATGAGGTCAACCTCCAGCTCCATGATTCAATTCATGCGCCTTTTTCTGCAGTTCACCTGAAATGAAGCAAAGATTGCATCATTTAGCTAGTAAGAAGTACTTGCTCTCATGAGCTGGCAGGTTCTTCTTTAGTAGTTGCACTAAAATTGAGCAACATTAAGGTTGGCTATCCTGCTCATGTAAGGTGCAACTATAATTTGCTTATCCTTTTGTGCAGTTCCACTAAAATAAAGTGCCATTGTGGTGACAGTGACAACTCATCTTGCAAAGGCTAATAAAATGTTGCACGAGATTACCAACAGAATTTGACGGAGATTTTGGGAACTCCAGTCACCATTTTGTGCAGTTCCACCAAAATTGAGAGATGTTGCCCACGTGACATTTTAGTTGAACTCCTCAAGACACTCATTCCAAAAAAGTGTTTTGTGCAGTTCACCAAAAGGTCACAACAGCAACAAGGTGAAATGGATATCCCTATTTGCACAAAAAGATAGAAAATAAACAGTTGTTGGTCAATAAGAATATACGAAACATACAGAAATGAAAATAAGCATCTTAATTATGTTCATGGCAATCACACAAGGACAGTAGAAATTTTAAAACGTCAATAATGCTTCATGTTACCGGAAGCATTACGATCAACTATGACATTCGTGAAATATGGGATTACTTTCATTGTGGCATTGCTTGTTTACCAGATATAGTAAATCAACAGCAGCTAAAGAGTTGGTTTAAGGGCATGGGACCATGGGGACACCAGGTCACTCAGCAGCATAAAGAAGCAACTTACTTATCATACTTGGGAAAATAGTAGGAGTACCATTTATTAACACAGTTTAATTGCATCATATCACTGGAGGCATTAGATTAACAATAACACTGGTTAGACATGTCCTTAAGGTAACAGTGTGATCGCTTCATTTTACATGCGCCCTTACATTAACAACAGCAAAAGGTTGGTATAAGGACATGCGACAGTGGATGCATCAACACAATGTACCTACAAAGAGGCATAAAGTGGTGATGCCGAGTTTGTTCATGCTCTGTGAGGGCAGCAAATCTAATCCGGGAGAACTTTTACTATGTAAGGGTAGCAAATCTAATCTGTGACACTCCAAATTTTTTTTTGGTTTTTATCAAAAACTTTGTGGTTTTTGAGGAGAGGCTATTTAAAATTTTTCTTTTTCAGAAAAACCTTCCACTTAAAAAAAACTTCCTTTGCTTTGGCAAGGATATTTTTTTTTCAAACCTTGGTGATTGATCTTTTGAAACTTCTTCTCTGTTGGTTCTCTCTCAAATTTATTTTTGGGAGTTTAAATTGTTTTCTTTTAAAATGAAACTCTATGAAAATTTGGGGATTTTCATATCTTGGAACCACCCTTGACTTTGCATTGTTCCCATGTGGTAAAACCCCTCCAAAACCTCCCCTACACCTTGTGATCAACGAAGTTCTCTCTCCCAACTAATCCAAACAAGTTTTGGATTTTATTCTAATTATTTTCCCTCTCAAATCAATTCTGAAAATTATTTGGAGCCTGAGGGATTTTCAAAGCAAGTACCATATTGCATTTGAGTTTTGACCTCAAACCAACTCTCCTGGATAGTCCTTTGTACCCACAACCCAGAACCATCTTGATCGACTCCTCCTCTTTTCAAAATTTTCAAAATTCAGTCTCTGCAAGTTTGGACCAGATTTGCCAAATTTGATGAAATTCATATCTACACTTCCCCAAAAATTCCACCAAAATTCAGGCAGCCTACTTGAGCAATGAGAAGCCACTCCACCAAGTTTTAGCTTAAGTAAAAATCCCTAGATGCCAATTTCATTCTGTCGAACACCTTGCATGCACTGCTGCTATTCAAAATTCAGAAAAGTTCAGTTTCAGTGTCGTTTGCGTTCGTCAGTTCCTCTCACGCGTAGACAGTGCACTTGGCACGTTCCTCGCAGCCTCTCCCTCCTGTTCGGAGCTTCACACGCGTGCGTGGAGCCTTCCTGGCGTCGGTAGCAGCGTGCCTCGCCGGCGTTGGGAGCTTCTGCGGTGGCTGCACCTCCCGTGGCGGCCAACAAGGGCCCGAGCCCTCTCGCCACGCCACCCGGCGCCGCCCAAAGCCCCTTGGCTCTCCGCGTGTCCCTGCCGTGCCAGCGCACGCCCGTGGAACCGTCGCCGTGGCCCGGCAAGCACGAAACGTGCTCCCTGCCGCCGACGTGCCGCGCCACCCCCGTTCCGTCGAGCTCACCCTCAGCACCAAGTCCCAGCCCGTTTAGCGCCTAAATGGGACCGGTGGACTTCAACGACGAAGCCCTAGCCCCTAATCCCCCTGCACATCCCCGGCACCGCCGTAATCACTCGCCGGAGATCCCCGTTCACGGCAACCGCCTCGGGCTGCCTATAAAAAGGGCCCCCGAGCTCACCCTCGTGCACGCCTCATCCCCACTACTCACCAACACCACGCCAGGCCACTCGGAGGACCCCGAGGAGGTCTCCTCCCCCAACTCCGGCCGCCCCGATCCGCCTCGGCCGCCACCTCGATTCGCTCCGGTGAGGCCACCTCCGGCGCCCAAACCCCGTCCGTTACCCTCTCTAGCTACCAGGAGCCTAACCCCCTCGTCAATTTGATCTCTGCAGCTCTCTCCGACGAGTTCCTCGACCACCCGAGCCGCCGTCTGCCGGAGCAAAGCTCGCCGTCGACGTGGTACTCGCCGGCGACCACCACCACCACCACCAACCGACGCGGAATGGCGCCCTGAGCACGGAGGTACCCTCCGATCCTCCTACCTCGCCGTGGATCGCCGCCGGTGACCACCGCGGCTCTCGGGCGCCGACGAGCTTCGCTCCCCCCCTTTTTGAAATTCAAACCTGACGCGTGGGACCCCACCGTCAGCCTCTCTGCTCTCTCTGTTGAAACGTTTTCTGGAAGCGCCTTCGGGCAAAGTACGTTTTCCCTTTGGGCTGGCGTAGTTTCTGCCGAAGCGTTTTCTGTTTTTATAAGCTAGCCCCTGGAAATCTTCTGTTTCATTACAGATTAGTCCCTGGGCAAAAACCCTTATAACTTTTAAGCAGAAAAGTATTTTTGATTGATTCTTTTTTTGTTCTCTTCAAAATTTTGTCTAGTTTTATCAGATTTATTTGAAAAATATTTGGTATACTTTCTGTGCACTCCTTGGTATTTATGATAGCGCATATATTTTTCTTTATACCGTAGATATCGAAGGAGGTGACGGAGCCGCGATCTTCACCGAACTAGGCTCCGACTACGTTGAACCAGGCAAGCATGTTTGAACTTTTGATATGATGAGTGTCTTGGCATGTTTTGCATTTAGTTAGTTTCATGGCATGTTGAGAACCATATCGATGAATGTTATTTTATGCGATAATGAGGTAAGTGAGTTCGATGATCCATAAGTGGATGGATGTGAGTATGAATGGCCATGTGTTGGCATGAGGATGGGTAAGATGGCAGTGTCGTAGCATGCCAGTCTTATGCCAGACTATGTGACTTCAGTGTCAAACCGTATCGGTCCAGTTCCTTTCATTTCCTTCCCTGTACTACCACATGTTTTCCGCAAGGAATATGGTTTAGTAAGTTGCAAACCGCTTTTCTGGTACACACCAAAAGGAGAGGCCGTGATGATGGTTCCATGGCCCTGGATTAAAGCCAGTCATCCGGTCAGGGGGCATGGGTGTTTCCGGTTGGGACCGAGAGGGGGGCACCCCTTAGAGCGCACGTATATAAATTTGATCCCATGCTATTCGAGATTGTGATCTTCCCGTCTCAAAAGTTTTTCTTGGACGATGTCTAGGGTGATTCCTAGCATCGAGAGGTAGGATGGGTGTGTACTGGTTAGCTGTGTTTTCTTCCGAAATACCGTAAACGGAACTAGTCCTTCGTGACTACGGAAATCCGTTGGCTGTGGGAATAATTTTGTACAAACTCTGCAGAGTCATATATTTCCTCCAAATCATCTATTCCATGTCCTAGATCGATATTATCTTATCCTAATCAAATGTCAGTTTTGATGACAGAGACTCCGGTGATTCGCATGAGTGCTAATTCCGGTTAATTGAATATTCCTGTGGATGGACTAACCCATTTATTCTCATGAATTAAATGTTTATTATGAGTATTATTTACTTGTGAATCAAAGCCCTTTCTGTGATGTCGCCCCGACGTCCGACTGTGGCATTTCTTTTAAAGCCCTTTCTGTGATGTCGTCCCGACGTCCGACTATGGCATTTCTTTTAAAGCCCTTTCTGTGATGTCGCCCCGACGTCCGACTGTGGCATTTCTTTTAAAGCCCTTTCTGTGATGTCGTCCCGACGTCCGACTGTGGCATTTCTTTTAAAGCCCTTTCTGTGATGTCGCCCTGACGTCCGACTGTGGTATTTCTTTTAAAGCCCTTTCTGTGATGTCGCCCCGACGTCCGACTGTGGCATTTCTTTCAAAGCCCTTTCTGTGACGTCGCCCCGACGTCCGACTGTGGTATTTCTTTTTAAGCCCTTTATGTGGTGTCGCTAAGATGCCCGACTGTGGCATCATTTTCCTTATATTTAATTGTTCACCTTTCGAGGCGTCGTTTCAGACACCCGATCGGTAGTTATTTATGTTCTATTGGGATTTCAGGCGGACTACCGCCGTTTCCCTTTTACTTACCTTGTTATGCTAATTTTTTTGAAAATGTACATTGGTGAATTTATTCATGTCGCATCCATGCATGCATTTGTTATATCTTACGTCCGAACTGTCTTGCGAGTACTTTCAAAGTACTCACTGGCTTGTTGATTTGGCCAGATGCTGACGAAGGCGATCTCATGGATGAAGAGTTTGATAGCGAGTCCGACACTTAGAGGAGTCCCAGTCAGTCTCGTGCGACCCTGGACTTGGTCACTGTTTTATATCCGCTTCCGCTACCAAATAAATTCATCGAGCCTCACCTCGACGCCCGATGAGATGATAGACTTAGAGTCTTGTATTTCTCTCCCCGCTGTGTTTTTCCACCACCGCCCTATCCTCGAGTCAGTAGTATGCCTCCACACCACTGTGACATGTCCGCCATTATGTATATTATTGGCGTGCTTGTAATAATTTGGTTGAGCAACCGTAGTTCGACCCTGTAATATATTTTTTTTGCTACTGGCTTATTGTATCAAAATTGTCTACCAGTGAGGAGGATTTTTCTCATACTGGACTCAAAAGATTGGTTTCTCAATAAATATTTTTATTGGAAAACCGGTCGTGACAAGCTTGGTACCAGAGCCAGGCTGACTGTAGGAAGCCACTAGGTGCGATCGCTAATTAGTTATTAGCATGATAGAGCTAATTTATACTTTTGCAATTGTAGTCATTTTCTGTCAGTCAGCATAAATTTATGATCTGACCCTGCAGAATTTTTGCCTACTTTTGTAGATGGCTGACAACAGCTGCGAGTCTCAGACCTTCGCCAACGTGCCCGATGGGTTCATCAAGCTTCTTTCTTTCATTGTTCAGGTCGCGATGGGGCCATCCGTGCGCCCAGTCTTCACACTCTGCCAGCGCCGAGTCAACGACAGTCTGACCATGCACCAGGCCGCGGTGCAGTTCAAGGGAGGGCGTGGTGAGTTACGCCGCTTCTGTTCGTGGGAAGAGCCATGCCTACGAAGAGGCATGCTATGCGGATGGCAGCCCGTGAGGCGATAGCTCGTCTCAGGGATGTCCTTCCCGTGATGAAGACTCGTCGTTACCGTTATCTTCCGTGCCATGTGCCTTACACCTGTCACTACGCATACTCCTGCCCCAGAGGAGAACGAGACGAGGCTTTTGAGATGCTCATTGAGTATCTCCGGGCCCTGGAGGCAGCCTTCGACAACCTGGTGGACGACTTCGTAGCTATCGCCTCACAGGAGGGAGCTCCTACCCATCGCACCGCCACTGACTTTGGTCTCGTCCTCAGCATCTTTTATGCCTACTCGTCGCCTGCCTTCTACCGAAGAATTCAACCAAGTCATTGCACCCACTCCAGCGCGCACTGCACCACCCTTCGCGCCCACTCCTGTACGTGTTGCTCCACCCCTGGCAACCGCTCCGTCCACTCTGCGCAACACTACGCGTATGGAGCCCATTAGCGAGGAGGAAGTCGAGTCCCCAACCTCGCCACGCCTCGCCCTCGGCAGGGCAAAGGAGGTCGTCAACATCTCTGCCTGAGTACGCCTAGCTGCCATGTATTGCACCGCTTTGTAAGATATGTACGTAGGTTGTGAGAAGTAGCCTGTTTGCGCATCATGTAGGATCTGGAGAAGTGCACTAGCCTAAATAACATGTCAGGATTATGTACGCATATCCTGAGTGATGTATTGTATAATTACCGCCCGCGTGTAAGATATGTAATGAGCAGTCCTTCTCCGTGCGCAAGTCGATTTGTTTTTCTTAAGTAAGCCGAGTTATTTAATTCTATCTGCCAGCTTTATGCATTTATGGTTTTGTTTTGCGACTCCTTCCGCTTTTCTTATGAGTTTTACAAAAATACATCCCCAGAGTGAAAAATGTCTCGTCCTTGGACACGCTCCATGCCAACTCCACCAGAGGAAAATTATGATACACAACCGAGCAACGAGTTCACTCAGGGATAGTCAAGCCAACAGGGCAGTGAATCGGCACTTTCACAAATGTGCCGCCTTTATGAGCAGAGTCAGCAACAACATCGTGAGATGATGAACCAAGTCATCAACATGGGGAATCATCATGGACAGTATCAGCAGCATTCCAAGTTATCTGAGCTACAAAAGACACGTCCTCAAACATTTTCTCACACTGACAAGCCTCTTGAAGCCGAGGACTGGCTTCGAGATATGGAGAGGAAATTAATTATTGCAAAATGTTCAGATCTCGAGAAAGTACTATATGCTCCACACTATCTCACAGGAGCAGCCGCATCGTGGTGGGAGAATTTTCTGCACATGCATCCCAACGAAAATGACATAACCTGGGATGATTTCAAGGAAGGTTTCCGTGGTGCACATATTCCTAAGAGTATTATGAAAATCAAGAAGAGAGAATTGGATGACCTCAAACAAAGGAACATGACAGTGTCAGATTACAACAGTCAATTTACCCTATTGTCCCGCTACGCCAATGAAGAGCGTATGACTGAAAGCAAGAAGATGGAGAAATTCCTTGACGGTCTGGCGCCCGCACTTAAATGCCAACTGGTCGTGCACACTTTTCCTGATTTTAAAACACTGGTGGACAAAGCCATTACTCTGGAAAATGAGAGACGCAGTCTGGAAGATATCCGCAAGCGAAAAAGGGACCAGACTAATCACGCTCGCAATCACCGAAGCAAGACAGATTTTCAAAAGGGCGGGACAGACAAATTCTCATCCAATGTCTCACGCCCAATCAAGAATTTTCATGCAAGGGACAAGGAATTCACATATCGCCCCGGCGTTACTTGTTACGCTTGTGGAGAAGAAGGGCACTATGCCAAACAGTGCCCCAAGCCAAGGAGTTCAACCCCAAAGCCGAACAACGGCGGCAACAATTCAGCCCCCAAGCGAAACAATTTCAATCCCAACAATAACCACAGGAAGGGTCATCTAAACCATGTAACCAAAGAGGAGGCACAAAATGCTCCGGATATCGTACTCGGTATGTTTCCTGTCAACACAATACCTGCAATGGTTTTGTTTGATTCTGGAGCCTCTCACTCTTTCATTTCGAAAAGTTTTGCTTTGCAAAATAATTTTTCGATGCTTCCTTTGGAGAAATCCATGACCATCAAGTCCCCTGGGATTCAGCAAGTTACTCAGAATTACTGTCAGAATGTGGTCATTGAGTTCGAAGGATTGGAGTTTCACACAAATCTTATTGTATTGGAAAATAAAGGACTGGATGTCATCCTAGGGATGGATTGGCTAACCACCAATAAGGGTTTTATCGACTGTTTCAACAGGACCGTAATTCTCACACACCACCAAGGGAAGACAATAAGAGTATCAGCCAAGGAAGGAAAAATACCCTGGCAACCGAGATTAAATAAAGTGGACGTTTCTGAGCTAAACAAGGTTCCAGTAGTGTGTGAATTTCCAGATGTATTCCCTGAAGAGCTGCCAGGCATGCCACCAGACCGAGAAATAGAATTCCGCATTGAGCTAGCACCAGGAACCACCCCCATATACAAGAAACCATACAGAATGGCACCATCCAAGTTGATCGAGTTGAAGAAGCAAATAAAGGAATTACTGGAAAAAGGATACATTCGAGCCAGCTCCTCACCTTGGGGATCACCAATTTTATTTGCCAAAAAGAAAGATGGAACGCTGAGATTGTGTATTGACTATCGAGCACTTAACATGGTCACAGTCAAAAACAAATACCCAATGCCGAGGATAAACGATTTGTTTGATCAACTTGCTCAGGCCAAGGTATTCTCAAAAATTGACTTAAGGTCAGGATACCATCAATTGAAGGTACGAACGGAAGATATCCCCAAAACAGCCTCCACCTCCAGATATGGACTCTACGAGTTCACAGTGATGCCATTTGGATTAACTAACGCCCCAGCATATTTTGTTCACCTCATGAACAAAGTATTCATGAAGTTTATGGACAAGTTCGTCGTGGTATTCATCGATGATATTCTGGTATACTCCAATACACCAGAAGAGCACGCAGAACATCTCAGGATTGTGCTAGGAGAGCTAAGAAAACACCAATTGTATGCCAAGTTCAGCAAGTGCGAATTTTGGCTAAGACAAGTAGGCTTTCTAGGCCACGTGCTGACTCAAGACGGTATCGCAGTGGACCCAGAGAAAGTCAAAGCCGTACTTGGCTGGAAGTCACCGGCCAGCGTAACGGACATACGGAGTTTCTTGGGAATGGCAGGATATTACCGCAGATTTATTGAAGGATTTTCCACCATAGCCAAGCCTATGACACAGTTGCTCAAGAAAGATAAGAAGTTTGAATGGACAGAAGCCTGCGAGAAAAGTTTCCAAGAGCTAAAGCGGAAGTTAACAACAGCACCGGTATTAATTGTACCCGACATACACAAGAATTTTGAAGTATATTGTGACGCGTCCAGAAAGGGTCTCGGATGCGTGTTGATGCAAGAAGGCAAGGTTGTCGCCTACGCTTCAAGGCAACTTCGAAAGCATGAGGAAAATTATCCCACTCATGACTTAGAAATGGCAGCAGTTATTCATGCACTCAAGGAATGGAGGCATTTCTTACTTGGGAATCGATGTGAAATATATACGGATCACAAAAGTCTCAAATATATTTTCACGCAGCCAGAACTAAATTTACGGCAACGACGCTGGTTGGAATTAGTAAAGGATTATGATGTTGGTATCCATTACCATCCAGGGAAAGCAAATGTAGTGGCCGATGCCCTGAGTCGGAACCCCAACTCCGACGGAAACTATCTGCACAGCTTGAGGCCCGAATTCCATCAAGAATTTGCCAAGCTCAACTTGATAATGGTAGCAGAAGGCACCATATCAAACTTGGAAATACAACCCAACCTTGTGGAGAAAATTAAAGAAGCTCAGCCCGGTCACCCCAGCATTGAAGGAATTAAAAGAAAGTTGAGTATGGGAAAGGCCTCGGAATTCGTCATAGACAATGAAGGAATATTATGGTACGGAGAAAGGCTATGCGTGCCAAACATAGAAGACCTTATACAGCAAATTTTAGCTGAAGCACACACCACTCCATATTCGATCCACCCTGGAGGAACCAAAATGTATAAGGATATTCAGGAAAGATTTTGGTGGCACGGTATGAAGAGGGACATAGCCGCCTTCATTGCATGTTGCGACTCATGTCAACGCATAAAAGCTGAACATCAGAGACCAGCCGGACTACTGCAACCTAACAAAATACCTGAGTGGAAATGGGATGAAATAGGGATGGATTTTATTGTTGGACTACCTCGGTCACGACACGGGAATGATGCCATATGGGTCATCACTGACAGGTTGACCAAAGTGGCACACTTTATTCCAGTAAAGACGACCTACAACACTCAGAGGCTTGCCAGGATTTATCTCTCCCGCATAGTTTGTCTGCACGGTGTCCCGAAGACTATAATATCCGACAGAGGCACTCAGTTCGTCTCAAGATTTTGGGAGCATTTACAACAGGCTCTGGGAACCCAACTAGCCTTCAGTACCGCATACCATCCACAGACTGATGGACAAACGGAACGCGTAAACCAGGTTTTAGAAGACATGCTGAGAGCATGTGTCCTCACATATGGAACCAGTTGGGAAGAAAGCCTGCCATACGCCGAGTTCGCGTATAACAATAGCTACCAGGCCAGCCTACAAATGGCACCATTTGAGGCCTTATACGGACGAAGGTGTCGAACCCCGTTAAATTGGTCAGAGACCGGGGACAGCCGCATCTTCGGACGAGACATGCTCAGAGAAGCCGAGGAAAAGGTCAAGCTAATCAGAGACCGACTTAAGACCGCTCAAAGTCGACAGAAGAGTTATTATGATCAGAAACATCGTAGGGTCAGCTTCGAACCCGGTGAGTTCGTATACCTCAGAGTGTCCCCGATGAGAGGAGTGCAACGGTTTAAGATTAAAGGAAAGTTAGCACCAAGATTCATTGGACCATTCTGCATAGTGGCACGAAGAGGCACTGTAGCCTACCAGCTAGACTTACCCGAAGACTTGTCCGACATTCACGACGTGTTCCACGTCTCTCAATTAAGGAAGTACGTAAGCAACCCAGAGAAACAAGTATCCCATGAAAACATTGATGTGCAGCCAGACCTCACTTATCGAGAACGTCCCGTAAGAATATTAGAGGAATCTGAAAGTAGGACCCGACAGAAGACCATCAAGTTTTTCAAAGTCCAGTGGAGCAATCACACCGACAGTGAAGCAACTTGGGAAAGCGAGAATTTTCTTCGGACAGAGCATCCACACCTATTTAAGGATCAGCTGAAATCTCGGGGACGAGATTTTTCCTAAGGGGGTACGTGTTGTGACACTCCAAAATTTTTATTTGGTTTTTATCAAAAATTTTGTGGTTTTTGAGGAGAGACTATTTAAAAATTTTCTTTTTCAGAAAAACCTTCCACTTAAAAAAAACTTCCTTTGCTTTGGCAAGGATATATTTTTTTTCAAACCTTGGTGTTTGATATTTTGAAACTTCTTCTCTGTTGGTTCTCTCTCAAATTTATTTTTGGGAGTTTAAATTGTTTTCTTTTAAAATTAAACTCTATGAAAATTTGGGGATTTTCATATCTTGGAACCACCCTTGACTTTGCATTGTTCCCATGTGGTAAAACCCCTCCAAAACCTCCCCTACACCTTGTGATCAACCTAAGTTCTCTGTCCCAACTAATCCAAACAAGTTTTGGATTTTATTCTAATTATTTTCCCTCTCAAATCAATTCTGAAAATTATTTGGAGCCTGAGGGATTTTCAAAGCAAGTACCATATTGCATTTAAGTTTTGACCTCAAACCAACTCTCCTGGATAGTCCTTTGTACCCACAACCCAGAACCATCTTGATCCACTCCTCCTCTTTTCAAAATTTTCAAAATTCAGTCTCTGCATGTTTGGACCAGATTTGCCAAATTTGATGAAATTCATATCTACACTTCCCCAAAAATTCCACCAAAATTCAGGCAGCCTACTTGAGCAATGAGAAGCCACTCCACCAAGGTTCAGCTCAAGGAAAAATCCCTAGATGCCAATTTCATTCTGTCGAACACCTTGCATGCACTGCTGCTGTTCAAAATTCAGAAAAGTTCAGTTTCAGTGTCGTTTGCGTTCGTCAGTTCCTCTCACGCGTAGACAGTGCACTTGGCACGTTCCTCGCAGCCTCTCCCTCCTGTCCGGAGCTTCACACGCGTGCGTGGAGCCTTCCTGGCGTCGGTAGCAGCGAGCCTCGCCGGCGTTGGGAGCTTCTGCGGTGGCTGCACCTCCCGTGGCGGCCAACAAGGGCCCGAGCCCTCTCGCCACGCCACCCGGCGCCGCCCAAAGCCCCTTGGCTCTCCGCGTGTCCCTGTCGTGCCAGCGCACGCCCGTGGCACCGTCGCCCTGGCCCGGCAAGCACGGAACGTGCTCCCTGCCGCCGACGTGCCGCGCCACCCCCGTTCCATCGAGCTCACCCTCAGCACCAAGTCCCAGCCCGTTTAGCGCCTAAATGGGACCGGTGGACCTCAACGACGAAGCCCTAGCCCCTAATCCCCCTGCACATCCCCGGCACCGCCGTAATCACTCGCCGGAGATCCCCGTTCACGGCAACCGCCTCGGGCTGCCTATAAAAAGGGCCCCCGAGCTCACCCTTGTGCACGCCTCATCCCCACTACTCCCCAACACCACGCCAGGCCACTCGGAGGACCCCGAGGAGGTCTCCTCCCCCAACTCCGGCCGCCCCGATCCGCCTCGGCCGCCACCTCGATTCGCTCCGGTGAGGCCACCTCCGGCGCCCAAACCCCGTCCGTTACCCTCTCTAGCCACCAGGAGCCTAACCCCCTCGTCAATTTGATCTCTGCAGCTCTCTCCGACGAGTTCCTCGACCACCCGGGCCGCCGTCCGCCGGAGCAAAGCTCGCCGTCGACGTGGTACTCGCCGGCGACGACCACCACCACCAACCGACGCGGAATGGTGCCCTGAGCACGGAGGTACCCTCCGATCCTCCTACCTCGCCGTGGATCGCCGCCGGCGACCACCGCGGCTCTCGGGCGCCGACGAGCTTTGCTCCCCCCCTTTTTGAAATTCAAGCCTGACGCGTGGGACCCCACCGTCAGCCTCTCTGCTCTCTCTGTTGAAACGTTTTCTGGAAGCGCCTTCGGGCAAAGTACATTTTCCCTTTGGGCTGGCGTAGTTTCTGCCGAAGCGTTTTCTGTTTTTATAAGCTAGCCCCTGGAAATCTTCTGTTTCATTACAGATTAGTCCCTAGGCAAAAACCCTTATAACTTTTAAGCAGAAAAGTATTTTTGATTGATTCTTTTTTTGTTCTCTTCAAAATTTTGTCTAGTGTTTTATCAGATTTATTTGAAAAATATTTGGTATACTTTCTGTGCACCCCTTGGTATTTACGATAGCGCATATATTTTTCTTTATAGCGTAGATACCGAAGGAGGTGACGGAGCCGCGAACTTCACCGAACTAGGCTCCGACTACTCTGAACCAGGCAAGCATGTTTGAACTTTTGATATGATGAGTGTCTTGGCATGTTTTGCATTTAGTTAGTTTCATGGCATGTTGAGAAGCATATCGATGAATGTTATTTTATGCGATAATGAGGTAAGTGAGTTCGATGATCCATAAGTGGATGGATGTGAGTATGAATGGCCATGTGTTGGCATGAGGATGGGTAAGATGGCAGTGTCGTAGCATGCCAGTCTTATGCCAGACTATGTGACTTCAGTGTCAAACCGTATCGGTCCAGTTCCTTTCATTTCCTTCCCTGTACTACCACATGTTTTCCGCAAGGAATATGGTTTAGTAAGTTGCAAACCGCTTTTCTGGTACACACCAAAAGGAGAGGCCGTGATGATGGTTCCATGGCCCTGGATTAAAGCCAGTCATCCGGTCAGGGGGCATGGGTGTTTCCGGTTGGGACCGAGAGGGGGGCACCCCTTAGAGCGCGCATATATAAATTTGATCCCATGCTATTCGAGATTGTGATCTCCCTGTCTCAAAAGTTTTTCTTGGACGATGTCTAGGGTGATTCCTAGCATCGAGAGGTAGGATGGGTGTGTACTGGTTAGCTGTGTTTTCTTCCGAAATACCGTAAACGGAACTAGTCCTTCGTGACTACGGAAATCTGTTGGCTGTGGGAATAATTTTGTACAAACTCTGCAGAGTCATATATTTCCTCCAAATCATCTATTCCATGTCCTAGATCGATATTATCTTATCCTAATCAAATGTCAGTTTTGATGACAGAGACTCCGGTGATTCGCATGAGTGCTAATTCCGGTTAATTGAATATTCCTGTGGATGGACTAACCCATTTATTCTCATGAATTAAATGTTTATTATGAGTATTATTTACTTGTGAATCAAGGCCCTTTCTATGATGTCGCCCCGACGTCCGACTGTGGCATTTCTTTTAAAGCCCTTTCTGTGATGTCGTCCCGACGTCCGACTGTGGCATTTCTTTTAAAGCCCTTTCTGTGATGTCGCCCCGACGTCCGACTGTGGTATTTCTTTTAAAGCCCTTTTTGTGATGTCGCCCCGACGTTCGACTGTGGCATTTCTTTCAAAGCCCTTTCTGTGACGTCACCCCGACGTCCGACTGTGGTATTTCTTTTTAAGCCCTTCATGTGGTGTCGCTAAGACGCCCGACTGTGGCATCATTTTCCTTATATTTAATTGTTCACCTTTCGAGGCGTCGTTTCAGACACCCGATCGGTAGTTATTTATGTTCTGTTGGGATTTCAGGCGGACTACCGCCGTTTCCCTTTTACTTACCTTGTTATGCTAATTTTTTTTGAAAATTTACATTGGTGAATTTATTCATGTCGCATCCATGCATGCATTTGTTATATCTTACGTCCGAACTGTCTTGCGAGTACTTTCAAAGTACTCATTGGCTTGTTGATTTGGCCAGATGCTGACGAAGGCGATCTCATGGATGAAGAGTTTGATAGCGAGTCTGACACTTAGAGGAGTCCCAGTCAGTCTCGTGCGACCCTGGACTTGGTCACTGTTTTATATCCGCTTCCGCTACCAAATAAATTCATCGAGCCTCACCTCGACGCCCGATGAGATGATAGACTTAGAGTCTTGTATTTATCTCCCCGCTGTGTTTTTCCACCACCGCCCTATCCTCGAGTTAGTAGTATGCCTCCACACCACTATGACATGTCCGCCATTATGTATAATTATTGGCGTGCTTGTAATAATTTGGTTGAGCAACCGTAGTTCGACCATGTAATATTTTTTTTGCTACTGGCTTATTGTATCAAAATTGTCTACCAGTGAGGAGGATTTTTCTCATACTGGACTCAAAAGATTGGTTTCTCAATAAATATTTTTATTGGAAAACCGGTCGTGACATAATCCTGGAGAACTTTTACTATGTGAGGGTAGCAAATCTAATCCTGGAGACCTTTTACTATGTCAGGGCAGCAAATCTAATCCTGGAGACCCTTTACTATGTGAGGGCAGCAAATCTAATCCTGGACATACTCTGTTTACTTGTCCACCAGCCGCCACTTTCTGTCCATTTTTCAACCAATAATAGATCTGTTCCTTATCCAGTTTGTACTGAGTTTTCCCATTATTTCCCTTTTCAACTAAGAGACCGGTTGGGTACCCGGTCTCTACTACTTTCCCCCTGTTATTTCCTCTTTGAATCAAGTCCTAGACTCATGCTACGACTTTCCCCCCCTTTCTTCCTTGTTTGAACCAAGTCCTATATTCGAATGCATGAAGTAGCTTTACCTCTAATAATACTAAAAATTTAGGTGGATTTGGAAGAGCTGATGGAAGTAGAAAAAGATGCACATGCAGACACGTTGGGAGCTGGGTTAGTAGAGTAAGGCACCTTTCGAAGAACTTGTACCTGAGGTTTGTCGCGATGTCCGCGGAGGCAGGTCCGATCTGCACACAATACGGCAGGGAGGAAGAAGGGTTGGAGGACCTCCCGAGCCGGTGATGTGTCGAAGAGAATGACACGGGCAGAGGATCGGGCCCCGCCGACAGCTGTGGGTTTCCTCCCTCGGCGGCGATGACCGCGTGAACGATGCACCTTTTAGTCCTCTACACACACCAGCCAAAGGGATCCGTCAGATTTGTGACCAGCGGTGAGCAGAGAGAAAATGTCGCTATCGCTGTCTTGTTTAGATCTGGAGAGGATGAGATAATGAAGAGAGCAACCCTAGTAAAGCAAGCACTCAGGACCCTGCGTACATATATAGTGGAGTGATTATCTTTTTCTCTCCACAACAAGCGTTTCAATTTGTGTACGTGGCATTAAAGAAAAGAAACTCTCTATTTAAGGTGACTACTGTACGACTCCTACTTACTACTAGTAGTACTAGTATTCTTCACTTGTGCTCCCCACCCCTCCATTCATTGAACAACCCCATGGGTGAATAAACATACAGTAAGTATTTATATATAACAAACAAGCTCGAACTATTTCCACGTAGTTAAAAGTTGAGGGCGGGGCTTTTCCCGGGCAGTACGCACGGCAGTTTTTGGGTAGGCGGTTTGACAGAGAGGCGAGGAGGGTGAGCGAGTGGCAAATTCTCAAACATACTGCAGGAAAGGTCGGGATGTGTGATTTGACGGCGCGTTACTGCTGTAAAGACTTGTGATATGACCACTCACTATAGTCATGAATTACTAGCGCTCCGACCGGGGTGATGCCCCCCTTCCATTCCGCGCTCTAATCTGGTGCATGACACGTCGACCCGGATGCTGGCTCTCCCACATGTCGGAGTAGTAAGAAGGAGCAAAGACTGATGCGGTATGTACTACTACTACTACTCAGGTCGGAGGAGTGCGAACCACGGCAGCCCAATGAACCAGCAGCCCGAACCACGGTAGCCCGATGAACCAGCAGTTGAAAACAATGTGGTGATATGGCCATAAAAAACAATGTGCTACGGTCCACACTGTAGCATGTATAGTACCACTCCTCTTTGTTTGGATCCTTGCGTTAGAGCTAGTTTGGGTTGAAATAGCCTCAAATTATCGAAACACGAGGGGTTAGTTTGAGCTAGTTTGCTCTAACCCAGCTAAAAAAACTAGCCCGGTAGAGAGGTTCTAATTGGGTTAGTTATCCTCGGGCCCACTAAAAGAGAACTAAAAAAAACCTCCCCTGCCCGCACCAGATCGCTCCCCCCCTCTCGCACGACTCCTCTCTGTTCCCCATAGGGCCGCCTGCCCAAGCGCCGCTCGCCCTCTCTCTCCTCCGGCCGCCCTCTCCTTCCGGCCTCCGCCGCCCTACTCCGGCCGCCCTCTCCCTCCGGCCTTCGAAGGTCGCCCCGCTCCCCCTTCACCGGTTGTTTTTCTCCCTCTGTTGTGCACGGCAGCGGTGCATCTACCAGGGAGGTCGCGAGAGGGGTGAGTTTATTCATTCCTTCTCTATCTCATTGCCATATCATTGATCTTTCTCGCTCTAGCGCTAATTCTGATTTGGAAAAGTAGATCCTGATCAAACTTGGTATAGATTTGTGGTGCACGCATGGAATTGTTTGACGCTGCTTGAGGAGGTAATAAATCTTTCTAGAGGCCCAAAGATTCAGTTCACCTTTCTAGGTATTTCAGTTTCAGGCTTGCATTATTTCTAGAGGCCCAAAGATTCAGTTCACCTTTCTAGGTATTTCAGTTTCAGGTTTGCATTATTTCTAGAGGCCCAAAGATTCAGTTCACCTTTCTAGGTATATTAGTTTCAGGCTTGCATTATTTATAGAGGCCCAAAGATTAAGTTCCCAGTCAGCGGCAAGCGGCCCTGCTACCCATGCTGGTGTCGACCTCAACTCGCAAGGGCCAGCGTCGGAGGGGTTCCCGGGGCTTGGGATCTACAGAGCCTTCCTCCAGAGCGACGATGGCGAGCTCCTCCCTCGGTGCGTGAGGGGCTCCGGGCTCCCTCCCTATCGTGAATGACTTCCGTGATGAGTTAGCTCATGCTTTGTTTCATGGAGTATTTTTTTTCGTGAAGCTTGATTGAGGACTTGTATGTTTAAGTGGGATATCTCATTTGTATGGACAAAGTAAAAATTACCATGTTTCACATGCCTGATTTGTAAAGATGGTTCATTTATGTCAATTGTGAGCGGGAGGAGGCCACAGAAGAGCCGGTCGCACCAAATCCGGCAGGAAATAGGGTCCAAAGTAGTCAAATGATTGAGAAAGAGCATTTATTGTCAATCTAACCCTACCATCCATACACCTCTTTGGTTTAGAGTTAGTTCAGGGTTAGAATCTAACTCTAACCTCTAACTGAGTTAGAGTTCTCCTCGTCTCGGTTCATCGCCATCATACTTTCCCCATTCTTGTGTTTTCAGTGTCCTGCGAATCAAAGAGGCCCTTTTTTGCGGGAAAAATCAAAGAGGCCCTTAGACTGGTTTAGGTCCGGTCATATTTGATAAACGTGTTATGTCCAAAATTTAATGAACGTGCTCCGGCTTCTATGAAAATAATCCGGTTTCATGTAGTAATTCATTCATTTATTTATACTTCTGCTGGGGGTTTGCATGTAATTCATGAGGTCTGAAATGTAAAGTACGCCGGCATATGCTCTGATTTGTGCATGCACTACGACCCATATGCTCTATGTCCCACATGTCGGCGAATGGGAGCACGTGGAAATAGCCTAGGAGTACATATAGGAGGATAAATGCGTGAAAAAATATGTACTGTGAAGCGTAGCTACGGTTCGAAAAGGAGACCTAAAGTGATGACAGCTATAGGTCGCACGCACCAAACTAGTGGTACTAGACATACGACTAATTTTTTCCTCAAAAAAAGAGGCACGAGTGCTCAGTACTCCTATTCTATCAACACCAGTCCCATCTGACAACATCATCTGTGCTACATCTAGGTCTCCTCCCTCATTTCTCTCTTCTAATTCTAAACTCGGCCGACGCCCAGTGGGCGGGGTGGGTTTGCTCAACTGCGGCTCCACCTCATAGTGAAAACGTTACGACTGGAATAAAAATGCCATATACTCCTTCCGTTCCTAAATATAAGCCTTTTTCGATACTATTTCAAATGGAATACAACATACAGATGTATGTAGACATAGTTTAGAGTGTAGATTCACTCAATTTGCTTCGTATGTAGTAGTCACTTGCTGGAATCTTTAGAAAGACTTATATTTGGGAATGGAGGGAGTACTATACTAATAAAACATTAAGGCCACGAGGCGATGTAGTGCTAGTTACAGGAGGCTAGGAGAAGAGATACATCCATCGACGACATCCACCTCCTCGACTCAGGGCGCCGGCCCACCGAAAGGCGCCTAAGTAGCAGCGGCTTTCGTGGCCAGGTCAACGTGCTTCTGAACAATGGCGTCCAAAGATTCCAGCCGCTGGAAGAAGGCCAACGTCTTTCTGTCCTCGCTTGCCTTGTAGTGGCGTATGTAGACGATTTCCTCGTAGATGTGGATGTGCAGGTCGACGGTTTCTTGCATGGCGAGGCGCTGCGCAGCGAGCACGGCCTCGAGGTGCACATACTTCGTCGCGACCTCCGGCACATGCAGGGCCACCACGGCGTGAAACAGTTCGTCACCATGGAGGCCGATGAGGGTGGCAGGCAATGAGGAGCTTGGGCGCGCGGGCTGGAACAGTACGGCAAGGTCGTCCGCGCGCTTCTTGACGATGGTGAATTTGCGGATGGAGTTGACCATCATGTCGTCCATGTGAGAGGTGAAGCCGGCGTCGGCGAGGGCTATGATGCCGGTGGTCGCCAAAACCGTCTGGAAACGTTGCCCGGTAAGGGGCCGTAGGCCGGCGCCTTGGATGATTTGGCACAGCTGATTGCCGCTCGCATCCATCGCCTCCATAGGTGCTTGTAGTTTCTGGTCACTTGTCTTGGATTGGAGTGAGCAGTGTTGCGCAGAGACTTGGGAGTAGATGAATTGGAGTGGTGGGGCGCCTTTATATGAGAGTCCAAACTCTGTTGCATTCACATCGTGCTAGCTCTATTCTGCTTCTCCAATTAATTCCCTCTGTATGTAATTGAGGATGCATCATTGACCGTTCAACATCTCGGGAACTGCTACCCTCTCCCTCCTTGGCATTCAAGCACCTATGGAGGCGACTGCTACTCGCGTCTATCACGTGTCAGGAGACGTCCCCGTCGACTACGAGGTGCCTATGGTGACTTTGTAAATTTCAAGATGGTAGTGTCGTGCGTGTGTGCGTTCATAGGGGTGAGTGTATGCGCATGTATATGAGCGCTTACGTCTGTATTGTGTCAAAAAAATGTAAATGCGTGTCAAAAAGAGACTAGTCAGTATACTCAATATTGTGCACCTCGGAGAGGAAAATGATAGAACTACGTATTTATTTACGGTGCAGATTCACTCATTTTGCTCCATATGTACTCCGTCTCGGTGTAGTCTAGTCACTTGTTGAAATCTCTAGAAAGGCAAATACTCCTTTCTGGTTTACAGGGCTATACTGGCAAGTAGTTGTACGTACTAGTACAATATTGGGCTCACATAGCAATTTTGTCTCATACAAGAGCCTGGCTATATGCGTGCTCCAATGTTCACAACTGCCACGTTCGGGTTGCGCTTGGCTCTTTGCCTCTTCGAGAAGACGAACAATGATGTTACTACTACTGCTTCTATAGTGTCGAATCCACTTCTGCATGTCCGTCCACCGCGAGCGGGAGGGATAGCTTGTTGTAGAAGTACTATAAGCAAAAGCATGTCCTTGTTTGCGAGCAACCGCGCGCATGGGCGAGGGAGAAGGCGTGTAGTAGTAAAATCAAGCTTCTCCTCGTTATATGAGTTGACGCGACACATCATAGCACTGGCCCCACATGCTTGCCTCTAAACTTGGCTAAAAGACCCGAAGTGTACAATATATTTGCTGCAACCTCTAACATTTACCCAGCACAAATTAAAATATATATTCCTGTATTGACCCGATGAGCGTGCAAACTACAATCACCAGGGTGATAGGTAGGGCCAGAAGACTATTTTAATTTATTTATTTTAAACTTCAAGATGGCCACATAGCATGGAGCCGACCCCAACGATTTTAAGCTTACAGGCACAGTACACGCTATCCTAGACTACTCTACACATGAAACTGCCACACAAGCGTCCGGGCTGCGCTTGGCTCTTTGCCTCTTTGGGAAGTCGAACAATGATGGAGTACTACTGCACTGGAGGAGTACTACAGTACGCTTCTGGCCATCTGACACCGATTGAACTGCTGCATGTCCACCGTGTGCGGCAGGGAGAGCGTGTAGTGAAAGCTTTTCCTAGTCTTGCCAACCACCATGCTCATGGGTGAGGGAGGGACGCTCATGCCTTTGCATGTATGACAGGTGGGCCCAACAGGTGGGTGGCCAACCTGTCATACAGCCAAAGGCAAGTGCAGTTAAGTCCGTGAGGGAGAGGATAATCAAACTTCTTGTTGATGTACGAGTTGACGCGACACATCAAAGCACTGCACTCCATATATTTCAATAATTTGTGTTTACCGATGCATTAATTACAACGCAAGCATGCATGCTGTGACTCTCCTTTTGATACTTGCATGTGTTGATTTAATGCACCTTGAAGTAGTATAAAATATGTGACGGTAAAGCTTTGTAATGCCCCAGCCCAAGCGAGAGATGGTTGTGCACGAGGAGGGCGAGATCATGCAGACAGAACAGGACCCGGCGATGGAGCTCTCTAAGGTCTCGATGGACCTCACCGTGCTCCACTACCCCTTGTGCCTCCGCCCCTTGATGCCTCCAGTGTATGAGGTTCGAATACACCTCATGCATTCGGCTGACTGAGTAAGGTGCAGGCTTCTTGATTGATGTGCTGTTCGATTGATTTCTGCAATGCAAGGGAGGGCACATGGCCTGCGCGGAATGCCGTGTCAAGCGCCCCAGGAACCAGCGGCAGTGCCAGAAGTGCGAGGGCGGCAGTGGCTTTGACGTGCAGAACACGATGGTGGACGCCGTCCTTTCGTCGGTGAGGGTGGAGTGCTCGCACGAAGGTTGTGGGCTCTACATCACTTACCACAAGCTCGCCGATCACCAGAGCGTGTGTCTGCTCGTGCCCTGCAAATGCCCCGTGCCCGTCTACGGCTACGAAGGTCCGCCGTTGGTGCTCTACCACCACATCAGCACCGCGCATCCCATGCCCGTCCACAGGATCCAGTACGGCAAGGTGCTCCAGCTGCAAGTGCCACTGTCGGAGCCACGGCTATTGTTGTTCACGAAGGAGGACGGTCACGCGTTTTTCTTGGTCGGCAGTGTGCTCGACATCGGCGCGCCTATCGCCGTGTCGGTCGTCTGCATCAGAGCAGGGGCGTCCCCACTGCCGTACTATGTAGCCAAGCTGTGGGCAAACGGCCCGCCGGGGGAGCCCAAAGGCACGACCGACACCGTTAAGGTGGAAGTGGAGGTGACAAGCAGCAAGGATCCCGGCGACATCGTCGTGCAGGAGCTGACCTTCTTCACAGTTCCGCCCAAGCTGTTGGCCGGGGCTAAGCTGGTGTCCATCCACATTTAGATTGACAAGCTCACGTCCTAAATGTTTCTACAATGCCTTTTGTTTATCTTAGTAATATGCTAATATAGGGATTACCTCGGTCTACTTTAGCTTAAGAAATGGTGGGTTTTGGTGGCGATGCAGCAATTACTTCGACATCAGATCAGTAATATCAAACAGTCGAATGGATATTTTGTGTCGGTTGGATATAAAGTTCCTTTGGGTAAGAAGTACTACTTGTCATCAAAATGGATAAAAGGATATGTATGTAGATGTATTTTAGTTCTAGATACTTCCATTTTATCCATTTTGATGACAAGCACTCCCTCTGTTCCACAATACATGCCTTCCATTTGTCAAAATATAGATGTATCTAGACATGTTTTAGTATATAGGTACATCCATGATAGAATCAATCGGATGGTTGAGAACACTACAATTCGTAGCTACAGATGCGTGTGTGAATCCCAGATGCAGAGGCCGGGGGTCATCATCCTCCTTTTCGCGAAAAAATAGATGCGTGTGTGACAGGACGAGTGTGTGCATGCACCTCTTCTCTTCCTATATAATGTACTAAATTCAGAGTACAAGTTTTTGTGGGTGGCACGATCGTGCATGCAAGAAGTCCCGGGAGATAGGTTTAATGTGTCTAAAAAAAGACTAGCCTATAGCTCGCCACATGGCTATTCATGTCGAACACCCCATTAACCGTAAGATATGTATACGATGGTGCCAGTTATTGCACATACACAGCAGTAGAAAAAGAACTACCATGGCATACGCTACACCACGGCTGAGAACACGTAACGCCATCCGGGAATAGTGTCGCACTTTGAAACTAGAACTATTAATATATTTTGAGCTTGTGTCTCATCACATTGCCAATTACTCCACACTATATTGAATTGCAAACCTGTACTCACCGATCACAACCTAAACGGTTTCCCACTTAGGAGCGTATTAGTACCACACTATATTGAATTGCAAACCTGTTCACACCGATCACAAGCTAAACGGTTTCCCACTTAGGAGCGTATTAGTACTCGGTTATAAATACTACTATGCCAAGATGACTACACATTCCTCCTCAACTCCTCATCCACAAAAACAAACAAGTCATTCAGCATCCTTCCCTTGCGTCTGCCATGGCCAGCGTGAGTTCTGGGTCGAGAGATTGCCACCAGGGAGAGGCGAGCATGGAAGCGGAAGCACGAGAGATGTCCCGCCTTGCTGCGAAAGCATTCGACATGTCCCGCCGCGCAAAAGTAGCAGCACAGAGGTCCTCCCGTGCTGCTGAAGCAGCACGGAGGTCCTGCTGCACCGTCGATGCAACAGACTGGTCCGGCCGCGCCGCAGAAGCAGCAGAGATGTCCCGTCGTGTCGCGAATGCAGCAGACATGTCCCGCTGCGCCGCGGCGTCCTGGGAAAATTTCTCGCGGGCAGGCGACGACTCTTACGGGCGCATGCATGCTATCGTCCATAGCCAGATGGATTAAATCTCTGGCTGGGCGAGGTTGCAGGACGACATGAAAGCCTCGTTTGAACAGGCTACTGGCGTCATCCGGCAACTAAGGGAGGGCAATGAGAGGCTCCAGGCCGAGCGCGACCTGCTGAGGGCGAAGATCGTTCGAAGTGCAGATCACCAGGAGGAGACCAGTGCCTTGTTGAAGAGGACCGGCGTCATCGTCAAGAAACTTATGGACGAGAATGACAGCTCCGCATCGAGCGCCAAAGGCTAGTGGAAGAATCAGTGGATGTTCTCAAGCAGCGTCTTGAGTACACGAAAGAGCTCATCGCCGCTCGCCGCGGAGACTAGTTCCCACGACCTGCAGCAACACATCAAGAAAGTAGAGATCAGCGAGCCAGATCCTTGTCTTCCTTCTTCTTTTGCCCTTGTCTATTTCGGGTGTAGCCGCATGTGGCTTTTTTAATTATCTTTCTAATTATGTAAGACAATTAATTTTCCTTATATATTCATCAGTCTTGCTATAAGTCGCAGTAGATGTTATATAGGTCCGTCGGATCTTACATCAAGATCCATGCTTTCAGATTTTCTTTTTTCTCTCTTAAATCTCAGTCGAGTGAGAGATAGCCATGCCATTAAACAGAGGCTCGGGCGCCATTAATGGATACCTTGGGAGAGAGGTGGACCGCAGATGGAGGTCAAAGGGCTCTCCTCCCGACAAGCACGCGCAGGCGTCTGATCACACGCCTCTTGTACTCAAATAGCTACCCTGCACGGCGCCTCGTAGCTAATAAAAAATGGGGACGCGTGGCGGAACGTAAATGGTAGGAAATAGAACACCCACGGTTTCAATAATAATTGTGTTTCCGATTGTAACGTGACAACACTTGTTCCAAAATGACTTTGTTGAATGTTAATGTGTGCGCCTTCGCAAATCGGACTGCAAAATTACCACAGCATGTTGGTGCCATGTCATGGCACCAAGCCAAGTTTCATTATTTTCATGCCTGTTTTGGATTTACAGGAATTAAAAAACTAAGTTTCTCAATGTTTCCAGCCCAGTCACAACGCCCAAAATTTTGAATTTCATTCCCATTCTTGCATGGAACCTAGAAATTTACCCGAGGACACACATGTGATTTTTCAACCAACTTTGGTGCACTAGAACATGTGCTTGTATTTCAAATTTGAATTATGCGCACAAAGGTGACATGTTCCCTCTCAGAACCACGAGCCTTCTTGAGAGAAGCTCCGATTGCAAGAAGCTTATACCAAAATTTGTTCCTATTCGGCCAAGTTTTTTTTACCACGGCATGGTACTGCCATGACATGACACCATGCCAAGTTTCGTGATTTTAAAACCAAGTTTCTCAATGTTCTCGACCGAGCCATGATGCCCAGATGTTTGAATTTTATTCTCATTTTTTGCATGGCACCTAGAAATTCACCGGAGGACACATATGTGATTTTTCAACCAACTTTGGTGCACGGGAGCATGTTCTTGTAGTTGAAATTTGAATTATGCACATTAAATGACAAAAAACTCAACTAATGTGTAAAAAAGGCAAAACGAACCCGGAATAATTCCAAAATTTAACAGGGCACTCATGTAGTTCTATGTTGCCTTTGTAAATAAACTCAAGTGGGACAGCGTATATCGTTTCGCACTCAAAGGTGGCACGTTCCCTCTCAGAACCACGAGCCTTCTTGAGAGAAGCTTCGGTTTGCAAGAAGCTTATACCAAAATCTGTTCCTATTCGGCCAATTTTTTTACCACAACATGGTAGTACCATGACATGACATCATGCCAAGTTTCATGATTTTCAGACGTGTTTTGGATTTACAAGAATTTTAAAACCAAGTTTATCAATGTTCTCGGCCGAGCCACGATGCCCAGATGTTTGAATTTTATTCTCATTTCTTGCATGGGACCTAGAAATTCACCCGAGGACACAGATGTGATTTTTCAACCAACTTTGGTGCACGAGAGCATGTGCTTGTAGTTCAAATTTGACTTATGCACATTAAATGACCAAAAAACTCAGTTAATGTATAAAAAACAACAAACGAACCCGGATAATTCTAAAATTTAACAGGGCACTCATGTAGTTCTATGTTGCCTTTGTTAAGAAACTCAAGGGGGGCAGTGTATTTCATTTCACACTCAAAGGTGGCACGTTCCCTCTTAGAACCACGAGCTTCCAAATCGGCCCAATTTTTTACCACAACATGTTAGTGCCATGACATGACACCATGCCAAGTTTCATGATTTCCAGGTGAGTTTTGGATTTACATGAATTCAAAATCTATGTTTCTCGATGTTCTTGGCCGAGTCACGATGCCCAGATGTTTGAATTTCATTCTCATTTCTTCCATGGGACCTAGAAATTCAGCCAAGGACACACATGTGATTTTTCACCCAACTTTGGTGCACCAGAGCATGTGCATGCAGTTCATATTTAGATTATGCACATTAAAAGTCCAGAAACTCAATTAATGTATAAAAAGGCCAAACAAACCCAAAATAATTCCAAAATTTAACAGGGCACTCATATAGTTCTATGTTGCCTCTGTAAAGAAAATCAGGGGGAGGCAGCATATATCGTTTCGCACACAAAGGTGACACGTTCCCTCTCGGAACCACGAGGCTTGTTGAGAGAATCTCCGGTTTTGCAAGAAGCTTATACCAAAACTTGTCCCGATCTAGCCAAAAAATATACATATGAAAACAGCGTTTAGATTATCCCGAACATCTCGCTACCTAGACGAATAATGTACTATGATTTGAATTCAACATAAAATTGATACAAATATTTGAATTGGAGAGCATATGGTACATGTAGTTCATAGTGAAATATGATTACTGCTATATGCATGTTTTTTGTTATCAGGATAATATTTAAATTATTGTATAACTTGACAACAATCGTATTCAAATAAGGAAAATTGATTCAAATTTAGTCCATATGGTAGACGACAATATATATGTTCACATGGTGGAGTAAAATGTTCATATATGATGGAAGATCAAAATGTACGACTACATCAATTATAAACCACAAGGTGACCTAACGATATATTCGAATTCAACATAACGTGGATTCAAAAATTGAAATTCGAGATCCTGGCATTTGTAATCATGTAAAAAGGGACATTACTCTTTCTTTTGGTGGGAATTGATTTGTTTTTTGTTGTTGTTGAGGGAAGTGCGAATCGATTTGGTACTGTGCAGGGTAATCTTGTTCTCCCGATTTTTTTTTACATTTTTCTTATAGTTTTTTCAATGGCATCTATAGCAATATAGTAAAACGGGACATGACTCTCTTGTGTCTTGTATGAATTGGTTTTTTTACATGTTAAGTTTATTCTGCCGAACAAGGAATCCGCACCTTCTTATCCTGAAATTTTCAAGCTCGAGTATCTTTTCTCTCACCTGCTTTGAAACTCCCGCCTCTTCAACCCGTGTCACGCCTTGTTATTCCAAAATTTCGACGCGCGCGAAAACTCCCTGCTCATCCAAAATCTTGGCTCCCCCCTCCCCCTTCGCCCCCCTATTCATACACCGAGGTCGCCAAAACCCGCGAAACCCCACGCTCCTCCTCGGCCTCCCGACCGCCGCCCAGCCGGAGACTCTTCCCCGACTACGTCGTCCACCGCAACAGCTCACCGTCCCTCATCCACCGCACCAGATGAGGATCCATCGTCGATCTCTTTGTCCCACCGGATCAGCCGCCCCGTCCTCCACCTCCAAGGAGCTGCCCCGATGTTCGCCTTGTCTATCACGCCACCTCAATCCCCAGAGCGCCGTCTTAACCTGCCCCACCAGAACCGCAGCACCCTCACCAATTCCTCCGATGAAGCCGAGGCCAACTCGGCGCCACGAAGGAGGTTCTGCACTCACCACTGCATTTTATCTTTTATTCGATCTCACGGGGATGCCGGTGCTCGATACTGAGCAGACATGGCGGGTCTCCATCCACGGCGCCGTCGCCGGCCACATCATCCATGACGTCTCTCCCCATGCCGTTGCTTCCTCGGCGGTGACTTCCACAATGGCACTAGCTGTAGGTGCTCCGGCTCTCGCTCGGGATGCGCCTCTGTTCTTGTTGTCGGTCGTGCTGCTGCACTCCTCTTGCTTTCATTCATGTTGCTGCTCTGCTCTTGCTCTCGCTTGCGCTGCTGCTGCTGCTGCACGACCTCCGATAGCTACAGGAGTTGCTGCTTTAGCACTTGCTCGCGGTGCTACTACACGACTTGCTCTCTGCTAGTGCATTCCCTGCTCGAGGGTCTGCTGATTTAGATCACTGCTTCTCTGCTACTAGTGCTCGAACGCCCTAAACATCTATTGCAATGGTCTGCTACTAGTTCAATCAGTTTCGACAGTAAAATTTAGTTTCGACTGTAAAGTTCATTTTCTTCAGTTAAGTTCAGAGTGAACGGTACTTACAACATCTGTCGGAGCGGCCGTGGCGCGGCTGATGCTATTTACATCTAGCACTTTTTGGTGATGTATTTTACATCATCTATTGCAGATGATATTAGGGTCCCACTTCAGATTAACGTTGTCTATCTTGTCTTGCTTCAGCCTCGCCGCTGTACACCTCACCGGAGCTGCTCCAACAACGGAACCATCCATCAGAGCGGAGCAGTACCCTCGATGTCGTTTCCAGAGGCCTCAGATCTTCTTCCCCGCCTCTGATAGTCATACCAGCATCACCATCCTCCACGTCCAACCCAATGATGCTAAGGTCCACAAGGCTATGCCAAAGAGGTTGTACACTCGTCACATCACTTTGTTACTCTGCATTCATGTAGATACCTCAGGGATCCTATGCTATGGAACTACTATTCGTGTATTTGGTTAGAAGGAGTGGAGCAAAGCAAAACTGGAGGATTTTTTTCCTTTGGTGTCTCTTTCGAAGGAAAAACGTAGGAATTTTATTCACTTGGACGTCCTTTTCAAATTAATATGCATGAAGAACAGAACAAATTGCATTACTGGCATAATAAGATTCTTATTTTTTCATTTTCACGTGGTTTGACTTTAATTTAACCATATTTCTCCATTCATGTGTTCTTCCAATTCATGTGAACCAAACACCCAGGTTGACTGAAATCCTATGTTTCCAAATGCTCTGTTTTGCATGTGCATTCCTATCCTATTCCTGTGTTTTTCCTGTCCCTGCTTTTATAGAATCCTCCAATTCTAAGGTGCCCTTACAGATCTACTTCATTTTCAGATAGGCGTCAAAGAAAACTCTGTGTGTTATGTCCTGCTTCTGCCGTGTCGTCATTCACCCCACTTGAGGTGCACCATCAACAGAAGCGTTCACTGCAGCAGAGATCCCCCTGCAGAGTAATTTCTTTCGCCGCCTCAGATCATCTTCCATGTTGCCGGCAGCCACGCCAACTGCATTACCATCATCGACTGAGCAGATGAACCTGAGGACTACACAGTTCCGGAAGAGAGGTCGCAGTCTTTCGTGTTTTCTTACGTTATACATCGGTTATTATACCTGCTACTTTATCGTTCAAACGTGAGTTTTGAAATGCCCATGGGTCTCATACCGAGCCAGCAATGAATAGTATCTGTCTACTATCTAGTTCATCTGGGGTCTTCTATGTGGTTCATGTTGGGTGGGCAACAAACAATAGATGATCCATTGTCTATCTTTCTAAACTGAAGCTATAATCTACATGCTATCATTAGTTTCGGATCCATCCACTCGTTTGCTACCATCAGTCTTGATTTTTGCATGCACCCCTTAGGCCTTACAAAATCTAACTATTTTTTTTATTATGAATGTCAGATATTGTACACAATCATACTGAACATGTATAGAAAAAGAAAAGACCGTTGCGTGGGAATATAATGTCATGCAGACGCCGCTCCATGGTGGGAGAAGTGCCCCCTCCCTCCTGCATTTCCAGATTGTATTCCAGAGGAAGATAACTGTTCAGATGTGGATTCAGAAGGAGCCAACCACGCATGTTTACCACCTGAGGTGTTTGCTCTAACCTGGCATCCTGATGTTGGTCATATCATGCATATGGCGCCTTGCATTGCTTACATTATACATCTTATATGTCATCAGCTTAGTTTAGATTTTCTTTGTGTGAATGCCACATGTTTGGTTTCTATATCATACTCCAGCCATTCCTAAATATTTGTCTTTTTAGAGATTTCAACAAGTGACTACATAGAGAACAAAATGAGTGAATCTACACTCTAAAGTATGTCTATATACATCTGTATGTGGTAGTCCATTTGAAAGCTCTAAAAAGACAAATATTTAGGAACAAAGGGAGTATATGGGAATTATGCAATGCCATCTTCTTTAGCCAGGCATCATATATGTGAATCATGCAATGCCATCCTGTTTAGCCAGTTATCGTATATGTGAATTGTATCGTGCCATATTTTTTTCCATAATGTATTCCATTTGTCAACTATGTTTATACATTCATCTACTCTTCCTGCTCATCAGCCATTTGAGTCGGTCATGGGAAAATCTGGAGTGAAAACAAGGTCTTCTGAGCAGTCAGTGCTACCTGTCGATGCAGATTTCTTGCTGGTTATAGATAGCTCCTCAGAGGAGGATTCAGAGATAGATGACCAGTCGTATCCCCCCCCCCCCCGAGGTGCATGCTCTAACTTGGCTGGGTTATATTGCTCATATCATGCATATGGTGTCTTGCATTGCCATGCCATCTGCTTAGATTAGACATGCTTTGTGTGAATGCCTCCTGTTTGCTTTCTATATCAGATATGTAAATTATGCAATGCCATGTTCTTCAGCCAGTTATCATATATGTGAATTATGCACCGCCATGTAGCCAGGCATCATATATGTGAGTTATCTCATGGCATCTTTTTTCATTACGTATTCCATTTGTCGACAATCTGTGTATATTGAACTACTCTTCATGTGTATCAGCCATTTGAGCCGGTTATGGAAAAATCTGGAGTGAAAACAAGGTCTTCAAAGCAGGCAATGGTACCTGTTAAAGCATATATCTCGATGGTTACACGAAGCTCCTCAGAGGAGGATTCAAAGACAGATGACCAATCCTATATCCCACCTGAGGTGTATGCTCTAAGTTACAATGTTTATATTTCTCATATGATGCATATGGTGTCTTGCATTGCTTAGTTCAGACATTATATGCACAATATTGAATTCCATATGCTTAGTTTAGAGATCATGCATGCGAGTGCCAGCTTTTTAGTATATGAATCAATTATGTCAATTATATCATGCCATCATGTATACTTAGACAACATGTATGTGAATTATTTCATCCCAACCAATTTTCGAAAGACATCATATAGTTTTGTCATGTCATCCTATTGAGGTACTCATCATATGTTGAATTATGCCATTATATCCTGTTAAGTTATCCATCATATATCTGAAATTGTGCCATGCTATCCTGTTTAGTTAGGCATCATATATGTGAAATTGTGTCATGCTGTCATGTTTAGTTAGATAACATATATGTGAATGACCACATCTGTCTATCATACAATGTCTGTACGTTCAATTTCTTTTCTTGTTTATCAGCCATTTGAATTGGAGGGGGTGATGGCAGTATCTAAGGGAGCAAAAACCCGTTCTTCACAAAAGACGGTGCTACCCGTCGATGCAGATAGAACCATGGTTGTACTGGCCCACAAACTAGCCCCACCACACATAATCGAGACTCTTCCAGATTGCACACTTACACCATTGGGCAGAGAACCAGCTACAACCCATCTAACTGCAACTCCATCGGATAGTAACCCACTTCTAGTTGACAAAGCACCATGTCCACCACAGAGTACCCCCACACGAGCAGTTTGTAAAGCTACTGGAGTGCCCAAAGCGTGAAGACCACCACAGCTAACCCAAACTTCATGTTTAAAGCAGAAGAGAAAATGTTCTTAGGTCAGATTCCGTAGCTATGGTCCATACTCCTTTGTTGTTGTATCACTATATTTACTCATACCAACTACTTTCGAATTTGAAGGATCCAATTGAAACTCCAATGGTGCAACAGGTATGTTTTAAACCGATTTCTTTAAGTGGATTGCCGTTCTAACTTCTTGCTCTATGTTGATTTCAGTTTAGGTTGTATAAATAGTTATGTTCTCATGTGATGCACATTACAAGTGCTGCCAATGTTGTGTAGTTTCTCACACTTATATTCTGTCTATGCTGCTGTGTCTTATAAATATATGAGTTGAACTGTGTCTCTATCTTGATTAGGCAACATAAACTATAATGATATGGACAATACAGTGACCATAGTACATAGATATATGTTTGTTTCATGCTGTTATCCTGTCCACCTTACTACTGAACCGGTTTACCAAAATGAGTTTCGTATACTACAAGCTAAACATGTGATGTGTCTGCTTGTTTCTCTTGTAGTATGTAAACAGAATATTGGAGAAGAGCACCCCACTATGAAATGGTAGAGAAATTAATGCAGATAAGGTTCAAGATAGTGAGACAACCCTGTTGGTCTCCAAGAAAGGTGATAAAAACAATCTTGTAGACAGTGAGAAAACCCCACAATCCTGCGTTGATGTAGTGTTCGAGTTACTGGCCAGTACCGCTGGCACAAGCTCTTCGAGCTCGCTGCCTGTATCACTTCGGCTTATTTAGTCTCAGCTACAAGCTGAAAGGCATCAGTCAGTTGTGTTGCAGCAAGAAGCCGAAGGACTGAGGAAGTCTCTACAGAATTCAGATGCATACTTTCTTGTGCAACAGCAAGCGCTGGAGGATTTAAGCGCCAAACAAGAGAAAGTTAATAAGCTTGCTAAGCATCTTGCCAGCATTATGGGTACCCAGGATATTGTTTCTTGAGCTCTTCTGAAGTGGTTTCAGTTCTGGACTTGTTTTGCTGCGGCATTTATATGCTGCTTTATTCCCTATATTTGCACTGGTGGCGAACTTTGATGCCCAGTGGATGTAATATGTGTAATAGCCGTGATAGCATAGCATAAGTTGCTTGCTTATTTATGTCCTTGTTGTCTTGTTTATTTGTGTGCTTGTAGTTAGTGCAGTTCTTTTTCCGTCGGCCGTACAAATAATGGGCCTTCTACGGGCCGTAGAAACAATGGGCCTTCTACGGGTCATAGACACAATGGGCCTTCTGCGGGTCGTATCATCAATGGGCCTTATATGGGCCGGACGATCGATCGGCCAAACATGGGCCAATAACAGACCGCATTATGGTCGTAAACGGGCTAGAGTTGGAATCGTATGTTAATGGGCCGACCATAACGGGCTGTCGTTAATAGGCCGTATTTGATGACGCTATGAAAACGGCCCAACGTATTAACAGGCCACAAACGGGCCGACTGTAACAACAGGCTGAATTTGGCCCACAAGCAGAAAATGACAGTATCGGGTCGTAAGTAACCGGATGCTAGAAATGAGCCCAATAATAAATGGGCCCTGAGAAGGCCGAAAGATAACATGGGCTGGAAATAGCCCAATGGAATAATGGGCCGTTCATGGGTATAAAGTCATACACTGTTCATTACGGTCCAGTTTCAGCATGGGCCATTAATGGGCCAAGAGTTACAAAGGGCCTCATATGGGCCGAAAGACGTCATGGGCCATACATGGGCCGGAAGTTAAAATGGGCTGGAATCATCTTGGACGGCCCAGATGACGCTACCGGGCCTAATTCGGATAGGCTATAACGGGCCCTGTGTTTGCGGGCTATAAATGGGCTATATGCAAACAGGCCGTTAACAGGCTTCCGTGGGCCGGCCCGCCACCTTTTGACCAAGTCAAACGGGCCGGCGTTTCCATAGGAATGGCCCTCTGTTGGGCCGGGCCACATGTCGACGTATGATATGCGCCTTTGGTCCAATGAGTGGATGACATATGTCCCAACGGTAAGATGACACGTGTTTACTCCAGCCAATGATGATTTTACACGTGGAAAATCCCCATTGGTCGGGGCTGTTAACGGGTTATCGGGTCCAAAACCGGACCCGATAGCTTAACAGCGTTCCATTACGGTGGATGCCATGTGTCGGTCACCCTTGACGAAAGCACTTCTATGATGCGGGAAGTATCGTCATGGAAGTGGCCACTTCCGTGAAGATAATTTTGGTAATGTCATGGAACACTTCTACGACAGCACAGGTATGACTATCTTGATTCTGTCATAAAATCGTCATGGATGTACATGCATGACAGAAAACGTGACCTGCTGTGCCAAACACATATCATCATGGAAGTGTATTTTTTTTGTAGTGTGCGCACCACCGAATGGTGCGGGGCGTGGGCGGCGTGGTCAAACACTGCCCGCCCTTACTCCGCGGCAGGTGCGGGCAGCCGCAAGGGCCTCAAGCCACGCCGCGACCACGACACCGCACACCCGACGGGAACAAGCAAACATGAGAGACGCGCTCACTATGGCTCGGGAGCTGCTGCGATGCAGGTTGATGGAGAGCGGTCGGGATGCGTTGCTGGAGCACGTTGCCGAGCTCCTGGATGTCGTGGCCTCGAGGGCACTGCCCTTCTGCTTCCAGCTTGCACCCCGGGCCTCGGCCGGATCACACGACGGACTTCGCCGCGCCAGCGTACCCCCAAGCACGCCCCAAGGCTTCATTGACACCAGCTCAACCATGGGCACCGGACGCCAGGTCGCCCCCGCACCACCTTCGATGAATGAGGGAATGCGCATTGCCACCTACGGCCCGGGCGGGCCTCTGCCCTACCATCCTCAAGACGGCGCGCTAGGTCGGGCAACTTGGAGTGTGGGTCACTACGACGAAGGCTTCGAGGCGGCAGCTTCGGAGGCTTACGTACCCCGCATGATGGATCGGGAGTACGCGTTGGAAGACGACCCTGGCTCGTTCCTCGGGCCAGGCTGGGAGGAAGAAATGCCAGAAGCCGAGCCCTTCCAGGAGCCTCAAGGGAGCCTCACCAACCGCACCGGCAGCAGCAGCTACCGGGTACCACTAATTCCTCAAGAGCAAGCTTATGCTAACCATGGGTCGCAGGAGGGTCAGGTCACAGCAGCGGACAGATGCCCTAGCTCGGCGGCCTCCATTCCACCAGGAGGAGCACACTGGGGGTTGCAGGACAGGGGCCGGGAGCAAGGCCCCTCCCCACGGTGCACGGAGCAAGGCGTCCCCCGGAGGTAGGCCCTCTGCCGGGGAGGTGCTGCAAAGCCTACCCCTGGTAGAGGACCTGTGGTCGCCGAGGGCGCCGCTGGCAACCCCTTTGCCCCTTGGTGTCGTCCTAGTTTTCGGTCGCTGCCAATGGTGGTTGAGGGTGGCACAAGGCAGGGCCCTCGTCTGGCGATATGAAGCAAGGCCCGGTGCCTGTGAAGAAGGCCCAGTGCCTGTGAAGCTCACCGCCCGTGACACTCTGACGTAATAATGAGTGGGGATGTACATGCCCCGGAGCCTCAGGAGTGCCGCCCTCGGGCCTCGGGGGCTCCCTCCCATGCCCAGTGGCAGCACTTAGCTCCGCACTGGTGCAAAGACATGAAGACTAGACTAGGCGCCAGACGCGACCATTTGCTTTTTGACTCCCTTTCTGTAGTCGTGCTTCCTTGCTTCAGATTTAAGTTGGAGTTGAATTATCATTTGTGAGCGCGGGGTAGGTGAATTTTCTCGTTCGTGTGATTTCTTGTGTTCTGGTTCCTACCTTAATTTGCAGTTCGCACCGGCTGCCTCCCCCTCGTGAGCCCCTCGCGAGCGGGGCTGGGTGAAGCACGCGCACGCTGCCCGCATGCCATACTACGGCTGGCACATGCTCTCATGAGGCCCTCTCGACCGGGTCGGCAGGTCCCTCAGGAGACCCTCGGAAACTTACGACCTCGCGAGCCGGTTCAGGACTTGTGCTGGCTAAAGGTAAATTACAACAGCAAGCTCGCCGCAGGGCCCGTAGGCTCATAGAAACATATATTCAACATTGGCCCTGAAAGCATAGAGACGGCAATCTTTTTAAATGAGGGGCATCCCCTCCCAAAATGCTCTTACAACCTTTTGGGCCGCGCCCGAGCTTCTATATGCAGGATAAACAACAGAGAAACACGGGATCAGTCAGACATATCGCTCACCGTGTTCCCCGGATCGCCTCCAGATGCATCGCTGGCACTGTCACTAGCATCGCCATCACCATCACCGGCGCCGCCGTCACCATCATCGACCATGTCACCTTCGTCCGCCGCGACTACCACCCTGTCGTCTTCGGAAGCAAAGGCCCTAACAAGCACATTCAAGTTATCCTCCACCCACCACGCCAGGTTGCCCCGAATTGCCTCGGGGACCGAGGCGATGGCGGCGTCAAAGTCAAAGTCGGGATAGGTGTACTGAAGATGGCTGAAGACGCGGGAAAACGCGCGCCCGGGCAGGCTGCGGCTCCTCTCCTCAACAAGCTGGTGAGCTCCCTCGGAGCGGTTCTCCAGGCGCGTCACCACGTCAGTAAAGAAGCGGAGATGACCGGCGTAGTTGGTCGCATGGGGATGCGGGGCGTTCTCGTCACAGATGTTGCCCATGGCCATGTTGGCCCTGTTCCTGAGGTCCTGGAGCATGGGGCGTGCATGTGCTCCAATGTCCGCCGTTGAAGCACTCGACATCGGCAACCTGCTGCTGAAGAGGAAGCATCTCGGCACGGGCGGGAGGCGTTAGTGCTTCCTCATGCTTCAGGACCTCCCCCTCCTCGATAGGCGTCCCCCTTAGCGATGCAAGGGTGGCTCTAAGAAAGCGCTCTAGGCTTGGAGCTCCCACATGCGCTTCTCTGCAATCTCGCGACGACGATCTGCTTCCCGGGCCTCCTCCAAAGCTCGGGAGCAGGCCTCACGAGGCTGCAAGGGACGCCTCGGCCTTCGCATTGTCAAGCTCGCGCTGGTGGCGCCTGAGGTTGATGGCCACCTTCAGTTTATGCCGCTCCTCGATCAGCCGTAGGCCCTCGCCTTCAAGGCGCGCGTCTACATCCGCAAGTTCTCCATCAAGCTGGCCCATCACTTCCATCGCCTTTTGGAAGAACTCGTGGCGGACGACGCTTCTTTTGCACGCAAACTTGAGCGCGCGGCTGATGTCATCCCCCGTCGCGAGTGCCATCGGCGGCATACGAAGCGGTTCGCCCCCTCTTGGCAGGGGGCTGGGGGCTGGCGCCCCCACGGTCATTGGCCAGGCCCCACAAGGGACCCGGACCGGCGCAGGCTCGTCGCTTGAAGAGGAGCCCAGGATCGGTGCCAACCAGCTGCCGTCCACGACCAGAGGAGGAGCCCTGGGTAGGATGGACGCGCTCCGTGCAAGGTTGCGAAAGAAAGGAGGCAAGGGCACGGGCTCAAGGCACCTTGTGGACAGGCTTGCTTCTCCAACTAACCCCGCGCTAGGGGTGGCGTGCAGGCTTGGGGCACTCAAGGCTAGCGATGAAGGCAAGGCCAGAAGAGGCTGCTTCTTAGGAGACTCTGCAGGCTTGGCAGGAGGGATCCTGAAGAGCCACAGTCAGGAAGGGAAGCAGCGATTGGGGAATTACAAGGGTAAGGTACTTACCCGTCTATGCCGGTGTACTTCCTCTATTTCAACGGCCGGATGGTGCCACCACTGCAGCTCGAAGACTCCTTCCTCTTACAGAGTGCGGCAAAGTCCACACGGAACCGGCCAAGGCGTTGGACGTGGAGGCCAGCGCGGCGCGCGGCTGGAGAGGCACCCAGGTGGTCGACCTCAGGAGCACCAAGGTGGGAAGATCAATCAGGCTACACTTCATGCTGGCTTGCCAAGGCCTCAGGAGCCGCAGACTGCCTCCCTCCCTCAACGACCGCCTCAGGGCGAGCCTCGCGGGTTCCTATGGATGGTGCCTTGGGAACCTCGAGCGGCGTCGGCACCTTGAAACCCGCGCCTCTGGCCTCTAGCGGTGCTTGCCTCCCTGCATCCACTCTTGGGGCAAGCTCGGTGCTAGTGGCAACGAGGGGAGCCACGGACACAGGATTCTCACGAGGCCCCATAAGGCCGACCGACGTAGCCCCCATTCGTCGAAGGAAGGCATCTGTCGGCGTTTTGGGAACTGGGGTACCCAGACTTGCCTGCCTGCGGCCTACGGCGTGGCTCAAGGAGTGGCCCAGTACAACCCATCTTCATCAACACATGCTCAAGACCCTCGTGAGGGGACAAGCCTCGCGGGGCGTATGACAGGAAGCTTCGTCGGGCACAGCCTCGTCAGGCTGGCTAGCGAGGAGGCGGAGAGATCAAGGCAGGGTACCTCACGAGGTGCTCATGATGCAAGCCATGATGACCGGAGCCAGGCGAGCGCCAGGCGGGCGCCGGCCTGCGTAGAGTCCTTGTTTCCTCTTTGGTGCAAAGGGAGCAAGCGCAGGCAAGAGTATCAAGCAAAGGCAACCATTTTGGTGCAACAAGACCAAGACCAGCAGAACAGCAGGATGGAGGTCATCGTGGAGCCCAAGCCGGCGTCACCGTCACAGTCTTTGGTAGGCGAAGACCGACTTTAGCTAGGATAAGTGTAATAGAGGACCAAGGCCTCGCTCTATAAATAGGACTAGCCACTCTCAAGGCAGGAGGTCGACCAATCGAATCTTAGACAGAACCACCAACACAAGACCCCTCCCCTCGCGAGGCAGTTCTTTCTTTGTATTGTTCATCATCAGCCCCTGAGGCAATCCACCACACCACAAACTAGAGTAGGGTATTACACCATAATGGTGGCCCGAACTAGTATAAACCTCATGTCCCTCGTGTTATTCTTCGTGTAGTTTAGATCCTTGCAAGGCGACGAGACGTAGGTAGGTAGGAGGTGCGATCTCCGCGCGCACCCCAGAGTTCGAACCTTGAGGGTCTGCCAGAACCCGAAATCCGACATTTGGCGCGCCAGGTAGGTGCGCACCGAAATCCGCCTTCCGCCGCCCTGTGTTTCGCCGCCCCTCGCATCCATGTCGGATGCTTGTCGGGCCCACGCCGAGCGCCGGGCCTCTCTCACCACTCACGTCGCACAGACAGCCCCCGTCGGCGGATGCCGCCGCCGTTCCCCGTCGCCTGCCATCAACGCCTCCACCGGCCCGGCGGTGAACGAGCAGCAGGCGTCGTCCCTGCATCCTTCGGTGCGGCGAGAAGGCCACACCGCCACCCTGTCGCTGACTCCAGCCAGTTCCTCGTCCCACGCCCGTCGCGCTCTGGCCGACGTGCACGTCGTGATGCTCCTGGCGCGGGAGCTCATGCACTACCATCCCGTCGACGACCTCTACGACGAGTGGCTCGCCCGCATCACCGAGCTCGTCAGCGCCGCTGGGTGCTCCCCTCCGCCATCCCTCTCGCTGCACCGCGCCCCACCCTGCGCGGGCAACGAAGCTCCGGGGGCGCCTCAGCCGCCTCCCCCTCAAGAAGGCGCCTTGGCCCCAAGGCGCGTGGCCCCTGGACGGGACCCGCTCCGTCCGGCGCCAGCACAGCAAGAGAAGAGCTGCCAAGAGGTCCCTCGTCCCCAAGAAGCTGCCTGTGTGCTCCCCGCGCCGGCCAGTCACGACTGCGCTCCTGCTCCAGCGCGTCAAGACCCCGCGCTGCTCCTGGCGGCAGCGCACAGAGACTTCCAAGATCAAGCTCTCCGTCACCAAAGGCCCCCGTGGCCACTGCAGGTTGCCGTGCCTTCACCGCCGAGCTGCGCAGCGTGGCCTCGCCCGCCAAGTTTAAGCCAGATATGCCCCCGCGCTACGATGGCACGACTAACCCTGCGGAGTTCCTCCAGCTCTATGTGCTGGGCATTGAAGCCGCCAACGGGGACGAGAAGGTCATGGCGAACTGGTTTCCCATGGCGCTCAAGGACGGTGACCGCACCGGGCTCCTGAACCTGGCTCCCGGCATGATTTCCTCCTGGGACGAGATGCGCACCCGCTTTATCGCCAACTTCCAAGGCACCCGCAACCGTCCCCCGGCCATGAGCGACTTGCGCCGCATCAAGCCGCAGCCAGGAGAAACCCTACAGAAGTTCATCCAGTGTTTCAACAACGCTCGCCTTAAGATCGCCAGGGTGTCCGAGGAGGCCATCATCTCAGCCTTCTCCGACGGCGTGCGTGACGTCAAGATGAAAGAGGAGCTTGCGATCCATGAAGACCTGTGCACCTCCCTGGAGTTGTTCAATTTGGCGACTAGGTGCGCCAGGGCTGAGGAAGGAGGCCTTTCCCTCCTTGAACTGCCGCCTGCCGACCCAGAAGAGAAGAAGCCCAAGGCCAAGGACGTGAAGCGCAAGGGGGCTGCCGTGCTTGCAGCGGAGCCGGACACAAGGCGAGGTAGGGATCAACCTGAGTCATCCAAGGGCAGCCGGTACTGCGTGTACCACGACCTCCACACCCACAACACCAATGAATGCCAAGACCTCAGGGCCGTGCGGGACGTGCGTGCTGGACGACGCCCCAAGCGCAGCGACCGGGGCTATGGCCGACGAGCAGGAAGAGGTGGAGGACGATGGGAAGACCGTGGCCCTCGCCAAGGGTGGCGTGACCGACCTCGCGAGGACCGCTGGCAGGACCAGCCTCGTGAGGGAGGTTGGAGGGATCAGCCTCGCGAGGATCGCCCACAAGGCAACGCGGGCCTCCCTCCTCTGCCACCACAGCCGAGGAGGAATGAAGACCATCATAAGGACGAAGGGGCTGGAGGCTTCCAGGAGCCACGCGCAATCGCTTGCATCTTGGGCGGCGCTCAGGCCCCGGCCTCTCAGCGCATCTTCAAGCAGTTCGCTCGCGAAGTAAATGCAGTCCTCCCCAAGCTCGAAGCCACACGCCCTCTCAGGTGGTCAGCGTGCACCATCACATTCAGCTCAGCAGATCAGCTCAAGTGCGCGGCCATAGCTGGAGTCCTCCCAATGCTTTGTTTCCTAATCATCAGCAATGTGCAAGTCACCAGGACACTCATCGATGGCGGAGCAGGGTTCAATGTCTTGTCCATCAAGACATTCGACAATCTCCAACTGCCATACAATCAGCTTCATCCAACCAAGCCTTCCCTAGGAGTCACCGACGGTTCCACTGTCCCGATAGGGCAGGTCCGCCTTCCTGTTACCTTCGGGAAGCGCAACAACTAATGCACCGAGCTCATTGACTTCGACATCGTGCACATCCGCCTGCCGTACAATGCCATCCTCGGGTACCCAGCTCTGGCCAAGTTTATGGCCGTGACTCATCACGGCTACAGTGTCCTCAAGATGCCAGGGAGCAGTGGAGTCATCACGGTGCCTTGTGAAGAGAGGGATGATGTGTGTTCTCTGGAGCGTGCTTTTCAAGCCGCGTCAATCGAAGACCCAGATCACAGGAGCGGAAGGCTTCCCAAGGCAGTCCCTAAGAAGAAGAAGACATCGCCTGGTTCGAACCCTCGGGAGGAAGGCCCCTCAAGATCCGCGCCTGTTCCGGGGGCGCCTCCTTCTGTCGCATAGGAAGGCGTGCCCGGCGCCCTCCTCGAGCAAGGCTCGAGGGCTCTCTCCTGGAGGGCCATCGACTTTGCTAAGATCACGAGGGAGGCGCTCGGGCACCACTTGGAGGCATGTTTCAAAGCACATTTCCCTCAGGAAGGAGCAAGGCAAGGAGGGCCAAACCCTCAGGAGTTCGTCAGCGAGATCATTCAGGAGCTCCAGGAGTCAAGAGTCATAAGTAGCAACCGCCGCTTACCCGTCGTAGCTCCCCATCCGGGCGAGGATGGTGGGTTGCGCGTCTGCATCGACATACCAAGGCTTAACCGAGCCGCCTCTCAGGAGCGCCTCTGGCCCTCACGCATGGGATGCTGCGAAGGTCCACCCCATAGCTATGTTCGCATGCTTTACGGCTTGCCAAACGCGGCTGTTGTGCGTCAGCGCCTCATGAGGAGCATCCTGGAGGCTCAAGTGGCCAGGCATTCCACAGTCCTGGCAGAGATGGAGATGGTCCACGAGGAGCCGCCAGCGCCTCCGGAGCCTCTCGGGGCTCCTGGGCCTGGGGGCTCATAAAGATCGGCTTCCTTAGCATACGCCATTCGCTACTTCAGCATCCCTTCATCTTCAACATCATCAGGTGACATCTTTCGAGTTTCATTTTCAGCTGGGAGAGCCCTCAAGGCTGCATCATTCCTAGGCCGCGTGGGTCCGTCCCTGCGGCATGTATCCCTTTTGTTCATGTTTTAGCTTACCTTGTTGGGGGCGCCCCTCGGGCTGCATTCTCCCCAAACCACTCGGGCCTGACCCAGTGGCATGTATCCCTCTCGCGTTTATTCGGGTCGTGCGTTTGACCCACCATGATCATTACTTGATACTTGTGGCGGCACCCTTCTTCCTTCATGTCGGCTGCTTGCATGTTAAAAGGGGGGTACCTGAGCATCGCGACTCATGGACTCTTATTGGCTCTCTAGCCCTCACCTCCTGGCCTTGTCCACGGCATCGCGACCTGGCATACCAGCGACAGCTGAGCTCGCTCGAGGGCCGGGACCTGAGGACGTAGAGCATTGGCATTTACCAAATTTGCAGGAGCATATTACAAGTAAAGGCCCAGAGCCAGGCGCAACCCGCCTTGAGGTAGGGCCCCGTGAGTCTCGCGCTGGCTCACGGGTGCCTAAATACACCTCGTCAAGCCCTACCATGCCAGCCACGTGTCAGGGCGGGGCTGTACACGCCCCGGGGGCTCCTCCTGGAGGGGAGCCCACTCCCACGCACTAGTGGAAGCACCATGCTCCGCGCTGGATGACGACACTGCCGAGGAGAGGCTATGCCCGTACATATACGAAGCGCTATGCTCCGCGCTGGTGATAAACAACTGAGGGTGGCCCCCGGCCGCATCAACCTCAGGGAGCCCAGAGCTTAGTGTCCGGCCCCATCGTAACGCCTCCCCTCGGGAGTGCCGCGCGAGGGGGATGGGCATGGGGGCTATGCCTGGGTCACAGCCAGACGCACGCCACCCAGCCAGGCCCCTCGAGTCTGGTTCGTCGCACGTCTCTCCCCGAGCGGAGCCAAGGTACGAAGGTCGTTTGAACGTCAAGGGGGACTCCTGAGTATCACGACTCAGGAGCCTAACTGGTCACGTAGCCCCTCACCCCTTAGTTCCGAAAGGCTAACGGCGGTTGAGGTATGCGCAAGGCCGGGCTCTGCTGATGTAGAACGGTAGATTTATTCATACATCTCCCCTCCCTACTTGCTATTCGCGCGTCAAGGGGGACTCCTAAGCATCGTGCCTCAGGAGCCTAACTGGTCACGTAGCCCCTCACTCCTTGGTCCCGTCCTGGTTTTCGATCGGCTAACGGCGGCTGAGCTATGCGCGGGGCCGGGCTCTGCCGACGTAGAACACAAGCAAGTAGGAAGAAAAAAGAACGCAAATCTCAAGGAATTCAAAAGCAAATATTACAGTCCACAGATTGTTTTCACAGTGCCAAACACAAGTTTAAACGCATCCACAAGGCACGATGCATGTTGCAGGAGCTAAAAACAGGACAGGAGCCGCGAAGGGGTCACTTTCAGGCGGTGCCATCGCTGGTGGCGGAGCTATGCTAGGCGGTTTTGCCTCGTGGAGCCTTAGGATCGGCAGCACCTCGCCTTGGCTTGGTACTAAAGGCACGGACCCTTGCCAACAGAGCCTCCGCTCGACCCTTCACAGCCTCAGCAGCGGCAGCGGCAAGCTCACCGCTCACAGGCTCTAGCAGGCTGTCAAGGTCAATGTTGGGGTCACGAAGGTAGACGTGGGTGAAGACGCGTGTCACCGCTGCAGAAGAAAGGACACGCGCCTCAGCCTCAGCCGTGGGGCCAAGGCCGATGGCGACATCTTCAAGGGCGTGGACCAGGAAGGGAAGAAACTTGATGGGGCCGTCCTCGGTGCCGGCCAGCGGGCTCTCCAGGCCGCTATCATAAAGCGTCTTCAGCAAGGCGCGAGCCTTCTCCTCCAGCTTCGCGAAGGCCACATGGTCCTCGGCCAGGACCCGCGCCTTGCCGTCCAGCTCGATCCTCTTCGCCTCCAACGCTTGCTCCAGCGTATCTGAGCGGCCATGGCGTTCATCAAGCTTGGCATCCCGGTCCTTGGCGGCAGTCTCGCGAGCCTTCATCTCTTCCTCCTTCTCCTGGCGATCACGGGCCTCCTTGGCGAGCTGGTCGTGCAGGCCTTGCAGCTCGCTCTCCAGCGCCTTGCAGCGACCCCGGACATCCTCAACCTCACCCAAGGCGGCATCGCGAGCAGCCTTGCCCTGAAGGATGGCCTGCTTCTCCTCGTCGCAAGCCGTCGCAGCCTGAACCAGTGCCGCTCGAACTGCAGCATCAGAGAGGACCCAGCCGGAGGCCAGCTCCAGGCGCCCGGCCACCAAGAGAGGGTCGGCGCCCTGAAGATCTTCTCGCAGCAGGTCCAGCTCAGCAGCAGCACGATCCAGGACAGTAGAAGGAGTCATAGAAATGGCACTTGGTGGAGTAGGAGGAGAAGACGGCAGAGTGATCACAACACCATGAGTTGGGACCTTCTGCGCCCCGATGACTGCGGCAGTGGCATCAGGCGAAGACGCCTCGAGAGTCGCTTGGGCCATGGGGGCTGAGCTCGGCCCAACACGCCCTGCCTGGCCTCGCGAGGATGATCGGGCAGGAGAGGCCCGAGCCTTGCCCCCCCCCCCTTCTCCCGCGGGTGGAAGTGCTTCCCCGGACAAAGCCTCAGGGGCCCCCTTCAGCCTTTTCGCCGTAGGCACCGTCCTAGCCAAGGAATATGGACATCAAGCCTCAGCAACAAAGCAAGAAGCAAAACGAGAATCAAGCAATTACTGGTCATCGCCCGCGGGCTGAAGCAACCTCTGGCCGAACTTGAAGCCCGAGAGCCGGCTGCTGGGGTCAACCTCAGGAGACTCGGGAGCAGGAGGCACGTCTGCAGATCGCCTCGGAGCCAGAGCAGGCCCGTGGAGAACCAGCCCCGTCATGTCCTTCTTCGGGATCAAGGGCGAGTTCTCACTGCCTCGCTCGTCGCCATCCTCGTCGTCGTCCGGCATGAGGCGAAGAGCGCGGGACCTTCCTCTGTTGGAGACGCTGGAGGACATGCTCACCGTCGCCCAGGCCGCCAGGTCCTCAGGAACCTCAACGGGCACAGGCCCGTCCCCGTTGAAAGCAGGCATGGAATTCACCACCTGCTCCCAATCATCCCGAAGGAACAGGGGTATAGGAGCACCCTCCAATCTCGCCACGTCTCCCCCAACCAAGGATTGGAGGACCGCAGCCAGATCTTCATCGGCCAGGACTACGGAGCTCGAGCGGAGGGCGGCATTGGCCCCCCCGAGCCTCCACAGCGGGAGCGAGTGTTCCCAAGGCGGAGCCACCCGGTGCTCCAGGAACTCCCTCAGGAGCGACGCCCCGGTCAGCTTCGCCGTCGCCATGTTGCCCGGCCATAGGTCCGCGTCCAGCCTCGCCAGCACTGGCTTCGCGCGGGGATCAATGAGCTCCGCGCGGGACCAAGCGTCGACGGCCTCGGGCTGCCTCGTGGGCAGGATCGGCCGGGGTTGGATGCGCGCAGCATCCACCATGACCCACTTGCTCCGGAAGCCTTCAATCCTCTTCCCGGGCTTTGAGATAGCATTGGAGCTAGAGTATGCAATAAAGCTCGTGCATGCAGTGATGCGGCCATGAGAAACCCGGAGGTAAAAGTAATGGCGCAGCAAGGCCACCGAGGGCCTTACCCCAACATGAGCCTCGCAGTAGTAGGTGAAAATCGCCAGGAGAAGAACAGAGTTGGGATGGAGGTGCAGAGCTTGCAGGTTGTAATGGTGGAGAACAGAAAGGAAGAACTCGGAAAAGGGATGAACCAGACCAGCGGCGATGGAGCTCACGAAGAGCGGGTAGAAGGTGCTCCCTTTGTCCTCGGGAAGGGCGGAACCAACCTTGACCGCGGCCGCCCCGTCATTGCCTTGCGCCGCCATCATCTGGCGCGTCTGTCAGGACCCCGACTCGATGTCACATCGATCTAGCTGGTAACACCTCATATCACTTTGCGGCATCACGCACGGTATCCCCACGGGTGTCGTCTTACCTTTTCCCGGGACCGTTTGCGCCTTTTGGCTCACGTATATGATAGTGTCGCTAGCATCCATATGATAAAGAGCCCGGGCTGACATGACTAGTCGTAAACCCAAAGTGGCACAGGCTTACAGGGACAGGCATCCATGACCCAGCTTCGAACGTGTCGGTCATCAGCAAGTGGGTCCGGGCTGTAGCACTGGGCTAGCAGGACTCCGGTAAACCGGGCTGTAGCGGGCTAACAGGACTCCGGTACTCAAAGCGTGACATTTCCCCGAAGGGACAGACACAGGAACGAAGAAGGACACATGCCGGCCAGCCTAAGTGTTCCAGAGCAGTAGCAAGCTACCATGGCTCAGCGGTAACACTAGGAGATATTTCCCGGTAAGAGAGGCTACTAAAGATAAACAACTAGATAGTCAGATCCCACACATACCAAGCATTTCAATCATACACACAATATGCTCGATATGTGCAAATACAACGAAGCATCACAACATGACTCTACGACACAAGTACTTTATTTAAGGCTCAGGGAGCCATACATAACATACACAAAGGTACGGGTCTCACGACCCAACATACAAGTCATACAGTCATACAAACCAGCAGCGGAAGTAACTTGTCTGAGTACAGACAACTAGTAAAATAAAAGAGGCTTGGAAAGCCTAGCTATACTATGTGGTCCTTCACAAGCTCAGGGTCACCACCTGGGTCTTTAGCCTACTCGTTGATGTCAACGTCTACATAGAACCCATCAGAAGGGGTTGCAGCGTCTTCTGTAAAAATGTAAATTATAGCAACATGAGTACAAAGGTACTCAGCAAGACTTACATCAGATCCTACATACATGCATATTATCAAGAAGGGTTGGTGGAGTTATTGCAGCAAGCCAGCTTTGACTCTTGGCTAGACTATCCTACGATACTCCAACTTGAAATGGTTTTGCGCACACGAGTCCACTACTCACCACTTCAATACACTACCGAGGATCCACCTCCGTCTTCCTACGGAAGAGCCATCCTCGGCACTCACACTTATCTTGAGGCTTTTAACAGTTTCCATTTACTTGTCTATGAACTGTATATGCAACCAAGTAGTCCTTTACCGCGGACGCGGCTATTCGAATAGATCATGTTAACCCTGCAGGGGTGTACTCCTTCATACACGCTCTCACCACTTACCGTCGTTTACACGACATGTACTCGGCAACCTTCAAGCGGAAGCCCAACGAGGGTGTCGGCCACGACCTACCTAATCACCTAAGCCTCCAGTCCAGGTTTATCGCCTATCCAGGTTCCATCCGCAGGGAGTCCGGCCGAGGTTTCCCATACGGCCCCGAACGATGTGAACAGGGTTCCCGAGATACCTAACGGGTATTCGGTACACCGTGCCACGTACCTACCGCATCACAGCCCACCCCTACGGTCAGCGCTGTCCACGGCCTCCAGTAGGCTACAAACACCAGAAACTACTTGCAACTCCTGGACGGAGAACTAGGGTGAATAAGAAGCCGAGAGGGTCCATTGGTTTCGGGCCCAATGCATGGTAGTAGCCGATTCTTAAATCACACATACAGATCTCAGTGCTTAAGGTCGGCTTCAATGAAACAACCCACCATGTACTCCTACATGGCCTCTCATCGATACCTTTACCAAATCGTGTTCACCACACCACTCTCATTACTGACATAAACATTTCACTCTAGCCCATCACCCAGATGAACCAGACCTGACACGACTCTAAGCATAGCAGGCATAGCAAGGTAGGAACAACACATACATATGGCTCAAACAACTCCTACACATGCTAGTGGGTTTCATCTAGTTACTGTGGCAATGACAGGTCATGCAGAGGAAATGGGTTCAACTACCGTAGCACACAGCAGTTTGAAACGCGTTGTCTTAATGCAGTAAAAGAGAGCAGGAGCGAGAACATGGGATTGTATCGATATGATCAAATGGTTGGTTGCTTGCCTGATGGTTCGATGCACTGATACGGTTCTTCGTTAGGGTAATCACTGTACTCCTCGGGGACAGAACCTGTCGCAAAGGACACCGATACACAACCATCACCAAACAATGTGCAACAATATGATGCATGCATGAAACATGGCAATATGAGTGTGTTGGGCTAATGCAACTAAAACCAGAAGGGTTTGAACAAATTTGAATCAAAGATTCAAATTCCAAATCCAAATATGGCCTTTTTAAGTGCCTTTTCTTGTTCTGCTTAAAACATCAATTTAACTTGTTTGATCATGCATGAAAATAGTACAGATGGATAGATTGGATTTTTCTGATCATTTTTCATATATAATTTGTCCAATTTGGAGTTACAGAATAAAAGTTATGAATTTTTGAAGTTTAAATAATATTCTGGAATTTCCTGATTTAATTTAAATCCAGAAAATCAATTACTGCGTCAGCCTGACGTCAGTGTGACGTCAGCAGGTCAACGGAACTGGTCCAGGTCAAACCTGACAGTGGGTCCCGCATGTCAGGGTGATTATTTTAATTAACACTTAATTAAAACTAATCATGTTTAATTAGCAGGGCTGGGCCCCACCTGTCATTGACTCAGGGGAGTCAACCAGGGCCCACCCGTGGTCAAAGTGGATGTCGGCTGCCGGCGTTTAGTCGCCGGCGAGCCCGACGCGGCGGCGGAAGTGGTTTTGGTCATTTCGGCCACCAGAGGGGCCGCGGAGACCACCGGAGTGGAGCTGAGGCCAACCCGCAGCTCTTGGCGGGGCCCGTTGGGGTCGGGGTGGCCGGAGTCGACGGCGGCGAGCTCGGCTGCGGCCGCCGGGGTTCGGTCGTGCACGGGAACGGTGCTGGAGCTCGAAGTCGAGCAAAGCGAGGCGCTAGGGATGCTCTACGGGGTCTTGCGAACTCGTTGGGCTCGCCGGGGTGACCAAATGGTCACCGGAGCTGCGTCGACGGCGAGCTCGGCGGCGGCGGAGGTTCGGCCGTGGTGGGGAGGTGGCTACGGTGAGGGAACGAGGGGAAGGAGAGGGGGAAACGGTGGCGTAGCTCACCGCGGTTGCAGTGGGCGTCGAAGTGGGCTCGGGGACGCGCTGGAGACGGCGAATCGACGGCGACGGTGGTCGGAGCCCGAAGAGGGGAACGGCGAAGTGGCGGCGATGCAGGGCTTCCGGAGACCCGTGGAGCGGTGGGGAGGAAGAGGAGGTCGAGGCGGAGCTCCTGAGCTAGTCGGGGGAGCGAGGGGTGGTCGGAGACGGTGGCTATGGCGAACGGCGGCGAGTGCGGTGCTCGGCCGTGTGAGAGAGAGAGCGAGGGAGAGGAGAGGAGAGCCGGGGAAGAGTGAGAGAGAGCAGGGGGGAGGGCGTGGCGTCGTCCAGGGCGTCGAGCGAGGAGGGGAGGCCAGGCAAGCAGGCGAGCAGGTGGCGTGGCGCGGTGGCGCGCGCGCGCGCCGGCCACACTCCCCTCCCTCTGTCGGGACGAAGACGACAGAGGAGGGAGGTGGGCTGGGCCGGCTGCCGGCTGGGCCAGCCAGCTGGCTGGGCCGCACAGTGGAGGAGCCCAGGTAAGTTTCTCCCTTTTATTTTTTTCTGTTTTCTAATTTCTGACATTTGTTTTGATTTAAAATAATATATTAAATCATTTATTTAACTTATGCCAATTTTTGCAGGGGCTAGATATATTATTCCAGAGCTCCTTTATAATTGGCATAATATTTGGACATATATTAATATATATAGAAATATATCTCCAATGCAAATATTTATGCATTAATTCCAAATGCCCAAAATAAATGTCCATGAGCCACTAAAAATATTGGTTTGATTTTTTTATCTCTGTCCAATATTTTCAGAGAGCAACATGAGCATTTTCTTGGACCCTTTTGGAGAAATTTTTATTTGGATCATTTCCAAAATGATTCTGAGGGTTTCGCAGATCCCCATTTCAAGTTTCTGATGAAAGGGTAAACATGATGCAACACTCTAATGCATGACTAGCTAGGGTGTGACAACTCACCCCCACTTAAAAGAATCTCGTCCCGAGATTTGGGTTCCTCCGGGAAGAAGGCGGGATACTCAAGTCGAAGACGATCCTCCCTTTCCCAGGTTGCTTCATCCTCAGAATGGTGCGACCATTGTACTTTGAGGAACTTGATGTTCTGACGTCGAGTGGTACGCTCGGCCTGATCGAGGATACGAATGGGGTACTCTCGGTATGTAAGATTATCTTGGAGATCAAGCGTTTCGTGGTCCACTCCACGGATAGGATCCGAGAAGCAACGCCTGAGTTGAGAAACGTGGAAGACATCGTGGACCCTGGAGAGGTGCGGAGGTAGTTCCAACTGGTAGGCAAGTTCCCCTCGTTTGGCGAGAATGCGAAAAGGTCCAATGTAACGAGGAGCCAATTTGCCTTTGATACCGAAACGATGGGTTCCCTTCAGAGGGGTGACCCGAAGATAAGCCTTCTCGTCAACCTCGAAAGTCATAGCCTTATGTTTTCGGTCATATTGACTCTTTTGACGAGATTGGGCTGTTTTCAACTTTTCACGAATGATACGAACTTGCTCTTCTGCTTCCTGAATCATATCCGGGCCAAAGAATTGTCTTTCCCCGGTCTCTGACCAGTTAAGGGGTGTTCGACATCGTCGTCCATAGAGAACTTCAAAAGGGGCTTTACCCAAGCTAGATTGATAGCTGTTGTTGTAAGCGAATTCGGCAAATGGAAGGCACTTCTCCCAGTCCATTCCGAACGAGATAACGGAGGCTCGAAGCATGTCTTCTAGAATTTGGTTGACGCGTTCCACTTGACCGCTCGACTGAGGGTGGAAAGCGGTGCTAAAGGAGAGACGGGTTCCCATAGCATTTTGGAAACTTTCCCAAAATCGAGAGGTGAAAAGACTTCCTCGATCCGAGTTAATTTCCAAAGGAACACCATGGAGAGACACTATTCGGGAGATGTACAAATCTGCCAGCTGACTAGCGGTTATACTCTCTCGAACAGGTAGGAAATGAGCTACTTTGGAAAGACGATCGACAACGACGAAGATAGCATTATTCCCTCTCTTGGTCCTGGGAAAACCGGTAATGAAATCCATACCAATTTTATCCCATTTCCATTCAGGGATAGCTAAGGGTTGAAGGGTGCCAGCATGCCGTTGATGCTCTGCTTTTACACGACGACAGACGTCGCAATTCGCAATATACTGAGCAATTTCTCTCTTCATCCTAGTCCACCAGAACCTCTGGCGTAGGTCCTGATACATTTTAGTACTACCGGGATGAATGGTGAGAGGAGATTCATGAGCTTCCTTAAGGATCAATCGCCTCAGGTTTCGCACTTTGGGAACCACTAGTCGATTCCCGAAGTATACGACCCCTTGATCATTAATGGAGAAGCAATTCGCAATTCCTTTCTGGATGTTTCTCTTGATGCGGGAGATTCCCGGATCTACCTTCTGTGCCTTGATAATTTGATCCGTAAGGGTAGGTTTTGCCACCAAGGTGGAAAGAAAACCTTGAGGTACAATGTGAAGGTTAAGCTTCCGAAATTCCTCATGGAGAAGCGGTTGACTTTGTTGTAACATCAGGTTGTTACAATAAGATTTACGACTTAGCGCATCAGCCATGACGTTGGCTTTCCCTGGGGTGTAGGTTATTCCTAAGTCGAAGTCGGTGATGAATTCAACCCAACGTCTCTGCCTGAGATTCAAATCCGGTTGGGTGAAAATATACTTCAGACTTTGGTGATCAGTGAATATTTCGCAACGATTACCGAGGAGGTAATGTCGCCAGGTCTTAAGTGCATAGACTACGGCTGCAAGTTCTAGATCATGAGTAGGATAATTCTCCTCATGTGGGTGCAATTGCCGTGAAGCGTAAGCAATTACGTGCCGATCTTGCATGAGAATGCAACCTAGTCCTTGTCGCGAGGCGTCGCAGTAGATAACAAAGTCCTTGGAGAAGTCTGGCGGTACCAGTACGGGAGCAGACGTCAGGCGTCTTTTCAGTTCCTGAAAGCTGTGCTCACATTGTGGAGTCCATTCGAACTTCTTATCTTTCTTGAGGAGTTCGGTTAGAGGTTTAGCAACTTTGGAGAAGTTTTCGACAAAGCGACGGCAATAGCTCGCTAGGCCCAGAAAGCTCCGAACTTGCTTGACCGATTCAGGTGGAGTCCAATTAAGGACGGCTTGAACTCGCTCAGGGTTAACAGCAATACCTTTACCAGATATTACATGACCCAGATAGGTCACTTCTGACAACCAGAATTCACATTTAGAAAATTTGGCATAAAGGCGATGCTCTCGAAGTTTCTTCAACACTAGCCTTAGATGTTCGGCATGTTCTTCCTCGTTCTTGGAGTAGATGAGTATATCATCAAGATAAACTACGACGAATTTATCCAAATACTCCATGAAGATTGAGTTCATTAACCGAGAAAAGGTGGCTGGAGCGTTGGTTAAACCGAAGGACATGACGGTGTACTCGTATTGGCCGTAACGAGTAACAAAGGCCGTTTTAGGGATGTCCCCGTTTCTGATTTTGATTTGATGGTAGCCCAACCTCAAATCCATCTTGGAGAAGACTGAGGATCCAGCGAGCTGATCGTACAGGTCGTTGATCCTGGGAAGCGGATATTTGTTCTTGATTGTGACCAAATTGACAGGTCGGTAATCTACAACCATCCGGTCCGTACCATCCTTTTTCTTGACGAATAGGACGGGGCAAGCCCACGGAGATGAGCTAGGTCGGATGAAACCCTTTTTCAAGGACTCATCGAGTTGTTTCTTAAGCTCGGCTAGTTCTAGGGGGGCCATCTTATAAGGTCTTCTAGCAATCGGAACGGTTCCTGGAATGAGGTCTATTACGAACTCAACATCCCTGTCAGGTGGAACACCTGGCAATTCCTCTGGAAAGACATCCGGGAAGTCACGGACTACCGGAACGTCCTCAAGGTCTGGCAAAGGGCTGGCGTTAAGAGAATATAATTGTCGCTTGGCTATTCGGGTCAAGACATTGACTATCTTCCCCGAAGGATGGGTGAGTTGAACAGTCCTAGAGAAGCAATCAATTTTGGCTTGATGAGCTGACATCCAGTCCATACCCAAAATGATATTAATATCTGAAGATTTAAGGGCTATCAAAGACGCGAGGAAAACAAGTCTGTCGACTTGGATTTCATTTCCATGGCTTACTCTAGAAGTTTGCCATTTGGATCCCGGAGTTTGAATTACCATAGAGGTTGGCATATCACCGAATGCGACGTTATGCAAACGAGCATAATTTTCAGATATAAAAGAATGAGAGGCTCCTGTATCGAAAAGAACAGATGCCGGGTGGCAATTAACAAGAAGCATACCGAGAACGACGTTGGGATCCTCTTGAGCTTCTTCGGCAGAGACACAGTTGACATGGCCACGTGAGGCGGTGACCGGTTTAGCATGAAACACTTTCCCTGTCGGCTTGCCACGGCCAACAGCTTTAGCAGATTGATTGGGGTTGGTCTGGGGGCATTCACGCATATAGTGACCAGATTCCCCACACTTGAAACAAGTCACGGAACTGGTACGTGGAGGAGCATTATTGGTTGGACCCCCATAGGGCTTGGCTGGAACAGACTGTTGAACAGGGCGAGGCGCCTGGAAAGATGGCCTCGGTGTGAACCTGGGTGGCAGGGCGGTGTTGGGTACCCACACGCGGCGCTTCTGAGGACCAGCACCGGATGAGGAGCCCATGTCACGTCCATGCTTGCGTGTTGCGTCATAGTCAGTCTGACCAGTTTCAGCACTGATGGCTTTGTTGACAAGTTTCGAAAAAGATGTGCACTCATGCAGACGGAGGTCGCGGCGAAGCTCAGGACTAAGGCCCTTACGGAACCTTGCTTGCTTCTTGGCGTCAGTAGACACTTCCTCAGTTGCATATCGTGCGAGATTACCAAACTCTCTGCTATAGACATCCACAGAAAGTCGGCCTTGGGTGAAACTGCAAAATTCTTCACGTTTACGGTCCATGAGACCCTCCGGAATGTGATGTTCACGGAAAGCCTCGCTGAACTCAGCCCAAGTAGTGACATGGCCCGCTGGGCGCATAGCTCCATAATTCTCCCACCATAGACTGGCGGGGCCTTCAAGATGATATGCAGCAAAGGTGACCTTGTCAGCCTCAGCTACTAGCGCGGAACGCAGCTTGTGAGAGATACTGCGAAGCCAATCATCAGCGTCGAGAGGCTCGACGGAGTGGTGGAACGTGGGTGGATGCAATTTGATAAAATCACTGAGTGACACCATGTTAGCCCTCTGATGGTGTGCTGTATTCTGTTCAATACGCTCCAACAAACGGTTTGTCTCCCGCTTGTTTCTCTCAGCTTCCATCATGACCTCGGCTAGTGAAGGAGGATGAGGCAGATTTGCATCCCTGGCTTCACTGCCTTCGGCCTGCTCTTGAGAAGCAGGGTTAGCGCGCGTGTTGACCATCCTAGGTAAACAAGACAATGATTTAGTCAGGATGGTAAAATTCCGACATAGGATTCATAATGTAAGAGATAACTCGGAATGCAAGATGATCATCCGTATGACATGGTAGATACAGAAACTGCTTCTTTTATTCCATCGTCATACACACCATACAGGGTTTAGTACAAGACCAAACAAAGTACTATTACGGTGAAAAGAGGATTACATCTCATCGGAGACATTCCAAGCTCCTATACATTATTTTTCTACATCTCCGGAAAGAGTACAAACTAGGTCATATCCCATGAGTCACGCGGGACGATAGACGACACAGCTAGTGCAAACTAGTGATACTACCACTAACTCAGACCGATCCGTAGTAGTCCTCGTAGAAGTCACCTCCATAGCCTGGAAGCTCAACATGATCATCCGTAAACAGACGATCTCGCGGAGCTTGTGGACCATAGGGGCTAGGATGAGGTCGTGGACCGACAAACGGTGGCCTGCGGGGACCGCGAGGTGGGGTGATGCCTCCTACATCACGCCAAACCATCACGTCTGGCAGAGCAGATCTCACAGGATAGAGATCGCGCATATCTGAATATCCAGTTTGCACCGCCGGTGCGAACCGAGTCAAAGTGGCCCAGTGGTCCGCACGGGTATTGAAGAGCTCTAACCTCAAGGCCCGATTTTCACGGTCCTTATCCTCGAGCATCTCAGCAGTGGTGCGAGTCCGTGAATCCTCCTGAGTGGAGTCAGCATAGATAGCCTGGAGATACCCTTGTGCTCCCGGAAGTGATCCTGGCATATACCAAAAATCAGAGTCCCGAAATATACCAGATCTGACTCGCATAATGGTCATCATAGAGTAGGCGGCGTCCTGCACAGCCATCTCAATAGTAACCCCGAGTCCATAAGAGCAGTGAAGAGGCTCGGTGGATCCAGGATAAGATGGAAATATCCTGACAGTGCAGAGATACTGGCTTTGATTAAAGTCTCGGAATTGCTCTTCGACCGTGTACTCAGGATACCAGCGGTATCCAGCCTCAGTCATTACCCTGACCAACTTAGCAGTATGGCCGGGTACATCTAGGCATCGAGTCAGGCGAACCACTTGATTGAGGTCGCGAGTGGCCATCTGAAAGCACAATCATAATGCAAGGGCATTAGAATTTCTAGCAAAATTTTGGCAGCATAACAGCTGTAAATGCTCAAAAAGGATTTTGAGACATTTGACAAAGGATTTCATACACACTCAACATCATCATATCAAAGTTCTGGATCCATTCTGGCAACATAATGTGGTAGTAGAACTGAACTAGGCTTGTATCCATCAAACTTATAAGGTACTACTGATTAGTAACTCGTGATCCTGATAGAGAGAACAGATCCTAATTCCTTAACCCCCGGTGGAAGAATGGACTGACTCAGATCAGAATGTCATAAGGTATAAGGAGTAAAAAGAGCCTTAAGTTCCATCCCACAAACAATTCCCCTACATATAACTAAAGAATTTCTAGACTCAACATCGACCAGTTTGGCTTGGAGAACCTACAGGCAGTCCGGCTCTGATGCCAACGCTGTCAGGACCCCGACTCGATGTCACATCGATCTAGCTAGTAACACCTCATATCACTTTGCGGCCTCACGCACGGTATCCCCACGGGTGTTGTCTTACCTTTTCCTGGGACCGTTTGCGCCTTTTGGCTCACGTATATGATAGTGTCGCTAGCATCCATATGATAAAGAGCCCGGGCTGACATGACTAGTCGTAAACCCAAAGTGGCACAGGCTTACAGGGACAGGCATCCATGACCTAGCTTCGAACGTGTCGGTCATCAGCAAGTGGGTCCGGGCTGTAGCACTGGGCTAGCAGGACTCCGGTAAACCGGGCTGTAGCGGGCTAACAGGACTCCGGTACTCAAAGCGTGACATTTCCCCGAAGGGACAGACACAGGAACGAAGAAGGACACATGCCGGCCAGCCTAAGTGTTCCAGAGCAGTAGCAAGCTACCATGGCTCAGCGGTAACACTAGGAGACATTTCCCGGTAAGAGAGGCTACTAAAGATAAACAACTAGATAGTCAGATCCCACACATACCAAGCATTTCAATCATACACACAATATGCTCGATATGTGCAAATACAACGAAGCATCACAACATGACTCTACGACACAAGTACTTTATTTAAGGCTCAGGGAGCCATACATAACATACACAAAGGTACGGGTCTCACGACCCAACATACAAGTCATACAGTCATACAAACCAGCAGCAGAAGTAACTTGTCTGAGTACAGACAACTAGTAAAATAAAAGAGGCTTGGAAAGCCTAGCTATACTACGTGGTCCTTCACAAGCTCAGGGTCACCACCTGGGTCTTTAGCCTACTCGTTGATGTCAACGTCTACATAGAACCCATCAGAAGGGGTTGCAGCGTCTTCTGTAAAAATGTAAATTATAGCAACATGAGTACAAAGGTACTCAGCAAGACTTACATCAGATCCTACATACATGCATAGTATCAAGAAGGGTTGGTGGAGTTATTGCAGCAAGCCAGCTTTGACTCTTGGCTAGGCTATCCTACGATACTCCAACTGAAATGGTTTTGCGCACACGAGTCCACTACTCACCACTTCAATACACTACCGAGGATCCGCCTCCGTCTTCCTACGGAAGGGCCATCCTCGGCACTCACACTTATCTTGAGGCTTTTAACAGTTTCCATTTACTTGTCTATGAACTGTATAGGCAACCAAGTAGTCCTTTACCGCGGACGCGGCTATTCGAATAGATCATGTTAACCCTGCAGGGGTGTACTCCTTCATACACGCTCTCACCACTTACCGTCGTTTACACGACATGTACTCGGCAACCTTCAAGCGGAAGCCCAACGTGGGTGTCGGCCATGACCTACCTAATCACCTAAGCCTCCAGTCCAGGTTTATCGCTTATCCAGGTTCCATCCGCAGGGAGTCCGGCCGAGGTTTCCCATACGGCCCCGAACGATGTGAACAGGGTTCCCGAGATACCTAACGGGTATTCGGTACACCGTGCCACGTACCTACTGCATCACAGCCCACCCCTACGGTCAGCGCTGTCCACGGCCTCCAGTAGGCTACAAACACCAGAAACTACTTGCAACTCCTGGACGGAGAACTAGGGTGAATAAGAAGCCGAGAGGGTCCATTGGTTTCGGGCCCAATGCATGGTAGTAGCTGATTCTTAAATCACACATACAGATCTCAGTGCTTAAGGTCGGCTTCAATGAAACAACCCACCATGTACTCCTACATGGCCTCTCATCGATACCTTTACCAAATCGTGTTCACCACACCACTCTCATTACTGACATAAACATTTCACTCTAGCCCATCACCCAGATGAACCAGACCTGACACGACTCTAAGCATAGCAGGCATAGCAAGGTAGGAACAACACATACATATGGCTCAAACAACTCCTACACATGCTAGTGGGTTTCATCTAGTTACTGTGGCAATGACAGGTCATGCAGAGGAAATGGGTTCAACTACCGTAGCACACAGCAGTTTGAAACGCGTTGTCTTAATGCAGTAAAAGAGAGCAGGAGCGAGAACATGGGATTGTATGGATATGATCAAATGGTTGGTTGCTTGCCTGATGGTTCGATGCACTGATACGGTTCTTCGTTAGGGTAATCACGGTACTCCTCGGGGACAGAACCTGTCGCAAAGGACACCGATACACAACCATCACCAAACAATGTGCAACAATATGATGCATGCATGAAACATGGCAATATGAGTGTGTTGGGCTAATGCAACTAAAACCAGAAGGGTTTGAACAAATTTGAATCAAAGATTCAAATTCCAAATCCAAATATGGCCTTTTTAAGTGCCTTTTCTTGTTCTGCTTAAAACATCAATTTAACTTGTTTGATCATGCATGAAAATAGTACAGATGGATAGATTGGATTTTTCTGATCATTTTTCATATATAATTTGTCCAATTTGGAGTTACAGAATAAAAGTTATGAATTTTTGAAGTTTAAATAATATTCTGGAATTTCCTGATTTAATTTAAATCCAGAAAATCAATTACTGCGTCAGCCTGACGTCAGCATGACGTCAGTGGTCAACGGAACTGGTCCAGGTCAAACCTGACAGTGGGTCCCGCATGTCAGGGTGATTATTTTAATTAAAACTTAATTAAAACTAATCCTGTTTAATTAGCAGGGCTGGGCCCCACCTGTCATTGACTCAGGGAAGTCAACCAGGGCCCACCCGTGGTCAAAGTGGATGTCGGCTGCCGGCGTTTAGTCGCCGGCGAGCCCGACGCGGCGGCGGAAGTGGTTTTGGTCATTTCGGCCACCAGAGGGGCCGCGGAGACCACCGGAGTGGAGCTGAGGCCAACCCGCAGCTCTTGGCGGGGCCCGTTGGGGTCGGGGTGGCCGGAGTCGACGGCGGCGAGCTCGGCTGCGGCCGCCGGGGTTCGGTCGTGCACGGGAATGGTGCTGGAGCTCGAAGTCGAGCAAAGCGAGGCGCTAGGGATGCTCTACGGGGTCTTGCGAACTCGTTGGGCTCGCCGGGGTGACCAAATGGTCACCGGAGCTGCGTCGACGGCGAGCTCGGCGGCGGCGGAGGTTCGGCCGTGGTGGGGAGGTGGCTACGGTGAGGGAACGAGGGGAAGGAGAGGGGGAAACGGTGGCGTAGCTCACCGCGGTTGCAGTGGGCGTCGAAGTGGGCTCGGGGACGCGCTGGAGACGGCGAATCGACGGCGATGGTGGTCGGAGCCCGAAGAGGGGAACGGCGACGTGGCGGCGATGCAGGGCTTCCGGAGACCCGTGGAGTGGTGGGGAGGAAGAGGAGGTCGAGGCGGAGCTCCTGAGCTAGTCGGGGGAGCGAGGGGTGGTCGGAGACGGTGGCTATGGCGAACGGCGGCGAGTGCGGTGCTCGGCCGTGTGAGAGAGAGAGCGAGGGAGAGGAGAGGAGAGCCGGGGAAGAGTGAGAGAGAGCAGGGGGGAGGGCGTGGCGTCGTCCAGGGCGTCGAGCGAGGAGGGGAGGCCAGGCAAGCAGGCGAGCAGGTGGCGTGGCGCGGTGGTGCGCGCGCGCGCCGGCCACACTCCCCTCCCTCTGTCGGGACGAAGACGACAGAGGAGGGAGGTGGGCTGGGCCGGCTGCCGGCTGGGCCAGCCAGCTGGCTGGGCCGCACAGTGGAGGAGCCCAGGTAAGTTTCTCCCTTTTATTTTTTTCTGTTTTCTAATTTCTGACATTTGTTTTGATTTAAAATAATATATTAAATCATTTATTTAACTTATGCCAATTTTTGCAGGGGCTAGATATATTATTCCAGAGCTCCTTTATAATTGGCATAATATTTGGACATATATTAATATATATAGAAATATATCTCCAATGCAAATATTTATGCATTAATTCCAAATGCCCAAAATAAATGTCCATGAGCCACTAAAAATATTGGTTTGATTTTTTTATCTCTGTCCAATATTTTCAGAGAGCAACATGAGCATTTTCTTGGACCCTTTTGGAGAAATTTTTATTTGGATCATTTCCAAAATGATTCTGAGGGTTTCACAGATCCCCATTTCAAGTTTCTGATGAAAGGGTAAACATGATGCAACACTCTAATGCATGACTAGCTAGGGTGTGACAGCGTCCGGGCAAGGTTCTTCTTTGACACATTCAGAGGATCCAGAGCGGGCGAGTACCAAGCTCCGGCCGGGGTCTGGCGAGGCACCATGACTTGCTAAGACGCAGGGTCGGAGCAGATCTGGGATTTTGGAAGCAAGAAGGATGAGAGCGAGAAAGGGGATCTGGGTGATGACTGGAGAAGGCAAAGAAGGTAAGCCTGGCCGGGTACCGCTCCCTTGTCAATCTGTGAAGTTGCCGAGGCGTCGTGGGGGAGCAGGGACGCCCACGTCCAATCAACCGCCACGCAGCGCCCAAGGCCGCAGGCTGTTGGGCGCTTCGCCCTTGCCCCTTCGCTTCAATGCTAAGCCAAGTCCAGGCGCGCCTTGGTCTCGGGGGCTACTGTCGGTGTTCTGGGAACGGGGGTACCCAGACTTGCCTGCCTGCGGCCTACGGCGTGGCTCAAGGAGTGGCCCAGTACGGCCCATCTTCATCAACACATGCTCAAGACCCTCGCGAGGGGCCAAGCCTCACGGGGCGGACGACAGGAAGCTTCCTCGGGCACAGCCTCGTCAGGCTGGCTCGCGAGGAGGCGGAGAGATCAAGGCATGGTACCTCACGAGGTGCTCATGATGCAAGCCATGACGACCGGAGCCAGGCGGGTGCCGGCCTGCGCAGAGTCCTTGTTTCCTCTTTGGTGCAAAGGGAGCAAGCGCAGGCAAGAGTATCAAGCAAAGGCAACCATTTCGGTGCAACAAGACTAAGACCAGCAGAATGGCAGGATGGAGGTCATCGTGGAGCCCAAGCCGGCATCACCGTCAGAGTCTTTGGCAGGCGAAGACCGACTTTAGTCAGGATAAGTGTACTAGATTTTCCCCTTCAAAATGGCCAATTGTTGGCGCCCTTCCCGCTCAATATTTGGGAAGAGGACCAAAGCCTCGCTCTATAAATAGGACTAGCCACTCTCAAGGTAGGAGGTCGACCAATCGAACCTTAGCCAGAACCACCAACACAAGAACCCCTCCCCTCGCGAGGCAGTTCTTTCTTTGTATTGTTCATCATCAGCCCCTGAGGCAATCCACCACACCACAAACTAGAGTAGGGTATTACACCATAATGGTGGCCCGAACTAGTATAAACCTCGTGTCCCTCATGTTGTTCTTCATGTAGTTTAGATCCTTGCGAGCGGACGAGACGTAGGTAGGTAGGAGGTGCGATCTCCGCGTGCACCCTAGAGTTCGAACCTTGAGGGTCGGCCGGAACCCGAAATCCGACAGCATCTGCCTCGCGAACTCAACCCTGTTCGGGCAGAGATACAAGAGACAACCACCTTGCGGCATATCGCCTGGTGAGGGGTTGCCAATCAAGACTTCAAGCACCGTCCTTCGCGCTTCGAGCGAGAGCCCCAACTCCTGAAGCCTCATGCGATCCTGGTCACCGGCCAGGGCCCGCATCGGCCGAGAATGGCGTTGGAGAGGGGCAATGTGACACCGTAGGAACTCCTTCACCACCTAGGGTGTAGTCACGCCAAGGTCTCTCGACCTCTTCAACCGAAGCCACACGAAGGAAAGGAGAGAGCTCTCGAGCTTCTCGTGCCCCCAGCCGGAGTTGGGGATGGCGGGCGACGATGGAGGTGAGAGCAGGATGCTGAGCACTCCAACATCCACGTACACCCACCACGTCCAGAACCCGCTCGTGGACGACGGGAGATCAAAATCAATCATCGAGGCGGCCGTCTCTGCCACAGCCTGGAAGCTCAGACATCCCGAGCACTACAAGGGGTTGGTCAGATGCAGCAAGAAGAAACGGCGCAAGAGGGAAACGGAAGGAGCAATGCCCACCATGGCCTCTCAAACAAAGGCCAAGACGGCGAGAAGGGCAACGGACTGGGGATCAAGATGCAGCATGTGAATCTGGTAATGGGAAAGCACTGCGTTGAAGAAGGTAGAGAAAGGGGGAACTAGGCCAGCCCACAGGGCGTCAACGAAGAACCGAACCTCAATGGATGTTCTGTCAATGGAGGCTCGGGACGCAGGCCAAGCCATCGTCTCTCCCCACTCGATGACAAGTGAGTGCAGGGCAGAACTTGCCCATGGCCTCCCGGTTGAGCACCCGCGATCGGCCGACGGCAGGCTCGATTGGCAGGGGCAGATTAGCTGAGGATATAAGCTTCTTCCCTTTCTCCGTGCGAGTCGGCGCCATGGCAATGGAGGGGACTGAGCTCGAGTCAGATTGGAAGCATAGGCAGGGGCTCGAGGAGGAAGGAAGGATAGGAAATATGACACCTGCGAGGAGGAAATAACTATGTAGGGTGCCGTGCCCGCCTAGCCAGGTGGATATTGGGGGAGCATGGGAAGCCTGGACCGACGCCGCCTCCAGCTCTGCCTCTGCCTGGTTTCTGTCCCGCCAGGCCAAGGCTTCGGTGTCGTTCGAGTCCAGGCCGAGGTCCGAGTCGGCACGTCCCTCCACCTCGGCCTGGTCGGCGAGGTCAGACCGGCTCCTGTGGAATGCGGCCCTTCGACGGTCGCGGCTTCCGCCGCCGCCCTCGCCAGCGCGATTGGCGACCTGAATAAGAAGACAAAATGAGCAAAAAAGAAACAAGACTAGCTCAAAAAATCCGGGCGCAAACGAGAAATGAAGCTTAACCCGTCAAGACCGGGACCAGGGTTGGCCTCCCGTGCCCGCCATCGCGCTTCTTCTTGGCTGGCCTCCCGGTCCCCGCCGGGTCCACCGCGCGCTTCGGGGCCTGAAGTCATGGCGCGACACTGTCTTTCCCATGCGGGCGGCTCGGCGCCGCCCCATGCGAGGACCCGGCTACGCCCACGTCGCCGCCTCCCCCGCCCAGCGCCACTACACCAACAGCCGGCATCAGCATCGCCCGCGCCGTGCCATGATCGGCAATTCAAGACACATGAAGAGAGAGAAAACACAGAACATACCCGCACGACGCCCAGCACCGGCGTCGGACTCGGCCACCTCCTCCTTGCCATGGGCCGCGGGCTCCTCTGGCGCCACGGGGGCCACCTGCGGCGGAGCCCGAGCGTAAGGATGCAGAATCGCATTCAGAAGTATCTCCCGCGTCGCGTCGGGACGAATGAGAAGGTGCGCCGCAGCAAAGTAAGAAGACCAAACACTCACCTGCGGCGTCGGGTTCGACTTGCTGTACGGCGCCTTGCCGAACCGCCAGTCCTCTCCAAGGTTGGCCTTGGAGATGTCGTTCATGCTGCGCGCAATCTGCTCCGCAGACAGCCGTGTCGACCCCATGCGGTTGGGGTCTTGAAGGCCGATCCGCTAATGAGGCAGGAGCGCCTCTGGAGCGGACGGACCTGACACATGATGAACGCAGCAAGGAGGTTGGTACCGGAGAGCCCCTCATGCGTCCTCATCACCGTCACCCGCTTGCAGAGATTGACGATCTCCTACGACGGGCATTTGAGCGAGTAGCCCTAGTTCATCTTCGCCCGTGGCGGCGCGATGGCGAATGGCGGAAGGTTGATGTGGTCCGCACCAAGGTTGCAGACGTAGAAGAAGGGGTCCTGCCACTTCTTGGCAGAATCCTCCAGCGGGATCTTGGGGAAATCTGCCCCCGACCATTTAGAGATGGCGGCGGCGCCGCACTCAGCAAACTCCCCGGCTGATGGGCCTTGCTGCTTCAAGGAGAAGAAGCGCGCCCAGAGGTTGACCGTGGGCTCGACCCCCAGGTACCCCGCGCAGAGGGTGACGAAGCCGGAGAGCTGGACGATGGTGTCGGCGCCAAGATGATGCGGCTGGAGCCCGAAGAACTCCAGGAACGCGTGGAAGAAGGTGCTCGCCGGCAGCCCGAACCTGCGCTCGAAGTGCGTGAGGAAGACCACGCGCTCCTGCTCCTCGGGCCAAGGCCTCTGCTCGCCGCGCGGTAGGCGAACGCCGACGTCTGTCTCCCGCGGCAGGCGCTGCGACACCTGAAGCTGGATGATGTCCTCGGTGGTGACGTTCGAGCCCATCCAGGAGCCCGACGGCAGTGCCACAGACGGAAGAAGGAGGAAGATGATGGACGACGGAGGAAGTTCTTCTCGGAGCAGCGGGCGCTACAGTGCGTCTGTTGCAAAGAGCGGAGCGAGAGCAAAGGGACAGGAGGGCGCGAGCGAGAATAATGTCCGCCCCCCCTCCCTGCCCCCTCCCCCCGATTTATAACCCTTAGTTCAAATGTGGGGGAGTGGGATCGTCTGCACGCGCCCGTTCCACTACCCCGCAATAAGTGCGCATGTACACGCGTAGTAACTGCCCGGGGAAGTGCAACCGGCCCTCGGACGCCGCAGTAAATCCGCGCGCGTGGACCAAGGGCGCGCGGCGGTGGGCCCCAGCCCGTCACCCAGTCCCGTCACGCGCGTGGCCTGTCAGGCCCCTCCAACTTCCGGGCACCACGTGGCGCCCGCGTGAAGCCCGAGGGATTGCCCCAAGATTCGACGAACTCCTCGGTTCCCACCACCGCCGGAATGCCGCAATCCGGTTTCCGAGAAAACCGGCACACACTGGGTGTTGCCGGACCCGGCACTCACAGAATCCGCCTTGCTCAAGGGGGAAACTGCGAAGGCCCATGAGGGAGTCCTGGATTAGGGGGTGTCCAGATGGCCGGACTATGACCTTTGGCCGGACTCCCGGACTATGAAGATACAAGATTGAAGACTTCGTCCCGTGTCCGGATAGGACTTTCCTTGGCGTGGAAGGCAAGCTTGGCGATATGATATGAAGATCTCCTCCCATTGTAACCGACTCTGTGTAACCCTAGCCCTCTCCGGTGTCTATATAAACCGGAGAGTTTTAGTCCGTAGGACGAAAAACAATCATACCATAGGCTAGCTTCTAGGGTTTAGCCTCTCTGATCCCGTGGTAGATTAACTCTTGTACTACCCATATCATCAATATTAATCAAGCAGGAGTAGGGTTTTATGTCCATCAGGAGGGCCCGAACCTAGGTAAAAACATCGTGTCCCTTGTCTCCTGTTACCATCCGCCTAGACGCACAGTTCGGGACCCCCTACCCGAGATCCATCGGTTTTGACACCGACATTGGTGCTTTCATTGTGAGTTCCTATGTGTCGTCACCGTCAGGAAGGATGCCGCACCCCGTCTTTAAAGGCGGCGCTGTTGCTAAAGGAGCTTTGGCTGTCGTCCAAACTCTCCGACTAGGCAGTTTTTTGATGACCGCCTGTTCGGCCGCCGCGCCGACGATGACCTCTCGGGTCATCGAAAGCAATCTCCACATCAGCTCGGAACTTTCCGAGCAGTTAGGTCCGATGGATCTCTCTTCCCTAAACGAGCTCTTGGATCGCATCGCCACCCTAGGAGTCGCTACAGATTACGACCAGATTGGGCTTAAACCCGATCAGAGAGAGATTGACTCTCCCCAGGTCACCCACCACGTTGAAGTGGTGGAGGAACAACATGACGAATCTTCGCCCATCCTAAGGACCAGATGTGTCCGAATTCCTGATCCCTCCAAGCCGGACATCTGCGGAGGGGAGGACGTCGCCCAAGCCTGATTCATTGAATAACGTCCAAGAAAACGAGCTTCCGAGATCGGAAATTTCTTGGCCCCAGAGTCTTAGATCAGGCGAGGTTCCAGATTTAAATCCACTGGCCAACCCAAATATAAGGGATCTATCCCAAATTCGGCAAGAGCCCGGGGAAACAGTACACCATTACTGGGCCAGATTCCTCCTGGTTAGGAACAGGATAAAGGACTACCGCGAGAGGGATGCAATTTCATTCTTCTGTAACAACTGCACAGACATCGGAATCCTCAATGCCATAAGTCGCCGCGAAATTACACGCTTCGCCGACTTGACATCCATAGTACGAAAGTACTGTGCGACAGAAAGCGTTCGAAAAAACGAAACAAAATTTTGGGACAATACGACCCTGAGTACAATCCCAGTCCGAAACAAAAGGGCGCATTATCGCCAGGCACCTGGGCCAAACGGCAAAAAACAAAAACCCTCTATACGGTATGGAACCGTACTGGAGGGATGGCTCAATGGACCCTGTAAAATTCATAGTACAGAGGAAGTCACACCAACTCATAGCCTTAGAGCATGTTGGATACTCCGACAGGTGGCCAGAAGTGGCGAGGAGCTTCTAACTCCAGAATCCGCAGAGCACCACCCCAGAAACGCCAGTACGGTGTCAACAGTTTTCGAGACTTTTGCATCAAACAATGCGAGGAAACGAATGCTCCGCAGCCTTACCGAAGTCTACCAAGTAGCGACAATAGACCCATGGAGTTACACGGCTATTACCTTTAATGCCAGTGACGAACCTAAATTCTGGACAGCCCGAGCACCAGCCGCACTGGTCCTCAGTCCGATAGTGGATGGCTTCCGGCTTACAAAGGTACTCATGGACGGTGGCAGCGGATTGAACCTCATCTATGAGGAAACCCTACGAAAAATGGAAATAGACTGGAGCTGCATTGAGCGAAGCAACACAACCTTTAGAGGAATAATCCCCAGCCGGGAAGCGTGCTGTTCAGGGAAAATCACACTGGATGTGGTGTTCGGCACGCAGGATAATTACAGATCCGAGGAGGTCACATTTCAAGTGGCCCCGTTCAGCAGCGGATACCACGCTCTGGTAGGGCGAGAAGCATTCACAATTTTTCAAGCTATACCCCATTACGGGTACATGAAGCTCAAAATGCCCGGACCCAACGGAATCATCACTCTTCCTAGTGATCCGGACACAGCACCCCGCGCCGAAAACCAGACAGCCGCACTGTCCCTCGAGGCATTATCCGAAGCCCTAGCGGCCGAGGAACTAACTGTGTTGCGCTCCACGGTGGACAGGGATGACATGATACTTGACAAAAGATCCAAGTCCACCTCCTTCAAGCCGGCAGACGAAATAGTCAAGTTCCAAGTCCATCCAACGGACACTACAAAAACGGCCTCCATCGGGGCACAACTAAACCCTGATGTAGACGCCGCACTCAGAGAATTCCTACGAGAAAATTGGGACATTTTTGCCTGGCACCCTTCAGACATGCCAGGAATCCCACGCAGGCTGGCCGAGCACAGCCTGAACATCCTAAAAGGATTCAAGCCCGTTAAGCAGACTCTTTGGCGTTTCTCCGAACCCAAGAGACAAGCCATGGGAGAGGAGCTAGCCAAACTACTGGAAGCCGGATTCATCAGAGATATAAAACACCCGGACTGGCTAGCAAACCTGGTGATGGTACCAAAGAAGGACAAATCCTGGCGCCTATGCGTCGATTTCAAAGACCGAAATAAGGCCTTCCCAAAGGATCCCTTCCCCCTCCCCCGCATTGATCAAATCATTGACGCCACTACAGGACACGTTTCATTGTGTTTCATCGATGCATACTTTGGCTACCACCAAATCAAGATGGCAGAGTCAGACCAAGCCACAATGGCATTCATCACCCCATACGGCCCATTCTACTTCAACGCAATGCCCTTCGGGCTCAAAAACGCCGGCGCAACATATCAGCGCATGATTCAGACATGTCTGGCCAACCAGATCGGCAAAACGGTTGAAGCATATGTGGATGACATGGTCGTCGAAACGAAACATGTCGAAACTCTAATAGATGACTTGAGGCTCATGTTCGATAACCTCCGAACATATGACATTAGGCTTAACCCGGAAAATGCGTTTTCGGCGTACCAGCCGGAAAGCTCTTGGGCTTCATTGTATCCGGTAGGGGAATTGAAGCAAACCCAGCCAAGATCCGAGCTCTGTCACAGTTGGATATTCCAAAAGATCTCAAGCAAATACAAAAATTGACTGGATGCGTGGCGGCTCTAAGCTGCTTCATCTCCCGCTTGGGGGAAAAGGCATTACCCCTTTACCGCCTCCTCCGGCGCACCGAACACTTCGAGTGGACGGATGCCGCCACAGCCGGACTCGAAGAAATAAAAGCCATACTGGCAACAAACCCTGTCCTGGCCGCGCCGAACATCGGCGAACCAATGTTTTTATACATCGCGGCAACTCACCAAGTTGTAAGCGCAGTCCTCGTCGTCGAACGAGAAACAGATGGACACAAATTCCCTATCCAGAAACCAGTGTACTACGTGTCCACTGTCCTCACTCCATGCAAGTCCCGATACCCGCATTAGCAAAAAATAGCATACGCAGTGTTCATGGCATCCCGGAAGCTACGACACTACTTTCAAGAGTGTTCAATAACAGTAGCCTCCGAAGTACCTCCTAACGATATCATAAACAACCGCGACGCAACAGGTCGGATTGCCAAATGGGCCATTGAGCTCCTCCCGTTCGACACAACATATAGGCCACGGCGAGCCATTAAGTCGCAAGCCTTGGCCGACTTTGTCGCGGAATGGACTGAAGCCGAACTCCCTAAAGAGCACGACACATATTCCAACTGAACCATGAACTTTGACGGCTCCAAAATGCTGGCGAGTCTGGGGGCTGGCGTCGTCCTGATGTTCCCAACAGGAGATACAGTCCAATATGTACTCCAGATAATGTATACGGACTCCAACAATGCAGCCGAATACGAGGCCCTTCTACATGGCCTCCGGATGGCAGTCTCCATGGGCATTCAACGCCTAGAGGATCATGGGGATTCGAACCTCGCGATATCCCAAATAAACGAAGACTTTGACGCCAAAGATCCGAAAATGGCAGCTTACCGCAACACCGTCCTAAATATGTCAGCTCGGTTCGAAGGGCTGGAATTCCACCATATAGCCCGGGAAAATAATCAGGCAGCAGACGTCCTGGCATGCATCGGCGCAAAGCGCGATGCAGTCCCCCCCCCCCAACATTTTCCTGAAAAGGCTATTCAAGCCATCCGTACAGTGGAAAGGGGAATCCGGAATTAACAATCTGGACCAGGCTGCATCACCTGACCCCGAACACCCTGACACAACGGAAGACTCCGTCAATGAAGTCACACCCTCAGCCCACGTAATAATGGCAGTAATTGCCCCGTGGACAGAACCATTCTTAGCCTACTTAACTAGGCAGGAACTCCCCGAGGACCAAAATGAGGCACGCTGCATAGTGCGGCGATCTAAAGCCTATAAAGTCCACGAAGGAGAGCTTTATAAGAAAAGCACCATCGAAGTCCTTCAAAGGTGTATCTCCGAAGAGGAAGGGCGCAACCTTCTGGCGGAAATTCACGCCGGACTCGGCGGGCACCACGCCGCAGCCCGAGCCCTTGTAAGCAAGGCCTTCCGTACTAGATTTTATTGGCCGACGGCCCGGGCAGATGCTCAGGACTTAGTCCAGCAATGCGTCGGTTGCGAATTATTCGCTAATCAAAGCCACATCCCGCCTACCGCCCTACAAACCATACCCATCACCTGGCCTTTTGCGGTCTGGGGGCTTCACATGGTTGGACCCCTTAAAGGAGGAACCCACAAGCAAAAATACCTACTGGTCATGGTGGATAAATTCACCAAATGGATAGAGGCCAAGCCTGTAAAGACGGCCGAATCCGGACCGGTGATAGACTTCATATCCGGGGTTTTACACCGTTACGGCGTCCCCCACAGCATCATCACTGACAACGGCACAAACTTTACGGCCGACGAAGTTAAACTCTGGTGCAAAAACATGGGCATTAAGCTCGACTACGCTTCAGTCTATCACCCACAAATTAACGGTCAAATCCAGCGAGCCAACGGTCTCATCATGAGCGGCATCAAAGCCAGACTAGTGCGATCCCTCAAGGAATCTAACACGCACTGGGTAGAGGAGCTTGACTCCGTACTCTGGGGGCTGCGGACCACGCCGAATCGCACTACCGGATTCACACCATTTTTTATGGTATACGGCGCAGAGGCAGTCCTGCCTTGCGACATAATTCATGACTCACCTCGCGTGCGCATGTACGAAGAAAGAGAAGCCGAGCTCGATCGGCAGGACAGCTTGGACGCATTGGAGGAGGAGCGCGACGTGGCAAAAGGCCGTTCCGCATTCTATCAAAAGCAGGCTCGAAGATATCAAAGCAGAGAAGTACGGGCCAAAACTTATAACGTTGGTGAACTAGTTCTATGCGTGCCGGACAAGAAAAACGACAAACTAAAGCCCAAATGGGAGGGTCCCTTCATAATCGACCAAGTCCTGACTGGTGGAGCTTACCGTCTACGAAACGCATCAGACAACCGACTCGAGCCGAACCCATGGAACGCAGCACGCCTATGAAGATTCTACGCCTAGCGCCAGACTCTGTGTTCGTCTCCTTCCTCTGTCCCTTTTTTTATTTTATTTCAAATTAGCTGCCTGGTATTTCTCTCCTTCTCCCTCCCTTTTTCTCCCAAGCCCTTGGGGGCTTGCCTGCGCGTTGTTCGCACACACTTGACGCGTCACCCGCGCTGATTATACCTGGGGGCTTCTTTATTAGAAGTTTATATAAACGGGCCTCCTGCCCAAAACATGTGTGACTCTTCCGCATGAACCTTTTATACACCATTATATGCATCGATATGACTTAAGTTTTGGGAAAGCTGGGTTGCCTGGCTCCTGTGCTTACCCCTACGTTCCCGTTTGTTCGGCTAGGTGGTAAAGGGAGCACCTCTGCGATTGTTACTGCCGGGTCAGCCGGATGTGTACCTCAGACTGGGTGAAGCCGAAAGCTAGCGTTCTTAAGGGAATATTCGGTCGGTGAACTAAAAGATGATTTTTCTTCTTTATTTATCTGCCCCCAGATGCTTTTCTGCTTTTTTTTTACAGTCCGGACATGCACTTTAGGGCATGCCTCCCAGGGAAAGGAACCCCTAACGAAACTATTCTCCCTGGAAGATGTTTCTTACTAACCATGTAATATAACATAACTAGTTGGGCACTTGTCTGCTAAAGCACTAATGACCCCTACGCTTGGTCTCCATGAATGCCCCGGTTCTTACATAACCGAGAGGGTATTCAGACACACTCCGGACTATCGGGTCCAGAGGTTGAAGCGAAAACGTCCGCAATGACAAACGATCTACAATCCGGCTAGACGACATTTTACATGTCATTTTAAATTACATAGCCAATTTGACTAGGCATATTCTTCTTCAATACCATCCAACAGGCTGTCTAATTTGCAATCCTGTTGGGAATACTTGGCAGCCAGCTCTACCTGGCCATACACTAAACTGACAGGGATCTCCTTCCCGCGGGCCCCGCAGGGCCGACCTCGGCCATGCGGTTCGGGTCAGCCTTCGTGTACCGAGTCTTCACCTTGGCCCAGGCCTCCCGGGCACCTTGATGGCAGGCCGATATCTTCCATAACCGGAAGCGCTGCCGCACTCCCTTCAGCTTCTCTGCAAGCTCTCCAAGTCCTTCGGGCATGGAGAGGGATGGCCACATAGCCTGGACCACGCCTTGCATCGCCTGCCAAACTCGTCCATGCAGTTGCAACAGCTCGGGAAGAAGGTCCCCCGCTGAACCGGGCATTTCCTCCGTAGGACGACCTGTCAGCATATCTACAGACATAGCTCTGTCAATCGACTTCCTCGCCGAACTCTTTTTTCAAAGATTTGCTCAAGCACTTACTAAATATGCCGCGTCGAAGTCACCGATTCTCCTTTAGGAAATCAGACAGCTGAGCACGAACATCCTTCAGTTCCTCGCCCAGCTAGGTATTGGCGTCTTGAAGCTTGTTCTTCTCTTGCCTCACCCTCATCAGCATGTTCTCGCTGGCCTTTAACTGGCGTAGCAGTTGTTGCTTGTCCGGATTCACTCCGGCCCCATCTGCAGTGTTATTGTCAGAATTGCACACATGTCGCACTTCACAACAGAATTATCTTTCGAAGCATATATTACCTAAGGGGGTCCCCTTGGCATTCTCTGAAGCGGCCAGTGCGGCCTTAAGTTGGGCCTTGCACCCTTCCAGCTCCTGAGACAGTTGCGTATTCTTTTTTGTAAGATCCTGCATAAACATATGATCCTTAAATCAGTTATCTTAATTGTTTCAAGTCTCGGGGGCTACTGACATATATAACCATCAGATTTACTCACCCGTATGTCTTTCCCATACTGCTCTGTGGCTCTGGCTAGACCATTTTGAGCGGCACGGAGGTATGCATCTCCCGTATTAAAGGCGTCCAGTGCCTCTTGGGAGAAACATGCGTCATGAAGAACAGCTCGGCGATGCCTGTGGTTCATGGCACTCTCCAACTCTGAATTGGTGGCAGATAGCCCGTCCACGTCCTTTGTCGGAGGAGCGTTCGGAGCGTGCCCTGTGTTTGCCTCCGCTTCCGGACCCGGCCTTGAAGCCTGGCCGGTGGATATAGTCCAGCGGGCGCTCTTCTTCCTGAGGAGAGCATGAGCGTTAGTGTGACTTGAGGGCATAAACCCTAGGCGTTAACGCTGCACGCCATACCGTTGCACCGGAATCTTGATCTGGTCCGCACTTCTTTTTGACCCGCCTGGCTTCAGTGGCCCTTGTTGGCTACCCACCGCGGGCTCGGCCCTCCACCTCAAGGATTTCCCCTGCAAAGCGAAACACTATTGGTTCACGACAATTACAATAAAGCATGGATGGATCCTCTTGAAAGTACTGGGACTTTGGTCTCGGTTACCTTTGAGGCCGGGAGTAGTCCGGGATAGTCGGCCGTAATGGCCACTAAGGTATTGTCCTCACTCAATTGATGAAACACCCCATCAATTAGCTCCACACATAAGTCCGGGTCCTCTTGGGAGTCCGGATCGAGGGACCGTTCCGGGTCCTCGGGTTGTGGAGGAGGGTTGTTTATCTCCTTCACAGTCTGGCGCAGCTCCTGCGTTAAAATTGCTAGACTAAGTACTCAATTATGGGAATTTGAAAACAGGTAGGCAAGTTAAAATGTTCGCTCACCTAGCTTGGAGGACTGTACACGGAGAATCCGCCCCGTGGGTTGACAGGAAGGAATTCCTATTCTTCTCCCTTGTACAAAGCGGATAAGATCTTCGTTAGAGTGGCAACCGAATCTGGTCACTTGCGACCGCACCGGGTGGCGTCGTCCTCCCTGTTGAAATCCCACATGGGGTGGCCTCTGTACTGAAGCGGTTGCACCCCCCGCATAATGCATGTGGCCATGACGTCGATCATGGTCAGTCCGGAATGAGCCAACAACCTTATCCGGCTCATCACGTAAAGGACTTTCCCTCTTAGGGTTCCGTGGGCGCCAGCTCAGGCGTTTCTTCAACGGAGCGTTATTGAACTCAGGGAGGCCGATCCGTACAGGGTCCGGCAGGGGGACGTCGTCCATATAAAACCATTCCGAAGGCCAGTCCTCGGACGCCTTCTTTGGGGTTCCGGATAGATATCCGGTCCCGGCGATGCGCCATAGTTCAGCTCCGCCCACTTGATAAATTGACCCCTCCTGAGAGCGGGGCACAAGGCAGAACAACCTCTTCCACAGTGCAAAATGGGCCTCGATGCCCAAAAATAGCTCGCAGAGGGCCATGAAGCCCGCAATATGCAGTACGGAGGCAGGCGTGAGGTTGTGTAGCTGGAGGCCATAAAACTCCAGTAGCCCTCGGAGAAACAGGTGAATTGGAAATCCGAGTCCTCTTATTAAATAAGGGACTAGGCATGCCCGCTCGCCTTGGAAGGGATTGGGGATGCTCTCTGCCTGCTCTCTGCTACTATAGGTGGAAATCCCGGCTCGAACTGGGACCATATATGCTGGGGGAGTAGTCCCTTGCATTGAAGCACTACTAGCTTGCTATGCGGGACGGAACACCGCTCCCAATCTCCGGGCCGAGGGCTAGAGAGGCGAGAGGAGGAGCTGCTTCGACCGGCCTTGGTGGAATGGATCTCTGTCTAAAGCGCTCTGATGGATACTCGCGGAGGGAAGGTGGTGTGAATTGGATCTAAATCCCCGTCTCTTTTATGGGAGGCTCATTTACGCGGCCGAGGGGGGGGATAAGTGAAAAAAAAACTCCCTGGCTTTTCACATTCATTTGACACGTGGAAGATGGTCATTATTGGGCACAGAAGCTGAGGAGAGCAGCACGCACTAGAAGCCGGACACTATTTGACAGGCACATGGAATTTGGAGAAGAACCCGCCTTGCAATGCCGAAGACAAACTTGCGCGCCGGACTTATCGTCATTGAAGCCTGGTTCGGGGGCTACTGAGGGAGTCCTGGATTAGGGGGTGTCCGGATGGCCGGACTATGACCTTTGGCCGGACTCCCGGACTATGAAGATACAAGATTGAAGACTTCGTCTCGTGTCCGGATAGGACTTTCCTTGGCGTGGAAGGCAAGCTTGGTGATATGATATGAAGATCTCCTCCCATTGTAACCGACTCTGTGTAACACTAGCCCTCTCCGGTGTCTATATAAACCAGAGAGTTTTAGTCCATAGGACGAAAAACAATCATACCATAGGCTAGCTTCTAGGGTTTAGCCTCTCTGATCTCGTGGTAGATCAACTCTTGTACTACCCATATCATCAATATTAATCAAGCAGGAGTAGGGTTTTAACTCCATCGAGAGGGCCCGAACCTGGGTAAAAACATCGTGTCCCTTGTCTCCTGTTACCATCCGCCTAGATGCACAGTTCAGGGCCCCCTACCCGAGATCCGCCGGTTTTGACACCGACAGCCCACTCATCCAAACACGGCGGACCTTCACAGATTCAGGGACTACTGTCGGGGGGATGAACCCCAGGCAGGCAACGGAACACGGATCCTCTTCAAAAATAGTGAGGCCCGCATCGCCCCTCAAACCGGCATGCGCCCGGTCGGGTCGCTCGACCTAGCAAGGCCCGCAACCCGGCCAAACTCTCCGACACGGCAAGGTACGTCGACCCGGCCTCAGCAACTAGCGCAAGACAGCCGAACCCGGCACGACCGAGGCTTCCCAACAAGCCGACCCCACCCGTGGCGTGCACCGCAATCCAACCACGGGTCAAGCTCCCGTCCCATCCAGGCCGTACGATGGGACGATACTTCAATCACCGATGACCAAGACAACAGTGCTTCCACCCATGCCTATGGTCAGCCGGAGCGTGGCAACAGTGCCCCTTACCTACCCGCTGACCGGGGCTGGCGTGGCAACAGTGCTCCCGCCCTCACCGCTGATGACAGCAAGCGGCAACCTGACGGAGAGCACTGTACGCGACTCGACTCGGGCATGCCCTGACGATCGACAAGACGGTGCATAGTCCCCCTAGGCACACGGGGCCCGCACCTAGGGGAACCTGGCGAACCACAAGCCCTCAGCGGGACCCAGCTCGGTACCCCGGACACCGACAATACGGACCCACCGACTCGGCATATTACCATTGTAACCCTGGGTGGGTTGATCTATAAAATCCCCCAGGAACCCACGCCTACGGGGGCATGTAGCATGTGAGAAACAGATACAAGGGACAAGCAAGTAAGCATAGGACTAGCCACCAAACCGCGACACCAGAGAGAAGGAGGAGCCCAAGCCTTGGCCAGCTTCCTTCCTCCTCCGTACAGCTCCAGGAGCGACATTGTACTATCGATCATCCAACTACACTCGGGAGGACTAGGGGTATTATCTCTCCGGCGTCCCGCTCCCACTCATGCCAACCTCGCCTCTGGAGCCCACCAGCGCCCTCGAGCCTCCTCCTCTCTTTAGCCATTCCTTGGCATCTGCCGTGCGCCCACCACGACAAATACTATGGCAAGACCGAGGAGCACCTGGAGTCTTACACTCAGCACTTTCAGAGGTTGCATCCGGATGTTCCTGTTCCTGATGTCGCCCAGTCTCAGATCGATGACACCGCGGTGGTGGCCATCCAGGGGAAATCCCATGGCCGGTATCTGTGTTTCGATGGCTTGGTCACTCCTTCCACTACAAAAAAAAGACACATCCGTGACATTTTGGGCTGAACGAAAAAGTCATACTTATGACACCTCTATGACGATAATTGTGACAAAACCAGGTATCATCATAGATGTGGTGGGCTCCTACTTCTATGAGAAAAAATCATGACAGAAAATGGGCTTTTCGTCCTGGGCAGGCCGGAGACGCAGTTGCATGACATTCTTTGGGTTGTCCATGACAGAAAAAACCATGGTAGAAGCGATGGCGAGGAAAATATCGGGGTGTTCCCGGTTACGGTGGGTGGTCGGGGCCAAGCGATGCGCGTTTCTCTCGTACACGTACGCGCGTGTGTCGAGGCGTTCGGCTCTAACTGAACCCGAGCGAGGCGTTGGGCTCTAACTGAACCCGAGCGATTGCACTGCAGGCTACGCGTTACTGAACCCGTGCGATCGATCGATGGTTGTTAACTGAACCCGATCGAGTGATTCCTTCGCTACTGCTGCTAACTGAAGCCGATCGATGCTGCCTCTGAATGAACAGTGAGTGTTGCGGGGGGGATGAACAGTGAGCGGTGAGGGTGGATGAACAGGACCCCGTGGTGTTGCCTCTGGATGAACAGGACCCCGATCGATCGAGCTGGTTGGGGCTGGATGAATAGCACCCCATGGAGGGCTGGATGAACTGGAAGACCCCATGGAGGGCTGGATGTACAGTAGACGATGGAGGGGTGGATGAACAGTAGCTCATGGAGGAGTGGTTGAACAGGAGCCCGTGGAGAGGGGTGGTTGAACAGTAGCCGGTGGAGTAGCACGCGGTGGAGGCTGGATGAACAGGAGCCCGTGGATGAACAGTCGCAGGTGGAGGCTGGAGGAGGTCGATGGTGGATGAACAGTAGCTCGTGGAGGCTGGAGGAGGTCGACGGTGGAGATGAACAGTATCTCGTGGAGTCCCATTTTGTGGTACGCCACACCCCTCCCGATGAATAGGACCCCCATTTCGGCCGTAGCTCTCCAACACAAGTCCGTTTCCTCTGTTTTGCGGTATGACACAACCCTCCCGATCAACAGGACCCCGTTTCGACCGTAGGAGGTCCAACACAAGTTTGTTTCCTCCGTTTTGTGGTACGCCAGACCCCTCCCAATGAACAGGATCCAGTTTCGAACGTGGTCGGTCGAACACAAGGTCGTTTCCTCCATTCAGTGGCACGCCAGGCCTTGTCCATTGCCTGTTCCGTCCAAGCCCTCCTGATAAACACGACAACGCATTCCGTTCCGACCCAGCCGGTTGGCTCCCCATGAACACGACGACGACGTTGTTTCTCCGTTCCAACCCAGCCATGTACACGAGCCCTGGACGTACGTATGCGCGAGTAGGCATACGAGACCCCGCCCGTATGTACGTACATGGCCGTATTTACTTTCTTGCTCCCTGGTGGCTGTACGTACATGTACATGCTACGTGCGCGCCTCTTCTGTGACACGTGCGCGCCTCTACTATGACACGTGTGCGCCTCTACATTGACCCGTATGTACGTACACGTCCGTGACTAGAATGACAACGCTACGTATGCTTCGACCAGGTGTGTCCTGACTGTTAGGCACTTCCTTGCGTGCAAAGATGTAGCTGGTGGGTCCCAGCAGTCAGGGGGGTGAATCGTTTTTTTGCCCGGACGCACTTCCTTGCGAGCGAAGATGTAGCTGGTGGGTCCCAGCAGTCAGGGGGGAAACATTTTTTCGGGAAATAAAGTGGCCCATCCGGTGGGTCCCCGCTGTCAAGTGGAGGAATCATTATTTTCCGTGTAATAAGGACGCACTTCCTTGTTGCAGCCATGGACCCAGCTGTCAGCCTCTTCACGTATAGTCCACGTCCGATGGAAGTCGTTCCTTGACCACGTTGACCACACCGTGCCGAGAGCACCACGGCGGTGGACGACGGTGAGGCCTAGTGTCGGTGTCAAAACCGGCGGATCTCGGGTAGGGGGTCCTGAACTGTGCGTCTAGGCGGATGGTAACAGGAGACAAGGGACACGATGTTTTACCCAGGTTCGGGCCCTCTTGATGGAGGTAAAACCCTACGTCCTGCTTGATTAATATTGATGATGTGTGTTACAAGAGTGGATCTACCACGAGATCAAGGAGGCTAAACCCTAGAAGCTAGCCTATGGTATGATTGTTGTTCGTCCTATGGACTAAAGCCATCCGGTTTATATAGACACCGGAGAGGGCAAGGGTTACACAAAGTCGGTTACAATGGTAGGATATCTACATATCCGTATCGCCAAGCTTGCCTTCCACGCGAAGGAAAGTCCCATCCGGACACGGGACGAAGTCTTCAGTCTTGTATCTTCATAGTCTTGGAGTCCGGCTGATGATGATAGTTTGGCTATCCGGACACCCCCTAGTCCGGGACTCCCTCAGTAGCCCCCGAACCGGGCTTCAGCGACGACGAGTCCGGCGCGTATATTGTCTTCGGCGTTGCAAGGCAGGTTCTCCTTCAAACTTCATGTTCCTGTCGAATAATGTCCGGCTTCCTTATAAATGTGGCGCTCCTTGGCTTCTGCGCCCAATAATGTCCTTCTTCCACGTGTCGTATGAATGCGAAAAGCTAGGGTATTTTTACATTTTACCCCCTAGCCGTGCGAACGAGCCGCCTATAAGAGAGGCGAGGATCTAGATCCAGCTCACACCATCCTTCATTCGCAAGTTCTCATCGAAGCGCTTCTAACAAAAATCCATTCCATCATGGATAGTCGACGTGGCTCCTCCTCTCGCACTCCCAGCCCTAAGCCAGGAGATTGGGGGAGATGCTCAGGTCCACACAGCGAGCTAGTGGCGCTCCAAACCGAGGGATATCTTCCCCCAGCTTTCATGGTTCCGGTTCGAGACGGACTGGCCACCTTCTAGGGTGGAAAGCAAGCGGAGAGCGTCCCCAACTTCCAAAGGAGAGCGGGTATGCTTCATCCCTTATCTAATAAGGGGACTCGGATTTCCCATACATCCGTTTCTCCGGGGGCTCCTGGAGTTCTATGGACTCCAGCTCCACCACCTCACACCTGCCTCCAATTTGCACATCGCGGGCTTTGTAGCTCTTTGCGAGCTGTTCCTGGGCATCGAGCCCCATTTTGTGCTATGGAAGAGATTGTTTTGCCTCGTACCCCGTTCCTATGAGGGGTTGATATATCAAGTGGGCGGAGCCGAAATATGGTGCATCGCCGGGACCGGATATCTATCCGGCACCCCGAAGAAGGCGTCCGAAGACTGGCCTTCGGAATGGTTCTACATGGAGGACGCCCCTCTGCCGGATCCAGTCCGGGTCGGCCTCCCGGAGTTCAGCAATGCTCCCTTCAAGAAACGCCTGAGTTGGCGCCCGCGGAGCCCTCAACGGGAGGATGATAGGAGCGTCCATTATCTGATGGGTCGGATTAGGTTACTGGCCCACTCCTGATTGACCATGATTGGAATCATGGCCACGTGCATTATGCGAGGGGTGCAGCCACTCCAATATAGGGGCCACCCTATGTGGGATTTCAACGGGGAAGACGACGCCACCCGTCACGGCCGCAGAGGGCCGAGCTCAGCAGCCGATCTGGCAAAGACCTTGTCCGGCTTGTACAAGGGGGAGGAGGAGGACTTTCTCCGCCTGAATCCATTGAATGGATTCTCCATGAATAACCCTCGGAGATAGGTAAGCGGACGTTTATCTACCCGATTCATACCTCCAAAGTCAAGTATTTCACTTTGTGATTTCGAAGCAGGAGCTGCGCCGGGATGTGGAGGGCATACGAAGCCTAACTCCATTGCTCGAGGATCCGGAATGATCCCTTGATCCGACCTCCGAAGAGGATCCGAACATAAAGGTGGAGCTGATTGACGGGGTGTTCCACCAACTTAGCATGGACAATGCCCTAGTCGCCATTACGGCTGACTACCCCGGTTTGTTTCCGGCCTCCCAGGTGACTACGACCGAGGTCTTGACACCATCATTTAATCCGTGCTCAATTCTGACAATCCCATACTGATGGTGCTTCGCAGGAGGTGCCTTTAAAGCGGGAAGCCGAACCTGCGGCGGCTGACCAGCAAGGGTCAGTTTGGCCTAGCAGGCGGAAGAGGAGTGCGACGCGAATCGAAACGTCACCGCAACGGTAAAGCGCACCGTTGTTTTTAAGGGAAGGAACCCTAGGAGGTATAATAATGCTCATAACTTTTTCCAGGAGAAAGAGCGCTCGCCGGATAGTGTCCGGAGAGGTTGCCAATCAAGCCTCCGCCAGCCATGCTCCATCGCGTGGTCCGGAAGTGGAGGCGAACACAAGGCAAGAGCCGGATGCTCCTCCGACGGAGGATGCCGACAGGCTGTCCGCCACCCGGTCTGAGGTGGAGAGCGCCATGAATCACAGGCGTCGCCGGACAGTTCTTCGTGACGGTGTTTCTCCCTGGAGGCGTTGAATGCCTTTGATGCGGGAAACGCGCACCTCCGTGCTGCTCAAGATGGTTTAACCAGATCCACGGAGCAGTATGTGAAGGACATACGGGTAAGTAATTTTAATAGTTATATATGCTAGTAGCCCCCAAGACTTAAAATAGTTAAAATAACTGATTTAAGGATCATTTATTATGCAGGATCTTACAGAGAAGAATACACACCTGTCCCAGGAGCTCCAAGAGTGCAAGGCCCAACTTGAGGCCGCACTAGCCACCACAGGGAGAGCCACAGAGACCCCCGTTGGTAATACATACTTCGAAAAGATAAGTAGTTAACAAAGTGCGGCGTGTGCGTAAATCTGACAATAATATTACAGAGGGCGCCGGACTAGATCCGGACAAGCAACAGCTACTGCATCAGCTAAAGGCCGGCGAGAGGGTGCTTATGAAGGTGCAACAGGAGAGAAAGAAGCTCCAAGATGCCCACACCCAGCTAGGAGAAGATCTGAAAGGTGTTCGGGCCCAGCTGTCTGGCTCCGTGAAGGAGAATCAGCGGCTTCGTCGCGGCATTTATAGTAAGTGCTTGAGCAAATTCCTTTGAAAAGAAGAATTCGGCGAGGAAGTCGATTGACAGAAATGTGTCTTTAGGTGTGCTCACAGGTCGCCCTGCGGAGGAAATGCCTGGTTCAACAGGTGACCAACTTCCCGAGCTGGTTCAACTGCTCGAACGTGTTCGGCAGGCGATGAGTGGCGTCGTTCAGGCTTTATGGCCTTCCGTCTCCCTACCCGAGGGCCTTGGAGAGCTTGCTGAGAAGCTTCAGGGAGCACGGCGATGCCTCCGTCTGTGGAAAATATTGGCCTACCGTCAAGGCGCCAGGGAAGCCTGGGCCATGGTGAAGACGCGGTACCCGAAGGCTGACCCAAACCACATGGCCGAGGTCGGACCTGCGGGGCCTTGCGGGAAGGAGATCCCTATGAGCTTGATGTATGGCCACGTAGAACTGGCCGCGAAATATTCCCAATAGGACTGTAAATTAGACAGCCTGTTAGATGGGATTGAAGAGGAGTACAATCAGTCAGTTTGACGATGTAATTTGAAATGACATGTAAAATGCCTTCTAGCCGGATTGTAGATCGTTTGTCTTTGCGGACCTTTTCGCTTCAACATCCGGACCCAACAGTCCGGAGTGTGTCCGAATACCCTTACGGTTATAGAAGAACCGGGGCATGCGTGGAGACAAGGCGTCGGGGTCATAATTGCTTTATCAGACAAGTGCCCAACTAACTATGTTATATTACATGGTTAGTAAGAAACATCTTCAAGGGAGAATAGTTCCGTTAAGGGTTCCTTTCCCTGGGAGGCATGCCCTAAAGTGCATGTCCGGACTGCAAAAATAGCAGAAAAAGCATCTGGGGGCAAATAAATAAGTAAGTAATAAATCATCTTTCAAGTCACCGACCGAATATTCTCTTAAGAACGCTAGCTTTCGTCTTCACCCAGTCTGAGGTACACATCCGGCTGACCCAGCAGTAATAATCGCAGAGGTGCTCCCTGTACCTCCTAGCCGAACAATCGGGAACGTAGGGGTAAGCACAGGAGCCAAGCAACCCAGCTTGGCCAAAACTGAAGTCATATCGATGCATATAATGGTGAATAAAAGGTACATGCAGAAGTATGACACATGTGTTGGGCATGAAGCCCGTATAAATAAGCTTCTGTTAAAGAAGCCCCCAGGTATAACGAGTGCTAGGAGCACATCGAGTGTGTGCGAACAATGCGCAAATCAGCCTATCAAAGGTATTGAAAAAAAGGTGGGAAGAAGGAGGGGGACAAGAGATAGTGAAAATGTAAAAAGGTGGACGGAGGAGTGAGACGAACTCTGAGTCCGGCGTTAGGCGTAGAATCTTCAGAGACGGGTTGTGTTCCATGGGTTCGGCTCGAGTCGGTTGTCAGATGCGTTACGTAGACGGTATGCTCCGCCGATCAGGACTTGGTCGATGATGAAGGGACCTTCCCACTTGGGCTTAAGTTTGTCCTTTTTCTTGTCCGACAGGCGTAGAACAAGTTCGCCAACATTGTAAGCTTTGGCCCATACTTCTCTGCTTTGATATCTTCGAGCCTGTTGTTGATAAAATGCGGAACGAGCTTTTGCCACATCCCACTCCTCCTCTAAGGTGTCCAAACTGTCCTGCCGATCCAGCTCGGCTTCTCTTTCTTCGTACATGCGCACGCGAGGTGAGTCATGAATTATATCGTAGGGCAGAACTGCCTCTGCGCCGTACACCATAAAAAATGGTGTGAATCCGGTAGTTCGGTTTGGCGTGGTCCGCAGCCCCCAGAGTACAGAGTCGAGCTCCTCTACCCAGTGCGTGTTAGATTCCTTGAGGGACGGCAGTAGTCTGGGTTTGATGCCGCTCATGATTAGACCATTTGCTCGCTCGACTTGACCGTTAGTTTGAGGGTGATAGACTGAAGCGTAGTCGAGCTTGATGCCCATGTTTTTGCAACAGAGTTTAACCTCGTCGGCCGTGAAATTCGTGCCGTTATCGGTGATGATGCTGTGGGGGACGCCAAAACGGTGTACTACCCCGGATATGAAGTCTATCACAGGTCCGGATTCTGCCATTTTAACCGGCTTGGCTTCAATCCATTTGGTGAATTTGTCCACCATGACCAATAAGTATTTATGCTTGTGGGTTCCCCCTTTAAGGGGTCCAACCATGTCAAGCCCCCACACCGCGAACGGCCAGGTGATGGGTATAGTTTTGAGGGCGGTGGGTGGCATGTGGCTCTGATTAGCAAAGAGCTGGCAACCGACGCATCGTTGGACTAAGTCCTGAGAATCTGCCCGGGATGTTGGCCAATAAAATCATGTACGGAAGTCCTTGCCTACAAGGGCCCGGGCTGTGGCGTGGTGCCCGCCGAGTCCGGTGTGAATTTCAGCCAGGAGATTTCGCCCCTCCTCTTCGGAGATACACCTTTGAAGGACTCCGGTTGTGCTTTTCTTATAAAGTTCTCCCTCATGGACCTTGTAGGCTTTAGATTGCCGAACTATGCAGCGGGCCTCGTTTTGGTCTTCGGGGAGTTCCTGCCTAATTAAGTAGGCTAGGAATGGTTCCGTCCACGGGGCAATTACTGCCATTATTTCGTGGGCTGAAGGTGTTATTTCATTGGCTGAGTCGTCGATCGTGTCAGAATTGTCTGAGTTAGGTGATGCAGCTGGCTCCGGATTGTTATTTCCGGACTCCTCTTCCCATAATACGGATGGCTTAAAGAGTCGTTCTAGGAAGATGTTTGGAGGGACGGCGTCACATTTTGCGCCGATGCGTGCTAACACGTCTGCTGCCTCGTTATTATCCCGGGCTACATGATGGAATTCGAGTCCTTCGAACCGAGCTGACATTTTTAGGACGGCGTTGCGGTAAGCTGCCATTTTCGGATCTTTGGCGTCAAAGTCTCCATTTACTTTGGATATTGCGAGGTTTGAATCCCCGCGCACCTCTAGGCGTTGAATGCCCATGGAGATTGCCATCTGGAGGTCGTGTAGAAGGGCCTCGTATTCGGCTGCGTTGTTGGAATCCATGTACATTATTTGAAGTACGTATTGGACTGTGTCTCCAGTGAGGGACGTCAAGACGACGCCAGCCCCCAAGCCAGCCAACATTTTGGATCCGTCGAAATGCATGATCCAATTGGAGTACGCGCCGTACTCTTTAGGGAGTTCGCCTTCGGTCCATTCGGCGACGAAGTCAGCCAGGACTTGCGACTTTATAGCTCGCTGTGGTTTGTAGGTTATGTCAAATGGTAAGAGCTCAATGGCCCATTTTGCAATCCTGCCTGTTGCATCGCGATTGTTTATAATATCGTTGAGAGGTACTTCGGAGGCCACCGTTATGGAACACTCTTGAAACTAGTGTCGCAGCTTATGGGATGCCATGAACACCGCATACGCTATCTTTTGATAATGTGGGTACCGGGATTTGCATGGAGTTAATACAGTGGATACGTAGTACACTGGTTTTTGAAGAGGGAATCTATGCCCTTCAGTTTCTCCTTCGACGACGAGTACCGCGCTGACAACTTGATGTGTTGCTGCGATATATAATAGCATAGGTTCGCCCAGGTTGGGCGCGGCCAGGACCGGATTTGTTGCCAGTATGGCCTTGATTTCTTCGAGTCCGGCCATGGCGGCATCCGTCCATTCGAAGTGTTCGGTGCACCGGAGGAGGCGATAGAGGGGCAGAGCCTTTTCTCCCAAACAGGAGATGAAGCGGCTTAGAGCCACTACGCACCCAGTTAGTTTTTGTATTTGCTTTAGGTCTTTTGGGATATCCAATTGTGATAGAGCTCGGATCTTGGCTGGGTTTGCTTCAATTCCTCTACCGGATACAATGAAGCCCAAAAGCTTTGCGGCTGGTACTCCGAAGACACACTTTTCCGGGTTGAGCTTAATGTCATATGCTCGAAGGTTGTCAAATGTCACCCTCAAGTCGTCTACTAGAGTTTCGACGTGTTTGGTCTTGACGACCACATCGTCTACGTATGCCTCTACTGTTTTGCCTATCTGGGTAGCCAGACATGTCTGAATCATGCGCTGATATGTTGCGCCGGTGTTTTTGAGTCCGAAGGGCATTGTGTTGAAGCAGAATGGCCCATATGGAGTAATGAATGCCATTGCGGCCTAGTCTTTTTCCGCCATCTTGATTTGATGGTATCTGGAGTATGCATCGAGGAAGCACAATGAATCGTGCCCTGCGGTAGCATCGATGATTTGGTCGATGCGAGGGGGAGGGAAAGGGTCCTTTGAACAGGCCTTGTTAAGGTCTTTGAAATCGACGCAGAGGCGCCAGGATTTGTCCTTTTTTGGTACCATTACCAAGTTGGCTAGCCAGTCCGGATGTTTGATATCTCTGATGAATCCGGCTTCTAAGAGTTTGGCTAGCTCCTCTCCCATTGCCTGTCTTTTGGGTTTGGAAAATCGCCGAAGAGCTTGTTTGACTGGCTTGAATCCTTTTAGGATATTTAGGCTGTCCTCTGCCAGCCTGCGTGGGTTTCCTGGCATGTCTGAAGGGTGCCAGGCAAAAATGTCCCAATTTTCCCGAAGGAATTCTCGTAGTGCGGCTTCTACATCAGGATTTAATTTTGCCCCAATGGATGCCGTCTTTGTGGGGTCCGTTTGATGGACCTAAAATTTGACTATTTCGTCTGCTGGTTTAAAAGAGGTGGACTTGGACCTCTTATCGAGTATCACATCATCCCTATCCACCGTGGAGCGCAATGTAGTTAATTCTTCTGCCGCTAGGGCTTCGGATAATGCCTCTAGGGCCAGTGCGGCTGTCTTATTTTCAGCGCGGAGTGTTGTATCTGGATCACTGGCGAGAGTGATTATTCCATTGGGTCCGGGCATTTTGACCTTCATGTACCCGTAATGGGGTATAGCTTGGAAGATGGTGAATGCCTCTCGCCCTAACAAAGCGTGATATCCGCTGCCGAATGGGGCCACTTGGAACATGACCTCTTCGGACCTATAATTGTCCGGCGAGCCGAACACTACATCTAGTGTGATCTTTCCTGTGCAGCGTACTTCTCGACTAGGGATTATTCCCCTGAAGGTTGTGCTGCTTCGCTCAATGCGGCTCCAGTCAATTTCCATTTTTTGAAGGGTTTCCTCGTAGATGAGGTTTAATCCGCTGCCGCCATCCATGAGTACCTTGGTAAGACAAAATCCGTCCACTATCGGACTGAGGACCAATGCGGCTGGTGCTCTAGCTGTTCGGAATTTAGGTTCGTCGCTGGCATTGAAGGTGATAGCCGTGTCGCTCCATGGATTTGTTGTTGCTACTTGGTAGACTTCGGCAAGACTGCGGATTGTTCGTTTCCGCATGTTATTTGATGCGAAAGTCTCGAAGACTGTTAATACCGTACTGGTGCTGCTGGGCTGGTTGCCCGGGGCTAAAAAGCCTTCGCCACTTTTGGCCACCTGCCGTAATATCCAACATGCTCGAAGGCTATGTGTTGGAGTGGCGCCCTCCGTACTGTGGGTTTTGCAGGGTCCATTGAGCCATCCCTCCAGTACGGTTCCGTACCCTTTATGGGGTTTTTTCTTTTTGGTTTTTAACCCAGGTGCTTGAGTATGACGCACCCTTTTATTTCGGACTGGGGTTGTATTCAGGGCCGGATTGTCCCAAAACCTAGTTTCGGTTTTCCAGGCACTTTCCATCGCGCAGTATTTTTGTACAATGGTCGCTAGGTCGACGAAGCGTGTAACTTCGTGACGACTGATGGCGTTTATGATTCCCTTGTCCGTGCAATTGTTGCAGAAGATTGAAATCGCGCTTTCTTCACGGCAGTCCTTTATCCGGTCCATAACCAGGAGGAATCTGGCCCAATAATGATGTACTGTTTCGTTGGGCTCTTGCCGTATTTGAGATAGATCGCTTATGTTTGGGTGGGTGGGTGGAATCAAGTTCGGAACCCCGCCCAATCTGAGGCTCAAAGGCCAAGAAGCTTCTGGATTCGGAAGCTTGGTTTGCTGGACGCTTTCCAACGAATCTGATCCGATGCCTGACTTTAGGTTCAGTATTTGATTAGCGTCCATCCCTCCGCGGGAATCCGGCATGGAGGGATCGGGAATCCGGACATAGTTGGTTTTTATCATAGAAGAAAAGTCACCGCATTGTTCCTCTACCACGACAATGTGGTGGGTAACATGGGGAGAGTTAATTTCTCTCAGATCAGTTTTAAGTCCAATCTGATCGTAGTCGGTAGCGACTCCCAGGGCGGCGATGCGATCCAAGAGCTCATTTATGGAGGAGAGCTCAATCGGATCTAGCTGCTCGGCGAATTCCGAGCTGACGTGAAGATCGCTTTTAATGACCTGAGAGGTCATTGTCGGAGCGGTGGCCGAACAGGCGGTCATAAGAAAACCGCCTAGCCAGATAGTCTGGCCGGCGGCCAGAGCTCCCTTGACGACGGTGTCGTCTTTGAAGACAGGAAAAGGCATCCTTCCTGATGGTGACGGCACAGAGGAACTCTCAATGAAAGCACTGATGTCGGTGTCAAAACCGGCGGATCTCGGGTAGGGGGTCCCGAACTGTGCGTCTAGGTGGATGGTAACAGGAGACAAGGGACACGATGTTTTACCCAGGTTCGGGCCCTCTTGATGGAGGTAAAACCCTATGTCCTGCTTGATTAATATTGATGATGTGTGTTACAAGAGTGGATCTACCACGAGATCAAGGAGGCTAAACCCTAGAAGCTAGCCTATGGTATGATTGTTGTTCGTCCTATGGACTAAAGCTATCCGGTTTATATAGACACCGGAGAGGTCTAGGGTTACACAAAGTCGGTTACAATGGTAGGAGATCTACATATCCGTATCGCCAAGCTTGCCTTCCACGCCAAGGGAAGTCCCATCCAGACACGGGACGAAGTCTTCAGTCTTGTATCTTCATAGTCTTGGAGTCCGGCCGATGATGATAGTTCGGCTATCCGGACACCCCCTAGTCCGGGACTCCCTCACCTAGGAAGGGGACGACGTGGAGCTGGGAAAGACACGGCAGTGGATGACCACGCGGAGAGGAGTACGAGGGTTCACTGGTTCGGCTGCGGTGTGAGGCTGCCGTCGCCGCGGAATAACAGTGGGTGTGGGTGAGTAGAGGGATGGCCTGGCCAGCGGTGGGAGTAGTATGGGGGCGGCGTGGCCTCCACGGCAGCACAGCCGGCCATGGGAGGCAGGAGCAGGCGGCACAACCGGCGCTGCTTTGGGCGGCTGGAGCAAGAAGACCAGAGGTTGAAGAAGCACTATCGCCGTTGGATGGACATCATACGGTCACTAGAGTATTGACTAAGTTGACAAAGCCCTCCATCCCTGTCAACTTAGTAGGCCCACAAGTCAGCCACCCACTATGGTGGGTCCCAGCTAGCAGGGGGTATTCATTTTTTTGTGCGTAATAAGGAGGCACTTCCTTGCGTGCGAAGATATAGCTGGTGGGTCCGACCTGTCAGCGGGGGGAACGTCTTTTTCATGAAATACAGAGGCCCTTCCGCTGGGTCACAGATGTCAGCTGGAGGAATCATTCTTTTGCGCGTAATAAGGACGCATTTCCTTGTGTGCGTCCATGGACCCAGCTGTCAGCCTCTCCATGTACAGTCCACGTCCGATGGAAGTCGTTCCATGACCTCGTTGACCACACTGCACCGAGAGCACCAGGGCGATGGACGACGGTGAGACCTAGGAAGGGGACGACGTGGAGCTGGGGAAGACACGGCAGTGGATGCCCACATGGAGAGTCGTACGAGGGTTCACTGGTTCGCCTGTGGTGTGAGGCTGCCGTCGCTGCAGTGCCTGGCTAGCGGTGGGAGTAGTAGGGGGCGGTGAGGCCTCAACGGCAGCACAACCGGCCACTGGAGGCAGGAGCAGGCGGTCTCGCCAGCGCTAGTTTGGGCGGCTAGTGCAAGAACAATAGCACTTGAAGAAGCAGCAGGACCGTTCGATTCAAATCCAACGGTTACTGCTGCTAGAATTGTTTGCTGACTAAGTTGACAAGCCCTGCATATGTGTCAACTTAGTAGGCCCACAGGTCAGCCTCCCAACTGGTGCGCCCCAGATGTCAGTGGGAGGAATCATTTTTTTGCGTAATAAGGAGGCAGTTGATTGCGTACGGCCAGGCCAGTGGAGGGAGTAGGGTGGGCAGGGGAAGCCTGCGCGGCATCACAGCGGGCCACAAGAGGAGGGAGCAGGCAATCCCGCCGGCGCTAGTTTAGGAGGCTGGAGCAGGAAGATCAGAGATTGAAGAAGCACACCGGCCATTGGATGGACATCCAACAGTCACTGCTGCTAGAATCGTGTGATGACTAACAAAGCCTTCCGTAAACAAATCACCCTCGAAATCCGTGGCGTGTACAACCCATTTGCTATTATTTTTATAACTTTTACTCATTTTCTAAGTCATATGGAATTTATTGCAGCCCGTTTTCCATTTTTAGAATTGCTGCCCATTTTCTGGTCAGTACCAGGGTTAAAACAATTAACTAAATATGTGCAAAATTTTGAAAATTCGCTAATTTTTGCTGGGGAACAAAATATTCTTAAACCCAAAAATTAGTAGCCATACTAAAACAAATTTCAAAATAAATTAGTACGATGTCATGTTAAATCCAATGAAATACTATAAAATATCAGTGAAGAACAAAAACAAAAAAAGAAACTAATATCCCATCTATATTTTTTTTGGAATTTTGAACCCCTTTGATATTACTTTTAATAGACACTGACCATACTCTTTTGCCAGGCCGGAATGCATCCCTCCTCGTCTTGAAAGATTTGTAGCCCAGTAAGTCGAAGAAAACAAATAGGCCTAGCTTGGGTATTCTTCAAAAAGAAATACTGGGCTACCTATTTTCCCAAAGAAAAACCTGCTGGGCTGGTCATGTTCTTAGACGGGCCATAGAGACTGCACAACCCAGTTTATAGCCTGCTCCTTCGGATTCCTACTCAATAAAAAGTTTGCAATTCTGTCGTTAATTTACTATATGTTAAAAATGATGTGGGTCCCAGATATCAGCAGGGTGGATTGGAGTAAAAAAACAAGGGGTGCATTTGAGTAGTAAAAGAGGCGCTTGCTTGTGTTCGGGAGTGGACCTGGTGGGTCCATATTGTCATACTCACAACTACAGTTCTCTCCCGATTCACTATGTTGACAGGGACCGTTTCAAAAAAAATAGGTTGACAGGACCGGACGGCGGCGCCGCGGCGAGCGCACCAAGGCGGAGGATAAAGTGTTGTCGCCAATGTGCTGGGCTGGGTTGGACATTCTTATTGACAAATAAAAATGGACCGGAACTATTTACGACGTTGACTATGATTTGCATGGGTCCGCTGGTTGTAGGCAGAAAATGCTGGGAGAAAGAAGACTGGTCGCTATCTTTGCCTAAGAATAATATCGACTGAATGTAATGATACTATCATAGGAAATAATAGCCTCCTGTCAAATCATGGATTTAAATAACTGGTGCATGAGCATTTAGCTTTATTTATTTATTTACTTATTTATGTTTAGGGGACCATGAGCATGTACCTGGGCCGGATTCATGTGAGAGCCTCCCTTCCAGTATGGGCTCCTCTATTGGGCCTTCATTAGTGGGCTGCATGTTATCAACAAGTGGAAAATGTGTTCTGTACAAAAAATAGTATGCGTTACGTAAGGTACGGGGCACTAAGGATCGAACCATGCAACGACTTCCAAAACATTGTGTTTGTCGTTCTAACAACACATTTATTCAACCAACAGACGAAATATACTACTGATTGTACATTGAAAACAGCAGCAGCAGCAACCAGGGTTGGGGGTGCAACAGAAGCAGTAAGCAGGCCAGAAGAGTGAAGACGCAGCTCTCTCTTCCAAACCAAACATCAACCATTATTACAAAAGGGCTACCAAAAAAGAACAAGTGTATGCATCAAACTAAATAAAGATCCTACTACACCAAGTGTACGCATCTAACTAACTGCCTCAGGTAGACATTACTATTTATTAAGCTGTGGAGATTGGCTGACGGCTTGAACCAGATGGGTGCCTGACGGGGGAAACTCCAGCCAGCAGGTCGAAGTCTGATACTTGCGACCCTCTCTCCTACTTTGGGCTGTAGAGCGTGGCGGCACATATCAGGGTATGGTGCATGTAGAGACGCATGGTGCGCTGTGTACACACAGTTTTGCCTGATGAACAAAACCGATCTGCCATCATGATCCTTGCCGTCGGTTATCTCCTGGTTAATCGGATAATTCAGCCCAACAAACAGACAGCGTGTACCAAGGCTACTTACCAGCCTCCAGTCAAAAATTCCTGAAGGCCCAGAGAAGCTAGGATCCTGCCCAAAGACCTTGTAGTGACTGTGATTGTATTCCGCGAAACAACACGTCCGGTACATGCGAATGATCATCAATCGTTTGCCGTCGTCTGATCGAGCCAGGAACCACCTGCAACTGCCATGCCGCTTTGCTTTGAAAGGTTCTGGGATTAGGAAGGGTAGGGACACCAGGCGGCCTACAACATCATATCAAGTTGGAGTCAAATAAAAAAGGGCTCTTGATGTAGTCAATCTTTAGAACAACATGTTATGAGCATTAATATTTTTTCAGTAAATGTTGACAGTAATATAAGCAAGCCATCATGATATCATAGGAAAGTAACATACTACTGTAACAGCCATTTGTAGCGATGACTGGAGTAGGCCAGCAATACGTCTAGCCATAGAAGGAGTCGATAGCGTAAATGAAGCCCTTGTCTTCAATGGCATCAGAGAACCATGGAGGATGTATGATCCTATGATGGACGTGCAGATTTATCCACTTACTGCAGTGACCTGTCAGATAGGCGAGACCGCGGTTGCAGAACACAATTAGCCTGAAGTCTTTATAATTCGTAGATCTTGTGGGCACTTGGCAAATTACAACCTTGAGCAAATCAAACTTGGTATCATGTTGGCTACTATAAGATTCTGAGTATTCTGGGCCACGGTGCCAAAGCAGTGCAGTGTTAATCGAAGGAAGGGGGATCAATCGCCGGGTGTAGACCTCCACAAGCATCCAGCTGCCGTGACTGTCGACAAGCACCATCCAATACGTGTTCATGCCGACCCAGTACATATCGTTAATGTAGTTGACAGTGACGGGGATCGGATCGCAGTCAAGGGGGTTGATGCTCACCACCCTACGATCATTATGCTGCGTGACAAGTTGTTTCTGAATATCAGGCGGCATCAGCAAGCAAGGAGCTGGCTTGAAAAGCTCCGGCCTGAGGGCTTTGAGTAAACGGTACAGCCCCGACGAGCACGCGGCGAGCGCCATGGTACTGAGATTGTCCACACGCGAAACAATGAGCTTGATTACCTTTGTGGGGAGCGAATTCCAGCCACTCTTTCGGTGGACGCTGCTCGGTTCTGCCATTATTAGTGCATGGGTTTTGGACGAGGGGGGAGGCGCCTTAGCGGGGATGGAAGATTGGACGAGAAATGTACGGATAAAGATGGATAAGCGAATATGTGCTGCGGGAAGTCGACAAGTGATGATGACTACAGCATGCCGCTTGACTTACGAGACACATACCAGCAGCGTAGGGTCATATTGATGCCAGACAACTTTCTTGAGTGATCACAGTACTCGTACTCCCTACAGTACCTATTACTATGCCCTAACTTGCTTGAGTAGAGTAGTAGAGTAGGACTCTGCTCTACTACTAGCACCGGAGGAGTAGTATATTCTAATCTAAAATAGTTACAAACTTCAATGCCCGGGCGTGGAACGACTATGAACCGTGTTAACTCCAATCCCCAACAAACGTTCGCTGGGAGACATGGCAGTTGCAAACGCCCATGATGCAGTTACAATACATGTGTAAGGGTGGCGGTTTTGTAAAATACTACTCCCTTCGTCCGGAAATACTTGTCCTAGAAATGCTTGTATCTAGACTTATTTTAGTTATAGATACATCCATTTTATTCATTTGTTGGACAAGTATTTCTGGACGGAGGGAGTACTACCTCTGTCCTAGTTTATTGGTTCCCTTTGTAATTTGTGTTAAATTTTGACCAATGATTTAACTAACAAAATTTTAATGCATGTGAACAAAAATTATATCATTGGATTCCTTCTTTCATATAGTTTTCAATGATATAATTTTTTGTGACATGCACCAACATTTTGTGAGTTAAATTTATAGTCAAAATTTGGCACAGAATACAATGGGGACCAATAAACCAGGACGAAGGTAGTATGGCTTAAAACAGGCCGCCATCGTATGGAAATCTGAAGGTTACATGGGATTCGCCATGATTGAGCTCGTGCCGAACAATCGCCAGATATCATTACTAAAAAAGTTAAAACACCTGGAGCAATAACTTGCACCGGCTGACCACTAACAATGATACTAACATCCCGTCAAAAAAAACAATGATACTAACATAGTTGTAAAATGGTTAAAGACCATGTCTACGAAAAGTTAAGAAGGTCACTATCTCAAAACAATTATCTAGTATCAAATTTATCATAGTATTCAATGCACTCTATATGATAGTTTTTATTATACCCAACTTGGATGCCCATCATATTAGGACCAATTTTATAACCAAAACAAATACCATGTTGTTCTAAAAGACTCTCAAAATAATATAAGTGAAGCATGAGAGATCAATAATTTCTATAAAATAAAACCACCACCGTGCTCTAAAAAGATATAAGTGAAGCACTATAGCAAAATTGTCTAGCTCAAAAAATATAAGTGAAGCACATAGAGTATTCTAATAAATTCCGATTCATGTGTGTCTCTCCCAAAAGGTGTGTACAACAAGGATGATTGTGGTAAACTAAAAAGCAAAGACTCATATCATACGAGACATTCCAAGCAAAACACATATCATGTGGTGAATAAAAATATAGCTCCAAGTAAAGTTACCGATAGACGAAGACGAAAGAGGGAATGCCTTCCGGGGCATCCCCAAGCTTAGGTTTTTGGTTGTCCTCGAATTTACCTTGGGGTTCCTTGGTCATCCCCAAGCTTAGGCTCCTGCCACTCCTTATTCCATAGTCCATCAAATCTTTACCCAAAACTTGAAAACTTCACAACACAAAACTCAACAGAAAATCTCATGAGCTCTGTTAGTGCAAGAAAGCAAATCACCACTTTAAGGTACTATAAAGGAACTCATTCTTTATTTATTTTGGTGTTAAACCTACTGTATTCCAACTTCTCTATGGTTCATACCCCCCGATACTAGCCATAGATTCATCAAAATAAGCAAACAACACACGAAAAACAGAATCTGTCAAAAATAGAACAGTCTATAGCAATTTGTAACTTTCGAATACTTCTGGAACTCTAAAAATCCTACCAAAATAAGAAGTCCTTTACAATTTCTGTATTAATCTAGTACAAAAATAATCAATTAAAAATCATGTTTCTGTGATTTACTAAAATTATTCTCGTGCGTGAAAAAGTTTCTGTTTTTCAGCAAGATCAAATTAACTATCACCCAAAGATGATCCTATAGGTTCTACTTGGCACAAACACTAATTAAAACATAAAACCACATCTAAACAGAAGCTAGATGAATTCTTTAATACTAAACAGGAGCAAAAAGTAAAGAACAAAAATAAAATTGGGTTGCCTCCCAACAAGCGCTATCGTTTAACACCCCTAGCTAGGCATAAAAGCGAGAATAGATCTAAGTATTGCCATAATGGTAACGTAAATCACAAAAACTCATCTCATATTCCCTACGTTCAGCAGCAAGTTTTCTTGTGGCAAAAATTAATCAAAAGGGCTAAATTTAATGGGACAGAAGTCCCCAAGATCAAGCTCGGGAGGTATGGGTTCCTCCTTTGGCCCTTCATATTGTACAACCAAATCATCATTATAAACATTCTTTTGGCAAAAAGTCATGAGCCTTTGCTCAAGAGAAAATCCTAACCCATTGTTTTGAATAGAAAAATCATTATTAAGTTCAGAGATTCTATCAACTAGAACATCGGTGGGAACCTTTTTTCTAAGGTTTTCATTAAAAGCAACATGATCTAAAGATTGTAAACGCATTATGTCTTCTTGATTAAAGAGGATCGCCTCTATGGGAGGACGACCAGCGTCCACCCTATAGTGCGCAAAAAAAAATTGGCTTCTTTTATTATAAATCTGAACTCATGTGCCAAAAAGATAGTAGTTGCACGCTTAACAGAAGAATGCTCAATATTGGAAAATTCTAGGAAAATCCTTTGTATGCAAGGATGCATATGCATAAAATGTCTTTCAAGTTCAACTATAAGCAAGGATATGGTATCCGCAAGACTACTAGTTCTATGAAGAATAGATCCACCCATAGCGGGCAAAGCACCGTCACAAGTAAAGAGATCTTGAATAACCCCTTTTCCAATAATATTACCACTACCGATTCGAAACTTTTTAGTATGTAAGATGGTGGGTTCTTCAACAGGATCATCAAAAGCATCAAAGTTTCCCATGTTATTTCTATTGTCCTTATCAATGATAACCTCCCCAGTTTCAGACATAGTGGCAACAAATGCAGGAAGCAAGCGAAAAAGAGGCGAATGGGAAAGAGAGCACGAATAAAACGGCAAGGGTGAAGTGGGGAGAGGAAAACGAGAGGCAAATGGCAAATAATGTAATGCAAGGGAGAAGAGTTTGTGATGGGAAAAGGAGAGGCAAATGGCAAGTAATAATAACTTGTGCGTAGACCTCCCCGGCAATGGTGCCAGAAATCCTTCTTGCTACCTCTTGAGCACTGCGTTGGTTTTCCCTTGAAGAGGAAAGGGTGATGCAGCAAAGTACTTGTCGGATATCGGGTTCCGGCAAAACCCTTAAGGTTCGAACTCAGGGGTGCGCGCGAAGATCTTCCCCCTAGCTACCGATCCGCGTCCAACGCCTCGCTGTAAATCTAAGCTAAATGATGAACAACACAAGGGGCATAAGGTTTATACTGGTTCGGGCCACTATTGTGGTGTAATACCCTAATCCAGTGTGTGGTGTGGTGGATTGCCTCTGGGGCTGATGATCGACAGAACAGAGGAAGAACAGCCTCGCGAGGGGTGTTCTTGTGGTGGTGTGCTTGGAGAGGAATTGCTCCGTCTCTGTTTGCTCTAGGTGAGATCCAGATGCCTTCTACTGTGATGGCTATCCCTATATATAGAGGCCCTGGTCCTCTTCCCAAATATTGAGAGGGAAGGGAACCAACAACGGCCATTTTCAAGGGGAACATCTAGTACAAGTTATCCTAACTAAAGTTGGTCTTCGGGTGCCAAAGGCACTGACGATGGCGCCGTCTTGGGCTCCACGGTGACCACCGTCCTGCCGCTCTGCTGGTCTTGGTCTCGTTGCACTGATATCGAAACCTTTGCTTGATGCCTCGGTACTCTGCGCCTGCGCTTGCCCCCTTTGCACCGAAGAGGAAATGAGGACACTGTGCAGGCTGGCGCCCGCCTGGTCTCGATCATCATGGCATGCGTCATGGGTACCTCGCGAGGTACCCCTACCTTGATCTCTCCACCTCCTCGTGAGCCTGCCTGGTGAGGCCGTTCCTGAGGAAGCCTTGCATCATCCGACCCGCGAGGCTTGGCCCCCGCGAGGGTCTTGAGCTTAAGTTGATGAAGATGGGCCATACTGGGCCACTCCTTGAGCCACGCCGCAGGCCGCATGTCACACCCTAGCTAGTTCATGCATTAGAGTGTTGCATCATGTTTATTTCATTCATCAGAAAATTGAAATGGGGATGACAGAACCCCCAGCACCCCCTGAAACCAACTAGGGTTTACTAAAAATATTTTCAATGAACCTGAAATGCCCTTCTAAAATGTTCATCACCTCTGCCTTGGTCTTAAACCTCTGCCAAAAGTGGTGCACAATTTTCTAGGTCATCCTAAGGTCATTGAATTAAATCTTTAGTTATTTGAGTTTGGGCATTTAAATTATATAAAATATTTCAAATCCTCAAATAATCCCAAACTAAAATGTTCCATGCTGGATATATTCCATTTAGTGGCCATGAGCAGTTTGGTGATTTTTGGAGTTGCCTAGGTATTTTTAGAAAAGCCACAAAGTTACAAAAGAAATAGAAAACAGAAATAAAAAGAGAGAGAGAGAATCTTACCTGGCAGCCCAACACCAGGCCCACCTAGCCGGCCCAGCCCAGCAGCCGCTCCAGCGAGCTGCTTGACTCGGCCAGGCAGGTAGGCAGGTGCTCGACGCCGGCACCAGCGCGCGCCACGCAGCTGCCCGCCGCCCTGCTTCCTCCCCTCACCGCTCTGCTGGCCTGGGTCGATCACCCACTCCTCCCCCGACCCCCTGGACACCTCACTCTCCCCCCTGCCCTTTCCTTCGCTCTCTCCCGCCATGGCCGACGCAGCCGCTGCCATTCCTCCGCTGTAACCGCGCCCACCGTCATCCACGCGCCGCTCCATCGTGTCCAGAAGCTCCGCCACTCCCTCCTCGACTGTTTCACCGAACCACGCCCCACCGGAGGCCCCCGAGCATCTCCACCGAGCTTGTCTTCAACCTCCTTACGGCATGATCGCCTCCGCCGCCCCGCTGGCTCCGGCTCGTCTCCGACCTCGCCGTCTGCTCCGTCGCAACCGCCGTGAGCTTGGCCACCTCCCTATCCTCTCCGCTCTTTTTCTCGTGCACCACAGCGAGCACATCGAGTTCATCCGCACGCGCCGCCGTGGAGCTTGTCACCGGCGAGGCTCCGGTCACTCAACGACCGCGCCACCCTGTCCACTAACCCTACTGCACCCCCAGGAGCACAACGCACCACTCCACGTGCCTCGCCGTGCCTCCTAGCGATGAGCCCGAGCTCACCCGAGCTCCAGCAGCCGCCAAGGTCGTAGTCGGTGTCGTTTCCGGCGACCCCGAGCCCAACCACCAGCACCAACCGCCGCGGCTCGTTCCCAGCTACCCGTAGAGCCCAACGGTGCCTCGAACGGTGCCATGTAGATGAAACCCGCACCTGCACCGCGCGTTTGGCCTTGCCAGCGGCTAAACGCCGGCGAGTTTGACCCCGCTGACCCCATGTGACCACGGGTGGGCCTAGTTTGACCCCCCCTGGGTCAATGACAGGTGGGGCCCAGCCCTGTTAATTAACTAGGATTAGTACTAATTGAATTTAGTTAAACTAATTACACTGACACACGGGACCCACTGTCAGGTTTGACCTAGACCGTCCCGTTTACCACTGACATCACCTGACATAATGCTGATGCAGTAATTTATTTACTGGAATTATTCTTACACAGGGAATTCCAGAAAATGCCACAAACATCAAAAAATCATAGAAATTAATCTGTAGCTCCAAATGCAAAGTGTTATATATGAAAAATGATCAGAAAAATCCAATCTATCCATATGTACTGGTTTCATGCATGTTTAAACAAGTTAACCTGCTGTTTAGTGCAGAACAAGATAAAGCACTATTAAGGGCCATTTATGAGTTTGAAACGTGAATCTTTGGTTCAAAATGGTTCAAACCCATCTGGTCTTAGTTGCATTAGCACAATACACTCATTTTGCCATGTCTCATGCATGCATCATATTGTTGCATATTGTTTGGTGATGATCATGCATCAGTGCTCTCTGCGGCAGGTTCTAGCCCCGAGGAGTATCGCGAATACCCTAACGAAGAACAATACCAGTCCACGGACCCGCAAGGCAAGCAACCAACCATTTGATCATATCAATACAATCCCATGTTCTCGCTTCTGCTCTCTTTTACTGCATTAAGACAATGCGATTCAAACTGATGTGTGCTACGGTAATTGAACCCATTTCCTCTGCAGGACCTGTCATTGCCACAGTAACTAGATGTAACCCACTAGCATGTGTAGGAGTTGATTGAGCCATGTGTATGTGATGTTCCTACCTTGCTATGCCTGCTATGCTTAGAGTCGTGTCAGGTCTGGTTCATCTGGGTGATGGGCTAGAGTGAAATGATCATGATGGTAATGAGAGTGATGTGTTGAACACGTTTTGGTAAAGGTATCGTTGAGAGGCCATGTAGGAGTACATGGTGGGTTGTTTCATTGAAGCCGTCCTTAAGCACAGAGATCTGTATGTGTGATTTAAGAATCAGCTACTACCATGCATTGGGCCTGAAACCAATGGACCCACTCGGCTTCTTATTCACCCTAGTCCTATGTCTAGGAGTTGCGAGTAGTTTCTGATGTTTGTACCTTACTGGAGGCTGTGGATAGCGCTGACCTGCGGGGTGGGCTGTGATGCGGTAGGTACGTGGCCGGGTATACCGGGCACCCGTAAGGTGTCTCGGAACCCTGTACACATTGTTCGGGGTCGTATGTGGAAACCTCGGCCGGACTCCCTGCGGATGGAACCTGAATAGGCGATAAACCTGGACTAGAGACTTAGGTGTTTAGGTAGGTCGTGACCGACACCCACGTTGGGATTCCGCTTGAAGGTTGTCGAGTACATGTCGTGTAAACGGCGGTAAGTGGTGAGAGCGTGTATGAAGAAATACACCCCTGCAGGGTTAACATCATCTATTCGAGTAGCCGCGTCCGTGGTAAAGGACTACATGGTTGCCTATACAGTTCATAGACAAGTAAATGGATACTACTAAAAGCCTCAAGATAAGCGTGAGTGCCGAGGGTGGCTCTTCCATAGGATGACGGAGGTGGATCCTCGGTGGTGTATTGAAGAGGTGAGTAGTGGACTCGAGTGCGCAAAACCATTTCAAGTTGGAGTCTCGTAAGATAGCTTAGCCAAGAGCCAAAGCTGGCTTGCTGCAATAACCCCACCAACCCTTCTTGATAATGTGCATGTATGTAGGATCTGATGTAAGTCTTGTTGAGTACCTTTGTACTCATGTTCCTTAATTTACATTTTACACAAGACGCTGCAACCCCTTCTGATGGGTTCTTCGTAGACGTCGATGTCGACGAGTAGGCTGAAGCCTAGGTGGTGATCCTGAGCTCACGAAGGGCATGTAGTCAGGCTTGCCCAAGCCTCTTTTATTTTCCTAGTTGTCTGTACCCAGACAAGTTACTTCCGTTGTTGGCGTGTATGTCTGTATGACTTGAATGCTGGGTTGTGTGACCTGTACTTGTGTGTATGATATGTATGGCTCTCTGAGCCTTTAAATAAAGTACTTGTGTTGTAGAGTCATGTTGTGATGCCTTGTTGTATTTGCACATATCGAGCATATTGTGTGTATGATTGAAATGCTTGGTATGTGTGGGATCTGACTATCTAGTTCTTTATCCTTAGTAGCCTCTCTTACCGGGAAATGTCTCCTAGTGCTTCCACTGAGCCACGGTAGCTTGCTACTGCTCCAGAACACTTAGGCTAGCCGGCATGTGTCCTTCTTCGTTCCTGTGTCTGTCCCTTCAGGGAAATGTCGCACGATGAACACCGGAGTCCTGTTAGCCCGCTATAGCCCGGTTTACCGGAGTCCTGCTAGCCTAGTGCTACAGCCCGGATTCACTCGCTGATGACCGACACGTTCAATGCTGGGTCATGGATGCATGTCCCTGTAAGTTAGTGCCACTTTGGGTTTACGACTAGCCATGTCAGCCCGGGCTCCTTATCATATGGATGCTAGCAACACTATCATATACGTGTGCCAAAAGGCGCAAACGGCCCTGGGCAAGGTAAGGCGACACCCATGGGAATACCATGTGTGAGGCCGCAAAGTGATACGAGGTGTTACATGCTAGATCAAAGTGGCATTGTGAAAGTGCAACTATCCCTAGGTGGTTTTGGTAATTCCTAACAACATATAGCTCATTGAGCTAATACTATTCCAAGACAAATATTTCAGGGAAGCTCAATGAATGGCATGGCATGGATGAGGAAAGTGGATCCCTCAAAATACTAGGATAAAAGGATTGGCTCAATCTCAAAAGATCAAGACTCTACATTTTATATTTTAGTGATCCAAGATCACATTGAGTCTATAGGAAAAGCCAATACTATCAAGGAGGGATGAGGTGTTGCTTAATGAGTTTCTTGCTTCAAGTGCTTAGTGATATGCTCCAAAAACCCTCAACTACTTTCTCATATCCACATATGAACTAAACCTAAAGTCAAACTCGGCCCCACCGATTCTTTCTATCCGGCGCCACCGAGTTCAGATGTCATAGCCACTACCACAAACCCTAGGCAAATCGGTCTCACCGATAGGGATCTCGATCTCACCGAGATGGGATTGTAATCTCTCTCTTTCCCTTCGTAACGTTTTGGTCTAACCGAAGTGAGCGATCGATCCCACCGAGATTGCAATGTAAACTCTCTGTTTCCTTTTTGTAACATTTTGGTCTCACCGAAATGAGCGAATCGGTCCCACCGAGTTTACCTGACCAACTCTCTGGTTAGCTAATTACCAAAATTGGTCTCACCGAGTTTGTGTAATCGGTCTCAGCGAGATAACATTATGCCCTAACCCTAACCATATCGGTCCTACCGGGTTGCATGTCGGTCCCACCGAAATCACTAACGGTCACTAGGTTTACTGAATCGGTCCGACCGAGTTTGTTGATTTGGTCCCACCAGGATTGGTAAATTTTGTGTAACGGTTAGATTTTGTGTGGAGGCTATATATACCCCTCCACCTCCTCTTCATTCGTAAAGAGAGCCATCAGAACAAACCTACACTTCCAACTTACCATTTCTGAGAGAGAACTACCTACTCATGTGTTGAGGCCAAGATATTCCATTCCTACCATATGAATCTTGATCTCTAGCCTTCCCCAAGTTGCTTTCCACTCAAATCTTCTTTCCACCAGATCCAAATCCTGTGAGAGAGAGTTGAGTGTTGGGGAGACTATCATTTGAAGCACAAGAGCAAGGAGTTCATCATCAACACACCATGTGTTACTTCTTGGAGAGTGGTGTCTCCTAGATTGGCTAGGTGTCACTTGGGAGCCTCCGACAAGATTGTGGAGTTGAACCAAGGAGTTTGTAAGGGCAAGGAGATCGCCTACTTCGTGAAGATCTACCGCTTGTGAGGCAAGTCCTTCGTGGGCGACGGCCATGGTGGGATAGACAAGGTTGCTTCTTCGTGGACCCTTCTTGGGTGGAGCCCTCCATGGACTCGCGCAACCGTTACCCTTCGTGGGTTAAAGTCTCCATCAACGTGGATGTACGATAGCACCACCTATCGAAACCACGACAAAAACATCCGTGTCTCCAATTGCGTTTGAATTCTCCAAACCCTACCCTTTACATTCTTGCAAGTTGCATGCTTTAATTTCCGCTGCTCATATACTCTTTGCATGCTTGCTTAAATTGTGTGAAGATTGCTTGACTTGTGCTAAGATAGCTAAAATCTGCCAAAGACTAAAATTGGGAAAAGGTTAAGTTTTTAATTGGTCAAGTAGTCTAATCACCCCCCCCCCCCTCTAGACATACTTCAAGGTCCTACACATTAAGTCGGGGTCCTGACAGCGTTGGCATCAGAGCCGGACTGCCTGTAGGTTCTCCAAGCCAAACTGGTCGACGTTGAGTCTAGAAATGCTTTAGTTATATGTAGGGGAATTGATTGTGGGATGGAACGTAAGGCTCTTTTTACTCATTTACCTCATGGCATTCTGATCTGAGCCAGTCTATTCTTCCACCGGGGCTTAAGGATTAGGATCTCTTCTTTCTATCAGGTTCACGTGTTACTAATCAGTAGTACCTTATAGGTTTGATGGATACAAGCCTAGTTCAGTTCTACTACCCCATTATGTTGATATGATGGACCCAGAACCTTGATATGATATTGTGGAGTGTCTATGCAATCCTTTGCAAAATGTCTCAAAATATTTTTTGAGCATTTACAGCTATTATGCTATCCAGTTTCTGCTAGAAATTCTAATGCCTTTGCATTTACAGCTATTATGCTATCCAGTTTCGTCTGACTCGATGTCTCAATGTACCTGGCCATACTGCTATGTTGGTCTGTGTAATGACCGACGCTGGTGTAATGCCCCGGATTCGATGCGCCAGCTGTCTGCCAGTTATTCGCCGTCGTTGCCATGTCATTTGTTTGCGTGTTGCACTTTGCCATGTCATCATGTGCATCTCCTTTTGCATACGTGTTCGTTTCATGCATCCGAGCATTTTCCCCGTTGTCCATTTTGCAACCCGACACTCCTATGTCCTCCGGCGCCCCCTTTTGCCTCTTTTCATGTGTGGGTGTTAAACTTTCTCGAAATGGCCCGAGGTTTGCCAAGCGGCCTTGGTATAGCACCGGTAGACCGCCTGTCAAGTTTCGTGCCATTTGGAGTCCGTTTGATACTCCAACGGTTAACCGGGTAACCATAAAAGCCTTCTTTGTGTTGCATCCCAACACCCCTCCAAAGTGGCACAAAACCCATCCTAACCCCCTCCACGCTCTCAGTCGTTTGATCACGATCGCGTGGCCGAAAACCGCACATCACTTGAAGCCTCCTAGCTCCCTCTACCTACAAATATGTGCAACCCCCCCCCCCCCCGGGATTTTCGCGGATGAATCCTACCCTAACCCTAAAGATCGCCCTCCGCCGCCACCGGATGCATCCGCACCGCGCCGGACATGTTC
>NC_041393.1:566623938-566670198 GCF_002162155.2 Triticum dicoccoides | reverse complement strand
CCGCTCCGCCGCCGAGCGCCGGCGCCGGTGCCGCCCCGCCACGGCGCCTCGCCCTCGCTACTCCGGCGCCCCGCGCCTCCGCGACCCCGCTGGCCGGCGAGCCCCACCGCCCGCATCGCCTGCGCCGGCCACCGGGAACCGCACCGCCCCGCCTCAGCTCCGCCTTGCCCCGCCACCTTCGGCCGCAGTTCGTCCAGAGCTCGCCGCCCTTGCCGTCCTCCTCCGTGTTGGCCGGAGCTAGAGCTCACCGGAGCTTCGCCGGCATCGCCATCGCCAGATCCGGGCGGGTGGATCAGATCCACCTGTCCCGCGATCCAAACGGGCGCCTGGAACCGTCCCGTCCCGGATCCACCTCATCCAACTCCGTCCTGAGAGGTTGTTTTTTTGCCAAGTCCCGAAATTGTTGCATATTTTGGTGCCATATTCATCATGCCATATCTCCTCATCCATAGATCTGTTTTGCATGTATAATATATCAAAATGTTCATCATGAGATGCTCTACATTGCATTACATTGTGCCATGCTTGTTTGAGATCATCTTGATGCCCTAATCATAGTTGCAAGAGTCCTATATGATGTTAACTGATGTCTGTTAACAGAACTTGCTGATTTGTCATTTTTGATGCATTTTGTGTGTGCATCCTATGAGCTTGATGTCTACATAAGTTTTGAACTATGCCATGCCATCTTTACAGTGGTGCAATCCACGTATTTTTGTGAGTCTTGTAGTGAGTGCATCGAGCTTGTTAAGTAGGGTACTTGATGTTGCTGTTTTGCTAGGCTGAATCTGTTATTTTGTGATGCTATGTAAACGTGCTTCTACAAGTCATTATATGCATAATCTGGAGATGTTCACTAAGAATGTTTTGTTACACATCTCATGCTCTATCCATCCATGCACCTGGTTGCACTTATGGATTGCTGTAGATTGTTGTTATCATGCTCCAAAATTGCTAAATAATGTTGCTGTCAGCCTGTTAACATTAAGTTCAGTTTTGCCTTGTGTTTTGCTAGTGATCCATGCACCCTATGAACTTTCTATTGCCATTATTAGCTTCATAAACATGTATTCTTACTGTTGGTTACCTTGTCATGCCATGTATTGCTCTGTGGTGAGTGGTATAAGCTCACCAATATGCCTACTTATCGTTGTTCCTGCCATGTTTGAATCTGTCATATAACTTGCTATGTTTACATGGGTGCCACCATATCTTCTGATCCTTTTGGCTTATGGTTAGTAAAGGACTTTTGTTCTATGCAATTAGTAGATTCATTCCATGCCTTTGTTTGCCATGTTGAGTTCCTGTAACATGTTGTTTGATAGCTCTAAACATTGCAACCTGATGTTATTTCTGCTAAGCCTGTAAACTGTTATTATTTGCAATCTTGCCATGTCTTTTTGAGCATGTTCTAGTGATTTCTGGAGATAGCTCAGTGTTCATGTTTTGTTATGCTTTACCTGTACATCATGCCCATGCCTTTTTTTCACATTGAGATGCTGTAGCATATTGTTTTGATGCTTGCTAGATGCCTAGTTGCTGTTTTGGACAGATTGTTATTATATCTTGTTTGGAGTGTATGCGTTGCACCGTTGCTCCGTTTTGAGTGTGCTCTATATGAAACTTGCTTAGAATTGCATGTAGTTTCATATTATCATGTTGCATCCTTGTTTTGAGGTGTTTGCTTGATGTTTGTATGCATTTTGCATCAATGCCATGTTTAACTTGTTTTGCTCATATATTCTAGGCCGTAGCTCCAAATCTAATGAACTTTATATGTAACTTGACTAGAATCTCATGTAGATCATCTCGGTGCATCTTAAATTGCTGTTTAACAACTTCAACTTAATGTTTGTTCAGATCTGGACCAATTTCGAAATTTGCATATGAGGACTTACCGGAATTGTTATATGTTGTTCCCGACCTCATTTTAAACTTGCTTTGATGTGTTGCTCTTGTTTGCATCATCTCTTGCCATGAGTTGCTCCATGTAGCCTTGTCATGCATCATGCTTGTTGTGCATCATGTCTTGTCTATGTGTGGTGTGTTTACCATGTTATGTGCTTCTTCTCGATAGTTCCTGTTTCGTTGCGATCGTGAGGATTCGTTCGTCTACGCTTGGTTCGGCTTCATCTGTTCATCTTCTTCATGGACTCGTTCTTCTTCCTAGCGGGATTTCGAGCAAGATGACCGCTACCCTGGATCTCACTACTATCATTGCTATGCTAGTTGTTTCGTTCTATTGCTTTGCTGTGCTACCTATCATTTGCTCTTCAAGCCTCCCAATTTGCCATGTCAGCCTCTAACCTTTTTCACCCTTCCTACCAAACCATTGTTTGGCTATGTTACCGCTTTGCTCAGCCCCTCTTATAGCGTTGTTAGTTGCAGGTGAAGTTGAAGATTGCTCCATGGTGGACAGGATTGTGTTGGGATATCACAATATCTCTTATATTATTAATGCATCTATATACTTGGTAAAGGGTGGAAGACTCGGCCTTATGCCTTGTGCTTTGTTCCACTCTTGCCGCCCTAGTTTCCATCATACCAGTGTTATGTTCCCGGATTTTGCGTTCCTTACGCGGTTGGGTGATTTATGGGACCCCCTTGATAGTTCGCTTTGAATAAAACTCCTCCGGCAAGGCCCAACCTTGGTTTTACCATTTGCCTCACCTAGACCTTTTTCCCTTGGGTTTCTGGAGCCCAAGGGTCATCTTTATTTTAGCCCCCCCCCGGGGCCAGTGCTTCTCTAAGTGCCTGTCCGAACCAGAGCCCTTTGCAGTGCCCCCTCAGGGAAACTTGAGGTCTGGTTTTAGTTGTACAGATTGCTCATTCGGTGTTGCCCTAAGAATGAGATATGTGCAGCTCCTATCGGGATTGTCGGCACATCGGGCGGCTTTGCTGGTCTTGTTTTACCATTGTCGAAATGTCTTGTAAACCGGGATTCTGAGACTGGTCGGGTCTTCCTGGGATAAGGAATATCCTTCGTTGATCGCGAGAGCTTATCATGGGCTAAGTTGGGACACCCCTGCAGGGTATAAACTTTCGAGAGCCGTGCTTGCAGTTATGTGGCAGATGGGAATTTGTTAATATCCGATTGTAGATAACTTGACACCTGATTGGAATTAAAACGCATCAACCGCGTGTGTAGCCATGATGGTCTCTTTTCGGCGGAGTCTGGGAAGTGAACACGGTTTTTGGGTTATGTTTGATGTAAGTAGGAGTTCAGGATCACTTCTTGATCATTGCTAGCTTCACGACCATTCCGCTTGCTGTCTTCTCGCTCTTATTTGCGTATGTTAGCCACCATATATGCTTAGTCGATGATGCAACCTCACCACGTTACCCCTTCCTTACCCCTTTAGCTTTGCTAGTCTTGATACCCATGGTAATGGGATTGTTGAGTCCTCGTGGCTCACAGTTTACTACAACAACAGTTCAGGTACAGGTTATGCGATGATCATGATGCGAGAGCGATGTTACATGTTTTGGAGTTCTACTTTTGCTTCTTCTTCGATCATGGGATAGGTTCCAGGTCGGCAGCCTGGGCTAGCAGGGTGGATGTCGTTTGAGTTTCTGTTTGTGTTCATCCATAGTCGGATGTTGCTCTTATGTATTGTGATGATGTATTCGTGTGGCATTGTATGCCTCTTGTATGTATCCCCATCTATTATGTAATGTTGATGTAATGATATCCACCTTGCAAAAGCGTTTCAATATGTGGGTCTATCCTTGATGGGACCTTCGAGTTCCTTTTGGATAGGGTCGCATATTGGGCGTGACAGCTGGATACCGTTGGTATCCTGAGTACACCGTTGAGGAGCAGTATAGAGACTTCAATCAAATCCAATACCTCTGCACCGTCAGGATATTTCCTTGCTATCCTGGATCCACTGAACCCCTCCATTGCTCATATGGAATTGGGGTTACCATTGAGATGTCGTTGCAAGACGCTGCATACTCGATGATGACTATTATGCGGGCTAGAACTTCCTTGCTTTAGAACACTGATTTCCGATATATGCCTATGTCACTCCCCGGGGCAGAAGGCTACTTCACAGCTATTTACACCGACTCTTCTCATGAGGATTCGCTGCTCCGCACTACCGCATAGATGCTTGAGGACAAGGACCGTGAAAATCATGCCTTGCGACTAGAGCTTTTCAACTCCCGGTCTGATCACTGGGCCACCTTGACCCGGTTTGCACCTGCTGTGCAGGCAGGGTATATGGATATGCGGGATCTGTACCTCGTGCGGTCTACCCTGCCGGACCGTATGGATTGGCATGATGTAGGGGGCATCACTCCTCCCTGTGGACCTCTTCTGTTGCGGTTTGATGGATCCAGGCCACATCCGAGTCCTTATGGACCACAGGCTCCACAGGATCGACTGTTTCCAGATGATCATGTCCAGCTCCCAGGACATGAGGGTAATTTCTATGAGGATTACTAAGGAAATGTCTGAGCTGGTAGTAGCACCACTAGTATTGTAACAGTTATATCGTCCACCGTCCTGCGTGACTCGTGGGATATGACTTAGTGTGTACCGCTTTCCGGAGGTGTAGAAAAATAATGTATAGGAGCTTGGGATGCCTCGGATGAGATGTAATCTTCCTTTCACCGCAGTAGTACTCCGTTTGGTCTTGTACCAAACCTTGTATGGTGTGTATGACGATGGAATAAATGTAGCAGTTCTTGTATTTACCATGTCATACGGATGATCATCTTGCATTCCGAGTTATCCTTTACATTCTTCATTTCAATGTCAGAATCTTATCATTCTGGACTAAACCATTGTCTTGTTTTCCTAGGATGGTCAACACACGCAACAACCCTGCTCCCCCGGAGCAGGCCGAAGGCAGTAGAGCTGGAGATGCGAACCTGCCTCATCCTCCTTCTCTGGTTGAGGTCATGCTGGAGGCTGAGAGAAACAAGCGGGAGACCAACCGTTTGTTGGAGAGCATCAAACAGAACACAGCTCTATATCAGAGGAATAACTTGGTGTCGCTCAGTGACTTCATCAAGTTACATCCACCCACATTCCATCACTCCGTCGAGCCGCTCGACACTGATGACTGGCTTCGCAGTATTACTCACAGGCTACGTTATGCACTCGTAGCTGAGGCTGATAAGGTCACTTTTGCTGCCTATCATCTTGAAGGCCCTGTCCGTCTCTGGTGGGAGAATTATGAAGCCATGCACCCAGCTGGCCATGTCACTACTTGGGCAAAATTTAGTGAGGCTTTCCGCGAACATCACATTCTTGAGGGTCTTATGGATCATAAGTGTGAGGAGTTCTGCAGTTTCACCCAAGGTAGACTCTCTGTGGATGCATACAGCAGGGAGTTCGGTAACCTAGCATGTTATGCAACTGAGGAAGTTTCCACTAATGCCAAGAAGCAGGCAAGGTTCCGCAAGGAACTTAGCCCCGAGCTTCTCCGAGATCTCCGTCTGCATGAGTGTACCTCCTTCCAGAAGCTTGTGAACAAAGCCATCAGTGCTGAGACGGGTCAGACTGATTTCGAAGCAACACGCAAGCATGGCCGTGACATGGGTTCCTCATCCGGTGCTGGTCCACAAAAGCGCCGGGTGTGGGTGACGGTGTCAAAACCGGCGGATCTCGGGTAGGGGGTCCTGATCTATGTGTCTTAGGCTGATGGTAACAGGAAGCAAGGGACACAACGTTTACCCAGGTTCGGGCCCTCTAGATGGAGGTAAAACCCTACTTCCTGCTTGATTAATATTGAAGATATGTGCAATACAAGAGTAGATCTACCACGAGATCGTAGAGGCTAAACCCTAAGAGCTAGCCTATGATGGTATGATTGTGATTGTGATCGGCCTTCTAAGGACCATCCTCTCCGGTTTATATAGACACCGGAGAGCTAGGGTTTACATGGAGTCGGTTACAAGGAAGGAAACATAATATCCGGATTTTCCAAGCTTGTCTTCCACGCAAAGGAGAGTCCCATCCGGACACGAGCCGAAGTCTTGAGTCTTGTATCTTGACGCTTCCATAGTCCGGACGATGTATATAGTCCGGTTGTCCGGATACCCCCTTATCCAGGACTCCCTCAGTAGCCCCTGAACCAGGCTTCAATGATGATGAGTCCGGCATGCAGTCTTGTCTTCGGCATTGCAAGGCAGGTTCCTCCTTCTGAATACTCCAAGGTTACCATCGAACACGTAGACCGTGTCCTGATCTGCAAAATGATCTTCACATACCACCGTAGAGAGAATGATATCCAGCTGACAACTTTTAGACGATGTGATATGCCATTAGGGCCAGGTCATTACTCGAACCATTTTTTACAACCAGCCATAGCGCGTATTGCGAGACGGTTTCCTTGACACGTCCAGTCAAAGCAGAGATCATGTCCCCTTATCGCGGGATTCTCATCAATACGGGTATGGGTAATCCCCCCGTGCCATCAATCGTGGCGCTTGGGAAGTAAGTGATTCTCAACAGGCTAGTGGGGAGGCGCACCGCTTTCGTCGCCTCTATAAGGGGATAAGAGTTCCTCATTTTTACCCACGCCTTCTTCCTTCCCTTGCATACTCTTGCCCCCTCGAGCTCCAACGCCCTAGTCCAGGTCTTCTCCGCAAAGTTAGTCATGTCCGGAGCAGGAGGCAAGTGGGTGGCTTCCACCGCGACGGGGAAGAATATCGCGAATCTCCGGGCGGTCGGATACTTCGCCGCAGACATAGCGCACCGTCTACCAGACGAGGGGCAGGTCATTCCAACTCCAGGACCCCACGAGAGGGTCATCTTCCTTCCCCACTTCATCCGTGGACTGGGGTTTCCACTCCACCCCTTCATCCGTGGGCTTATGTTCTACTACGGGCTAGACTTTCATGATCTAGCTCCAAACTTCGTCCTCAACATCTCGGCGTTCATCGTCATGTGCGAGGCTTTCCTCTACATCAAGCCTCATTTTGGCTTGTGGCTCCAAACCTTCTGCGTGAAGCCGAAGATTGTGAGCGGCCAGCAAGCGGAGTGCGGAGGAGCCATGGTGGGCAAAATGGCTAATGTCACCTGGCCTGAAGGCTCCTTTGCGGAAACCGTGAAGGGGTGGCAATCGGGGTGGTTCTACATCAACGAGCCACGTGACGCCAACTGGGCACTGGCCCCCGAGTTTTGATGTGGAACCCCTATGCGGCTCACCTCCTGGGAACAGAAGGGCCTGGTATGGCGCGAATCTATAGAGCTGACCGGACTCATCAACTGCATCAAGGGCATGAAGGACAAGAACATCAAGCTCGCCAACGTGATCCAAGTCATGCTCATTCGCCTGATACTGCCGTGCCAAAGGCGGGCATTCAATCTATGGGAACTCATCCCGGCTGAACACCGGACGCTCCAGAGGCTCTATGGCATGAAGCACAAGAATGCGTGGAAGGCGTTGTTCAAGGCCACCGAGGTACCTCCTCCCATAACCGAGGACCGCGGGCTCCACGCTGCATGGCAACCTACCCATGTGAGTTCTCGGGCCGCCACCGGGTCCGGTTCTTCCCAATGTACTCATGGGGAATCTCTAAGTGATTATGCATATTTGTTTTAGGAGTATGTGGAGACAGCAGAGCAGATCGACAGTCCGGCTCCGTTGCCGGAAAGCCCAGCCAATGATCTTCTGACGATGATGCTGGTCCCGTTGCCCTATAAGGGGCCGGAGAAGAAGGCCGACAAGAAGGCCCCGGGGACCCGAAAGGGTCTCCGAAGTAAGGTTGCGCAGGCATTGTCCTAAGATGATGAGGCGCACTCCTCCCCTGAAGGGGAATAAGAAGAAGAAGAGGCCGCCCCGTCCGGAAAGGATGGGGGGCCTGAGACAGTGAATCAGGGGGCCAGGAGAGGCCCCCGGCGTAAGGCCGTCATACCCTTGTCGTCTGCTGACGACGAGGCGGATTCCTCCCACGGAGGCGGGGAGGAACAAGGAGAAACACCACCTCCCCGTGTCGGGGGAGGGAAGAAGAGGAAGGCTGCCCCGGTGGGGGAGACTGGGACATCCAAGAAGGGAAAAGCATCCCTTCCGGACTACTCCGCCATCGCCGCCGATAGCGAGGAAGGGTGGCTACCCAGGAAGAAGCCCCTTGTGCGGTCGTAAGTATCCGCACTCAATCGTAATTTTCGCTTCATAATTTTGTTTATAATGCCGAACTTGTATACAGTCCGGCCAGGGCCCATCCGGGAGTGTCGTCTTCGGACGGGTCCTTGAGTGAGTCAGCAATGAACTCACTCCTGACGGCCACGTCTCCTCATCCTGCGGACGACACGGAGGTGTTGTCCCGAAGGCTCCCGACAATGGCGGAGGTGGCTCTGGAGGCGCCTCAAGGCGGCGTCCCATGCGTCAGACTTGCGGGGTTCAAGGTCCCCACGGATCGTGTCGATGAGAGCCACGGCAAGCCAGTCTCTCAGCCGAACACTGTTCCGGAGCCTTCAGTGGTTCCGGACTTAGGTGGGCAGCCCCTCGTTATGGAGGGAGGGCCGTCTATATCAAGGAATTCCGTTGCGCCCCAGGCGCTGGATTGTCTGCTGGAAGCGCTTCGAGGCGCTTCCCTAGATGAAGAGCGCCGTACTCTTATCAGTGCGGTGATTCAGAAGGTTTCGTCCGCCAAGAGCGGACTAACCGAAGCCTGCACCAGCCTCCTAACAGGCTTTGAGGTAAGCAGTAAAAATGTGTAAAATCACCACCCGATAGGTAGTAGCCCCTGATACTCTGTTTGGTGTTCGGAAAGAAAAAACCAAACGGAGGGTCAATTATAATCCGCAGGAGTCTAACAATAAGTGTGAAATGTAAATAAACAGGCTGTGCTGCTGGCCGCTGCTGCTCGCACAGCCGAAATCGCTGGCCTGACACAGGAATTAGAGCAGGCACAGGGAGAGCTCGGCCTCGCGAGGAGGCAGCTCCAAGAGAACAAAGGTGAATGATTCCCCTCTCTCATATAATAAATAGTAAATAAAATTTGATTATGCTAATGATGAGACGTCGTGATGTGGTAACAGAGGCCACCACCGAAGTGGCGTCTCTCAAGAAGGCGTTGTCCGAGGCCGAACACAAAACGGCCTTGGAACTCAAGGAGCGCAAAAAAGCAAGAGGCCCGAGTGGGCGAGGTACAAGAAGAGCTCCAGGAGTTCGGCAAGAAGCTCGAGTCTGCGGAGCTGGAGCTTAAAGCAAAGGAGGATGAGCTTCCGAAGGCCCTTACAAATACAAAAGACGCCAAGGCCGAAGCCAAGAGGGCTCAACACGAGATCCAGGAGGCCAAGAAAATAGCGGTGGGTAAGAAATTTTTTATGCAAAGCAAACATGTGGAGGAGGCATTTCTTTTACTTACTCGAATCCAGAGCTCTCCAGGGGCATTCGTAGACCTGCCACACAGTGTATCAGACGCTGCGGAGTTCTACCGTGCCCAGGAGGGGAGCTCAACGGAGAAGTTGTTCTGGTCCCAGTATGCTGGGGCCGAGCATGCAACGCCACTGAGTGACCAACTGAAGCAGTTGGTCAAACTCCACAAGGCGACCGAAGTGGCTATGAAAGATCTCATAGTCTGGATATGGCCTGGTGAGCTTCTGCCCACCAGCTACTTCGGCCTGATCAAGCGGATGGTGGATTCCTGTCCGCGACTGGAAGTCATCAAGCGATCCGTTTGCATTGAGGGTGCCCGCCGAGCCCTTGCCCGCACCAAGGTGCATTGGGGCAAGCTGGATGCAGAGAAGGTGGTGAAGGACGGGCGCCGGAGGGCAAGCCGCATCGCGTCCCCGAGAAGTATTATGATGGCGTTACGAAGGGTGCTTGCCTCGTGGCCGATGAATGTAGAAAATACATAATTTTTGAATGAATTCACTTCTGTCGTGATTGTAATTTAAAGATGAAGTTACTTGCGCTATGTAGCGCTTTTGTAATTTAAAATATTACCTTCTGTGCGGCTGTTTATCAAATTCTAAAAGTAGGCCAGTCGTCGGCTTCCGCCGCCGTGTAACTAGTACTGGGGTGTTCGTGGAAAACCCGGACACTCTTTATCCAAATGTTTGGTCCCTTAAGTAGGTGTCCAGCGCAGCGAACCAGGCAATCAGACTATACAGCTTTATAACCTTCACTTAGCCATAGAAGTATATGATTTTAAATTTCGGCGAAGCCCCTAGAATCCGGAAGGCTGAATTGGGGCGCTATACACGCCTATATCGGACAAAGCCGAATTAACGCCTAAAGCGGAAAAATCTTTAAGGATTTTAAGACCTCTCGAACAGCGACCAATCTCTCGCCACATCATGTCGGACAGTTTTGTGCTTTCTCTACTGAGGTGCTCGTCCGGAAGAACCAGGGCACAATCGCAGTAGTTCTCGCTGCGGTACCTTAGCCGAATTAACGGAACGTAAGGCACCAAAGCAAGGGAGCCGGGCTATCCCAACCGTAACCCAAGACATGATTCGGAGCTGATGCATATAATGCTATAAGTTTGGGGTGCCGCACTGTTGAAAGTGTTCGGACTTGACTTGCCGTATTATGGGGTACCATAAAAAGCCCCTGGCAAACTACGCGTACCAAAGTATACGGATGTAAAATCAAATAGACATTTATAAAAAATGCTCAAATAAAAATAGGTAAGCTGACGCTATATGTGGTCTCCCATTGATAAATAATACGTTTAAACGTATGTTTACAATGTATGCATTAGGCGAAGACAAATAGGATTATTTGACATATCCTATCCAGGGGCAGGCTACGTACAGATAGATAAAGCAGAAACAACGATCATAAATAGATTCCACCTGGGTGTTTTCTGTTGTGTCCAAAGCCTGTTGCCTCCTGGGTTTCCTCTCCTATGTAAGTCCGATAATCCGGCTATTCTGGAGAAGCTGCACTGAAGTAATGTCCTTAAGGGTAAAAGGAAAAGTTTTGAAGCAATACCATACTGATGACTGAGCCCCTGATACGCCTCCGCCTGTGCCCATGGTATTTTGAGTGCGTAATTGTGTACGCGCTGCACGAATGTTGCTTTGATGGGATTCGAGCGGAGGCCGGACTGCTAGTCCTGCTCTTGTCGTGCCTGCTGATCTTGCTGCGGGCTGTTCCGCCCTCGCTTGACGGAGCTTGAAAACATTGTCGCCGGATTGGTGGTTTGCCAGAGGAGGCCGCATTGTACTTCTGCCGCAAGGGCCACGGTATGTTCTTCTGTACGGAGAGAGCGGTCCATATTCCCGTTGACTGTTATGACCCCGCGCAGGCTTGGCATCTTGAGTTTGAGTTATGCATAGTGTGGTACCGCATTGAATCTAGCAAATGCGCTTCGTCCGAGCAGGGCATGGTAACCACTGCGGAAAGGGACGATATCGAAGATTAGCTCTTCACTTCGGAAATTATCCGGAGATCCGAAGACCACTTCCAATGTTATAGAGCCCGTGCAACGGGCCTCTACTCTAGGAATGACACCTTTAAAGGTGGCTTTGGTGGGCTTGATCCTTGAAGGATCGATGCCCATCTTCTGCATGATGTCCTGATAAAGCAGGTTCAGGCTGCTGCCTCCGTCCATAAGGACTCTTGTGAGGTGAAATCCATCTATAATTGGGTCTAAAACTAATGCGGCTCAGCCGCCGTGACGGATGCTGGTAGGATGATCCCTACGATCAAAGGTGATCGGACAAGCTGACCATGGGTTGAATTTGGGGACGACTGGCTCCATTGCATATACGTCCTGTAGTGCTCGCTTCCGTTCCCGCTTGGGGATGTGGGTGGCGTAGATCATGTTGACCGTTTTCACCTGGGGGGGAAATTTCTTCTGCCCCCCATGTTCGGACATCGGGGCTCATCGTCATCGTCGCTGTGCAACCCCTTGTCCTTGTTTTCGGCGTTTATTTTGCCGGCATGTTTAAATACCCAGCAGTCTCTGTTGGTGTGGTTGGCTGGCTTGTCCGGGGTGCCATGAATTTGGCATGAGCGCTCCAGTATACGGTCCATACTGGACAGTCCTTGATTGTTACGCTTGAATGGCTTCTTCCGCTGACCGGATTTCGATCCGCTGAATCCGGTATTGACCGCCGAATCATCGGTGCTGTCGCCGTTGTTTCGTCGCTTGTGTCTGTTGCGCCGTGGCTTGCCATTATTGTCCCGGACATCTGAAGTTCTAGAATGTGGCGTAGTGCTACTGCGAGCCAACCAGCTGTCCCCGCCCGCGCAAAAGCGGGTCATTAGTGTCGTAAGAGCTGCCATGGACTTAAGTTTCTCCTGGCTGAGGTGTCTGGCGAGCCACTCGTCATGGATATTATGCTTGAAAGCCGCCAGGGCTTCGGCGTCCGGACAGTCGACTATTTGGTTCTTTTTAGTTAGGAACCGAGTCCAAAATTTCCTGGCTGATTCTCTGGGATGTTGAGTGATGTGGCTCAAGTCATCGGCATCCGGAGGTCGCACATATGTGCCCTGGAAGTTGTCAAGAAACGCGTCTTCCATATTTTCCCAACTGCCAATGGAATTTGCGGGCAGGCTGTTTAGCCAGTGCCGGGCAGGTCCTTTGAGCTTAAGGGAAAGATACTTGATGGCATGTAGATCATCTCCGCGGGCCATGCGAATGTGGAGAAGGAAATCCTCGATCCATACCGCAGGGTCTGTGGTGCCATCATATGATTCGATGTTTACGGGTTTAAACCCTTCTGGGAATTCATGATCCATCATTTCATCAGTGAAGCATAGGGCGTGTGCGGCACCTCTATGTCGGGCTATGTCGCGGTGCAGTCCGGCCGCGTCTGATTGGTTGTATTCGGCCCGGCCGGATTTGTTGTTGGTGTATCCGGTATGACGGTCATCGTCATGTGCTTCGGCGCGCCCCCGCGATCCGTAGATCGATCTTGGTTGTCCTGCGACATTATCCAGTTTATCACGCAGGTCCTGAGTATTGCCCCGGGCCGTAGTAAACCGGCACGGGGGTACGGGCTGGTATTTCATCTGATATGTCATTTTTTCCCGACCTCGAGGCGGTCGGTCAGCTGTGGGGCGCTTGAGTCCGTATTCCTCAGCTGCCAGGACTTCTGTCCATCTATCTGTGAGCAGATCTTGATCAGCTTGGAGCTACTGCTGCTTCTTCTTCAGGCTTCTCGCAGTGGCAATAAGCCGCCGCCTGAAATGCTCCTGCTCAGCGGGGTCTTTGGGTATGCCGAACTCGTCGTCACCGAGGCTAATCTCGTCTTCGGAGAGGGGCATGTAGTTGTCCTCCTCCGGATACCCGTCCGTCGCCTGTTCATCTGGGGTGTTGTGCCCGTCTTCCTGTTCGGCTTGCTCGAAGGCGGGATGTTCGGGGTTGTATTCATCGTCGGCACCGTCCGGATTGTTATCATCTCCAGCGCCGGTATTGCCTTGGCGGGGCTTGGAGCGGCGCTGGCGACGCCCATGCTTTGCTTTCTTCTTGGAGGGGTTATCCTCCGTTGCCTCGTCTCCATTCGTTTCTTTCAGAGTGTCCACCATATATATATCGTATGAAGAGGTGGCTGCCCACCGCCCTGTGAGCGGTGGCTCCTGTATGTCTCCTGCATCGTCGTCCATACCGTCGATGTCTTCGAAGTCAAAGTCGAGCACGTCGGTTAAATCGTCGATCGTGGCGACAAAGTGGGTGATGGGTGGGCAGCGAATTCCTCCGTCGCCTGCTTCCCACTCCAGCCGGACATAGTTTGGACCAGAGTCTCCAGACAAAGAGAGAGACTTCAATGAGTTCAGCATGTCGCCAATGGGTGAGTGTTGAAAGATGTCTGCAGCGGAAAACTCCATTACCGGAGCCCAACCTGGCTCGACTGGCTCGAGAATGAGTGAACCAGGACGAACAGCCAGATATGAGTCCGGGGATCCGGGATTACAGGCCTCCACAGCGGTGGGACCCGTGTTCGGCTCTACCGCCGATAAGTGTGCGGCCTGCGGAGTGGGGTCTAGCCCTCCGTCCATAGGCAACGCAACCTGCCCTAGATTTAGATCCAAGGCTGCTTCGGGGATGAGGTCCCGGGCACTGTCTGACAGTAGGTCTAGGTTGTGCTCGTCGTGGCTGTCCAGAGCTCCTGGAGCAGGCTCGAATCCGTCGAAGATCAAGTCTCCGTGGATATTCGCCATGTAGTTCAAGTTTCCGAACCTGATCTGGTGGCCAGGGGCGAAGCTGCCGATCTGCTCCAACCGGACAAGCGAATTGGCCTGCAGTGCGAAGCCGCCGAACACAAAGATCTGTCCAGGGAGAAAAGTCTCACCCTGGACCGTGTTGTTGACGATTGAAGACGCCATCAAACCTCAAAGCAACGACACAGAGGAACTCTCAATGAAAGCACCAATGTCGGTGTCAAAACCGGCGGATCTCGGGTAGGGGGTCCCGATCTGTGCGTCTTAGGCTGATGGTAACAGGAAGCAAGGAACACAATGTTTACCCAGGTTCGGGCCCTCTCAATGGAGGTAAAACCCTACTTCCTGCTTGATTAATATTGAAGATATGTGGAATACAAGAGTAGATCTACCAGGAGATCGTAGAGGCTAAACCCTAAGAGCTAGCCTATGATGGTATGATTGTAATTGTGATTGGCCTTCTAAGGACCATCCTCTCCGGTTTATATAGACACCGGAGAGCTAGGATTTACATGGAGTCAGTTACAAGGAAGGAAACATAATATCCGGATTTGCCAAGCTTGTCTTCCACACAAAGGAGAGTCCCATCCGGACACGAGCCGAAGTCTTGAGTCTTGTATCTTGACGCTTCCATAGTCCGGACGATGTATATAGTCCGGCTGTCCGGATACCCCCTCATCCAGGACTCCCTCAGTGGGTGCCTAACACTGCCCTGCCACCCAGGTTCACACCGAGGCCATCCTATCAGGCGCCTCGTCTAGCTCAGCAGTATGAACCAGCTAAGCCCTATGGTGGGCCAACCAAGAATGCTCCTCCACGCACCAGCTCTGTGACATGCTTCAAGTGTGGGGAATCGGGCCACTACATGCGCGAGTGTCCCCAGACCAACCCCAACCAATCTGGAAAAGCTGTTGGCCAAGGCAAGCCAACAGGGAAGGTGTACTACGCCAAGCCGGCCATCGCTGCACGTGGCCATGTGAACTGTGTCTCTGCTGAAGAGGCTCAGGAGGATCCCAACGTCGTTCTCGGTACACTCCTTCTTAATTGCCATCCGGCATCTGTTCTTTTCGATACTGGAGCATCTCATTCATTCATATCCGAAAACTATGCTCGTTTGCATAACACCGCATTCTACGACATGCCTTCCACCATGGAAATCTCTACTCCTGGTTCTAGATGGCAAACCTCTAGAGTAAGCCATGGGAATGAAATCCAAGTTGACAGACTTGTTTTCCTTGCATCATTGATAGATCTCAAATCTTCGGATATTAGTATCATCTTGGGTATGGACTGGATGTCAGCCCATCATGCCAAGATTGATTGCTTCTCTAGGACTGTTCAACTCACACATCCTTCGGGAAAGATAGTCAATGTCTTGACCCGAGTAGCCAAGCGAAAGCTATATTCTCTTAATGCCAGTCCTTTGCCAGACCTTGAAGATGTTCCGGTAGTCCGTGACTTTTCGGATGTCTTTCCAGAAGAATTGCCAGGTGTTCCACCTGACAGAGATGTCGAGATCGTGATAGATCTCATTCCAGGAACTGTCCCAATTTCTAGAAGACCCTATAAGATGACACCACTAGAACTAGTCGAGCTTAAGAAACATCTCGATGAGTCCTTGAAAAAGGGTTTCATCTGTCCTAGTTCATCTCCATGGGCTTGTCCCGTCCTCTTCGTCAAGAAGAAGAATGGTATGGATCGGATGGTTGTAGATTATCGACCCGTCAACTTGGTCACAATAAAGAACAAGTATCCACTCCCCAGGATCAACGATCTGTATGATCAGCTCACTGGATCCTCAGTCTTCTCTAAGATGGATTTGAGGTTAGGCTACCATCAAATCAAAATCCGGAATGGAGACATTCCCAAAACGGCCTTTGTTACTCGTTATGGCCAATATGAGTACACCGTCATGTCCTTCCGTCTAACCAACGCCCCAGCCACCTTCTCTCGGTTAATGAACTCAATCTTCATGGAGTATTTGGATAAATTCGTCGTGGTTTACCTCGATGATATACTCATCTACTCCAAGAATGAGGAAGAACATGTCAAGCATCTAAGGCTAGTGTTGATGAAACTTCGAGAGCATCGCCTTTATGCCAAATTTTCTAAATGTGAATTTTGGTTGCCATGTAATCTCTAGTAAGGGTATTGTTGTCAATCCCGAGCGAGTTCAAGCCATTCTTAATTGGACTCCACCTGAATCGGTCAAGCAAGTTTGGAGTTTCCTTGGCTTAGCGAGCTATTGTCGTCGCTTTGTCGAGAACTTCTCCAAAGTTGCTAAACCTCTAACTGAACTCCTTAAGAAAGATAAAAAGTTCGAGTGGACCCCATAGTGTGAGCACAGCTTTCAGGAACTGAAAAGACGCCTGACGTCAGCTCCCGTACTGGTACCACCAGACTTCTCCAAGGACTTTGTTATCTATTGTGACGCCTCGCGACAAGGACTAGGTTGCATTCTCCTGCAAGATCATCACGTAATTGCTTATGCTTCACGCCAATTGCACCCACATGAGGAAAATTATCCTACTCATGATCTAGAGCTTGCAGCTGTAGCCCATGCATTCAAAACCTGGTGACTTTACCTCCTTGGTAATCGTTGTGAAAACTTTACCGATCACCAAAGTCTGAAGTATATATTCACCCAACCGGATTTGAATCTCAGGCAAAGACGTTGGGTCGACTTGATCACAGATTTCGACTTAGGGATAACTTACACCCTAGGAAAAGCCAATGTCATGGTTGATGCTCTAAGTCGTAAATCATATTGTAACAATCTGATGTTCCAACAAAGTCAACCACTTCTCGATGAGGAATTTCGGAAACTTAACCTTCACATCGTTCCTCAAGCATTCCTTTCCACCTTGGTGGTGAAACCTACCCTTACGCATCAGATCATCAAAGCTCAGAAGGTAGATCCGGGGATTTCCCGTATCAAAAGAAACATCAAGAAAGGAGTTGCGGATTGTTTCTCCATTGATGATCAAGGAGTCGTATACTTCGGGAACCGCCTAGTGGTTCCCAAGGTGCAAAACCTGAGGTGATTGATCCTTAAGGAGGCTCATGAATCTCCTCTCACCATTCATCCCAAAAGCACTAAAATGTATCAGGACCTACGCCAGAGGTTCTGGTGGACTACGATGAAGAGAGAAATTGCTCAGTATATTGCTAATTGCGACGTCTGCCGTCATGTAAAAGTAGAGCATCAACGGCCTACTCGCACCCTTCAACCCTTAGCTATTCCTGAATGGAAATGGGATAAAATTGGTATGGATTTCATCACCGGTTTTCCCAGGACCAAGAGAGGGAATAATGCTATCTTTGTCGTTATCGATCGTCTTTCCAAAGTGGCCCATTTCTTGCCTGTTCGTGAGAGTATAACCGCTAGCAGACTTGTATATCTCCCGGATAGTGTCTCTCCATGGTGTTCCTTTGGAAATTAACTCGGATCGAGGAAGTCTCTTCACCTCTCGATTTTGGGAAAGTTTCCAAAATGCTATGGGAACCCGCCTTTCCTTTACCACCGCCTTTCACCCTCAATCAAGCGGTCAAGTAGAATGCGTCAACCAGATTCTAGAAGACATGCTTCGAGCTTCTGTTATCTCATTCGGAATGGATTGGGAGAAATGCCTTCCATTTGCCGAATTTGCTTATAACAACAGCTATCAATCCAGCTTGGGTAAAGCCCCTTTTGAAGTTCTCTATGGACGAAGGTGTCGAACACCCCTTAACTGGTCAGAAACCGAGGAAAGAAAATTCTTTGGCCCGGATATGATTCAGGAAGCAGAAGAGCAAGTTCGCATCGTTCGTGAAAAGTTGAAAACAGCCCAATCTCATCAAAAGAGTCAATATGACCGAAAACATAAGGCTATGACTTTTGAGGTTGATGAGAAGGCTTATCTTCGGGTTACTCCTTTTAAGGGAACCCATCGTTTTGGTATCAAAGGCAAATTGGCTCCTCGCTACATTGGACCCTTTCGCATTCTTGCTAAACGAGGAGAAGTTGCCTACCAATTGGAACTACCTCCGCATCTCTCCAGAGTCCACGATGTCTTCCATGTTTCTCAACTCAAGTGTTGCTTCTCGGATCCTATCTGTGGAGTGGACCATGAAACGCTTGATCTTCAAGATAATCTCACATATCGAGAGTACCCCATTCGTATCCTCGATCAAGCCGAGCGTACCACTCGACGTCATAATATCAAGTTTCTCAAGGTTCAATGGTCGCACCATTCTGAAAAGGAAGGAACTTGGGAAAGGGAGGATCATCTTTGACTCGAGTATCCCGCCTTCTTTCCGGAGGATCCTAAATCTCGGGACGAGATTTTTCTGAGTGGGGGTGAATTGTCACACCCTAGCTAGTTCATGCATTAGAGTGTTGCATCATGTTTATTTCATTCATCAGAAACTTCAAATGTGGATGACAGAACCCCTAGCACGCCATGAAACCAACTAGGGTTTACTAAAAATATTTTCAATGAACCTGAAATGCCCTTCTAAAATGTTCATCACCTCTGCCTTGGTCTTAAACCTCTGCCAAAAGTGGTGCACAATTTCCTAGGTCATCCTAAGGTCACTGAAATAAATATTTAGTTATTTGAGTTTGGGCATTTAAATTATATAAAATATTTCAAATGCTCAAATAATCCCAAACTAAATGTTCCATGGTGGATATATTCCATTTAGTGGCCATGAGTAGTTTGGTGATTTTTGGAGTTGCCTAGGTATTTTTAGAAAAGCCACAAAGTTACAGAAGAAATAGAAAACAGAAATAAAAAGAGAGAGAGAGAGAGAGAGAATCTTACCTGGTAGCCCAACACCAGGCCCACCTAGCCGGCCTAGCCCAGCAGCCGCTCCAGCAAGCTGCTTGACTCGGCCAGGCAGGCAGGAGGTGCTCGACGCCGGCACCAGCGCGCGCCACGTAGCTGCCTGCCGCCCTGCTTCCTCCCCTTGCCGCTCTGCTGGCCTGGGTCGATCACCCACTCCTCCCCCGACCCCCTGGACACCTCACTCCCCCTGCCCTCTCCTTCGCTCTCTCCTGCCATGACCGACCCAGCCGCCGCCGTTCTGCCGCGGTAAACGCGCCCACCGTCGTCCACGCGCCGCTCCACCGTGTTCAGAAGCTCCGCCACTCCCTCCTCGACCGTTTCACTGAGCCACGCCCTGCCGGAGGCCCTCGAGCGGCTCCACCGAGCTCGTCTTCAACCTCCTCACGGCCAGATCGCCTCCGCCGCCCCGCTTGCTCCGGCTCGTCTCCGACCTTGCCGTCTGCTCCATCGCAACCGCCGTGAGCTTGGCCACCTCCCTATCCTCTCCGCTCTTTTTCTCGTGCACCACAGCGAGCACACTGAGTTCTTCTAAACGCGCCGCCGCGGAGCTCGTCGCTGACGAGGCTCTGGCCACTCAACGACGGAGCCACCCTGTCCACTAACCCTACCGCACCCCCAGGAGCACAACGCACCACTCCACGTGCCTCATCGTGCCTCCTAGCGACGAGCCTGAGCTCACCCGAGCTCCGGCAGCCGCTAAGGTCGTCACCGACGTCGTTTCCGATGACCCCAAGCCCAACCACCAGCACCAACTGCCGCGGCTCGTTCCCAGCTACCCGTAGAGCCCAATGGCGCCTCGAACGGTGCCCTGTAGATGAAACCCACACCTGCACCACCACGTTTGGCCTCGCCGGTAGCTAAACACCGGTGAATTTGACCCCGCTGACACCATTTCACCATGGGTGGGCCTAGTTTGACCCCCCCTAGGTCAATGACAGGTGGGGCCCAGCCCTGTTCATTAACTAGGATTAGTACTAATTGAATTTAGTTAAACTAATTACACTGACACGCGGGACCCACTGTTAGGTTTGACCTGGACCGTCCCATTGACCACTGACGTCACCCTGATGTAATGTTGACGCAGTAATTTATTTACTGGAATTATTCTTACATAGGGAATTCCAAAAAATGCCACAAACTTCAAAAAAACATAGAAATTAATCTGTAGCTCCAACTGCAAAGTGTTATATATGAAAATGATCAGAAAAATCCAATCTATCCATATGTACTGGTTTCATGCATGTTTAAACAAGTTAACCTGGTGTTTAGTGCAGAACAAGATAAAGCACTATTAAGGGCCATTTATGAGTTTCAAACTTGAATCTTTGGTTCAAAATGGTTCAAACCCATCTGGTCTTAGTTGCATTAGCCCAATACACTCATTTTGCCATGTCTCATGCATGCATCATATTGTTGCATATTGTTTGGTGATGATCGTGTATCGGTGCTCTCTGCGGCAGGTTCTGCCCCCGAGGAGTATCGTGAATACCCTAACGAAGAACAATACCAGTCCACGGACCTGCAAGGCAAGCAACCAACCATTTGATCATATTGATACAATCCCATGTTCTCGCTTCTTCTCTCTTTTACTGCATTAAGACAACGCGATTTAAACGGTTGTGTGCTACGGTACTTGAACCCATTTCCTCTGTAGGATCTGTCATTGGCACAGTATTTAGATGTAACCCACTAGCATGTGTTGATTGAGCCATGTGTATGTGATGTTCCTACCTTGCTATGCCTGCTATGCTTAGAGTCATGTCAGGTCTGGTTCATCTGGGTGATGGGCTAGAGTGAAATGATCATGACGATAATGAGAGATGTGTTGAACACGTTTTGGTAAAGGTATCGATGAGAAGCCATGTAGGAGTACATGGTGGGTTGTTTCATTGAAGCCGTTCGTAAGCACTGAGATCTGTATGTGTGATTTAAGAATCAGCTACTACCATGCATTGGGCCCGAAACCAATGGACCCTCTCGGCTTCTTATTCACCCTAGTCCGCTGTCCAAGAGTTGCAAGTAGTTTCTAGTGTTTGTAGCATACTGGAGGCCGTGGACAGCGCTGACCCGCGGTGTCACGACCGGTTTTCCGGGTATTAATTTCCGAGAAAATGGCCTTTGTGCTCACCAGCCCCAGGATTACTGTTAGCTGATTAGGCACCAACTTGATATAGAAACTCCAAGCAAAAATACATAGTATGTAGTACAAGACCATTCTGGCCTATGGGCACAACATAAGGTTGCTAGTGGTTGATGGCGGAAGCGGTTTGTGGTACATCATCGTCTATGGGACTCCATTTCCAACAGGAACAGCTGACCAGGTTAACTCCTATCTTCGCGAGGCTGTTGTCACCATTGCGTGGGTTTCGGGGCTAATATCGCAACGCTCCTCTCCAAGCAAGAAATCTGGCCAAGACAATAGCCAGGGACAAGCCAGTGAGTACTTTGAATGTACTCGCAAACATTAAGAACATGGGTATAATATAACAAATCATGCTCTAAAATATTTTATGATCACAACATTAGTCATAAAATAGAATCCCTGATGCATGCAAGCAGGTTATTCATATGCAACATGAATATGTAATAACAGAGTAGTAATAAAATGCACCGATCGGGTGTCTGAAGCGACGCCTCGAAAGGATAGTAAATAAAGAGCATGCCTCAGTCGGGCGTCTGAGCGACACCACATACAGGGCTTATAAAGTAAATAAGTAATAGCATGCCACAGTCGGGCGTCTGAGCGACACCACATAAAGGGCTTATAAAGAAAACAATCACAGTGAATATCCAGGAGGTAGAACCGTCCCAGGGATACTCAATACTTCAAATAATATAAAGGGGTTAGTCCATAATAATAATAATCATAATCATCATAAGTCACACGTCATGATCCATATTGTGGTTTAGTAGTTTCTCCTCCGAAGACCAACACTAAGACCGACACTTGACCCATCCCAGACTGTAGTCCTTAACCATGGACACATCTATTCGAATAGATATAATCTCTGCAGAGGGTGTACTCTTTACCCACGAGTAACGGATTCCGTTAGTCCATCGGGACTAATTCCGTCTACGGTCTTTTAATTGAAAACACATCTGACCGCACACACTAGCCTGACTTACCTGTGTCTGGAATCACCCACGACACTAGTTAAGCAAAACACTAACTGGGGAGGCTACAACCTCGATTAGCATGGGATCACAAAATTTATACCGCGCGCAAACTGGGGGAGCTACCCCCTCGGCTACAACCGAAACACCCATGCCCCCGGACCAGGTGGCATGCCTACCGGATGCAGCCGGTATCTTCCACCATGTCCTCTCTGTACGGTGTGTGCTGGAAAGGGGTTGACAACTTACTGAACCGTACCCTACCTATGGCAGGGACAAGCGGTAGTACGAAACAAGTATGGGGGTTACCGGAACAAGACTTGATCTATGGTCGACTCAGGAGGTTTTAGTATTCCCTGAATGATTAGTATAACAAATATATTTTCATCCAACAGACAGAATCACCACTCATCATACCTCATCATGCCATATCGGGCACACTCGTCTCGACGGGGAACTAGGGACAAGCTCAGGTCTACCCAAGACAGAGACTTTCCCGGCTTCCTTCCGGTATGCATGAAAGGCATATGATGGTGACTACTATCACAACGTATCAAACTCCAATAGCATGAAATGCACTCATGAGTAGGGTCATATCATCACCTAAAATAACGGATACTCCGTGTCGAGGTGGTGTTGTAAACGTGTCAAATAACACACACAATATTATGCTAGGGTTCAGAATGCTTGCCTTCAAGTTGTGGAGAGGCAGGGTGCAAATCAAAACTTTTGAAAGTTTTCTTCTCTCTCCAAAAATCCTATTTTGAAAATATTGAATTAAAAATAGTTTTCCAAAACAGTACAAAAAGGTTGTCTGAAAAATTTTCAAATAAATCTGAAAATAAACTAGACAATATTTGAGAGAGGTAGGAAAAAGAATCAACTCATTTGGAGTTACATTTAAAAAGTTATAGCCAGTCAAAGATTTGGTCAAATTCTGTTATTTAAAAATAAAACAAAAAAGAAAAATGATTCGAAACTGAACACGTCGAAGGCGTACTCTGGTTTTACGTCTTCACTTATCCAGCATGGACTGGCTTGTGGTCACTGACAGTGGGTCCAGGGGGCCCACTGGTCAGGTTTGACAAGTCGCCTTTCCCTCCTCTTCCTCTGCCCGAGCGGAGGCGGGACTCCAGCGATCGCCGCCGGCGATTGGCGGCTCCTCGCGGGGCTCCGACGGCGGGGATGGATCCGCCAGTCCAGGGCGGCCCTCCTGGTGGTCGCTAGGTAGGTGGGCACAGAGGGAGTCACCGGCGACAAGCTTCGCGGCGGCCGGTGGCTTTTGGAGCAAAGGGGGGTTTGGGCTACGATGGCTCTCTGTCGTAGCAGGGGGTTTGGGCGGCTCCGCAAAACGAAGGGGAGTCGGGTGGTGGTGTTGGATGGACAGGGAAGGGCCTAGTTGTGATGAACGGGGCCGGAAGGCGGCGGTGGCCGAGCTGGCCGGAGACGGGGAAGACGGCCTCCCCTGGTCGATTGCGAGCTAGGGGAGCTCTAGGAGGATGGCTTGAGGCTGCCTGAGGTCTAGGAGGAGCTCGGGGTCACCATTTATAGTGTAGCTAGGTCGGTTCCGCCACTGCTGGGGATAAGATCGACGGCCGACCGCTTCTGTTGCGGCAGGGCGATGTGGCACCGACGAGCGCTTGCAGACGAGCGTGAGGATAAGCTTGGACTGCTCCATAGGGCAGCTGGCGCGCGGCTGTGGCTCAGGCGGCACCGTCCGTGGCAGGAGCTCACTGTGGCTGGCCGCTAGCCGCCGTGGCCGACCTGACGGCGGCGCTGTGCGGCCCCAGGGATGTCTCTACAGCGAGGGAGGAGGCGGTCGTGCTGGCTGCGAGAGGGTAGTGGCCAGAACGAGCACGGGGGGGCGGCAGTGAGACGCGGTGGCTCGGTGCGCGTGTGTGCAAAACGTGCGCTCTAGGCGCGCCCAGAGCATGCACACCAGGTGCTCGGCAAAATGCCAGTGCATGCTAGGAGGCTTGGGTGGGGCTGGGGCTTGCTAGGTCTAGGCTAGGGTGTGCAAGTAGATCAGTGGACAAGCTGGTTTGATCAAAGGATCAAGTTCACAACGCAAACCAAAACTCATGCCAAAACTGCTCATGCACTCAAGGTGTTTGACAAAATGCTAGAGCCATCTAGGCCGTTCTTGGAGTGTCCAAAATCTCCAGATCCTAGTCTCTATTGAAGGTAAAGAGGGTGGCCAGGTTAGTTTGTCAAAGACAAAAACTTGTAAGTGCAATTATTTGAGAAAACCAAATCTGGTCAGAAAGAAAAGGATATGGTTTCATGGACCAAAAATACTCCCATGGGGCCACTCTCCTGGACTTAAGGGTTTTGCAAGGTGGTTTACAAGTAGGAAAAGGAATTATCGCTAAAAGGGCAAGTTGAAACATGGTTGCAGTACAATTCAACAAGCTAGACCAGAATGAAGATGAGGATGATTTACTCAAATCTTGCAAAGAACATGCATGGGTTTTTGCATAAAAATGAATTATATGCATCTACTGACATCTCCAATTTTTTATGTAATTTTTAAAGAAATATTTAAATAGGTTGTAGTGACATTTAACCAACTGGACTAGTTTTGAAAACTAGGGTTAGAGCTTAAAAACTCAAATGAATAAAAGATATTTTCGTTCCAGAGTGATTTAAAAACATCACCTGACATCCCCAAATTTTGGTGAAAATTTTAAATGCATTTGTCAAATGGTTGCAGTGCAAAAGAGGCCCTAAAACCTTTGAAAAATCATTTTAAAAGACTAAAACTCAAGAAAACAATTATGCAAATAAATCCACTGATAAAAGAATTGTTTTATTGAGGGAGTATACAAGCACAATAATATTTCTTGGAAAGTTTTCACTTGAGGTAGAAACTCCACAAAAAAACAAAGAGAAGGGAGGTTTCTGAAATCACAAGAAAATCCAGAAAATAAAATTTTTAATCTCCCGGTAAATTTTAACAACCAAAACATGGTTAAATTTTTGGGGTGTTACACGCGGGGTGGGCTGTGATGCGGTAGGTACGTGGCCGGGTATACCGGGCACCCGTTAGGTGTCTCAGAACCCTGTACACATCGTTCGGGGCCATATGTGGAAACCTCGGCCGGACTCCCTATGGATGGAACCTGAATAGGTGATAAACCTGGACTAGAGACTTAGGTGTTTAGGTAGGTCATGGCCGACACCCACGTTGGGCTTCCGCTTGAAGGTTGCCGAGTATATGTCATGTAAACGGCGGTAAGTGGTGAGAGCGTGTATGGAGAAGTACACCCCTGCAGGGTTAACATCATCTATTCGAATAGCCGCGTCCGTGGTAAAGAACTACTTGGTTGCCTATACAGTTCATAGACAAGTAAATGGATACTACTAAAAGCCTCAAGATAAGCGTGAGTGCCGAAGATGGCTCTTCCGTAGGATGATGGAGGTGGATCCTCGGTGGTGTATTGAAGTGGTGAGTAGTGGACTCGAGTGCGCAAAACCATTTCAAGTTGGAGTCTCGTAAGATAGCTTAGCCAAGAGACAAAGCTGGCTTGCTGCAATAACCCCACCAACCCTTCTTGATAATGTGCATGTATGTAGGATCTGATGTAAGTGTTGCTGAGTACCTTTGTACTCATGTTGCTTAATTTACATTTTACAGAAGACACTGCAACCCCTTCTGATGGGTTCTTCGTAGACGTCGATGTCGATGAGTAGGCTGAAGCCCAGGTGGTGATCCTGAGCTCACAAAGGGCATGTAGTATAGACAGGCTTGCCCAAGCCTCTTTTATTTTCCTAGTTGTCTGTACCCAGACAAGTTACTTCCGTTGTTGGCTCGTATGTCTGTATGACTTGAATGTTGGGTCGTGTGACCCATACTTGTGTGTATGATATGTATGGCTCTCTGAGCCTTTAAATAAAGTACGTGTGTTGTAGAGTCATGTTGTGATGCCTTGTTGTATTTGCACATATTGAGCATATTGTGTGTATGATTGAAATGCTTGGTATGTGTGGGATCTGACTATCTAGTTGTTTATCCTTAGTAGCCTCTCTTACCGGGAAATGTCTCCTGGTGCTTACACTGAGCCATGGTAGCTTGCTACTGCTCTAGAACACTTAGGCTGGCCGGCATGTGTCCTTCTTCGTTCCTGTGTCTGTCCCTTTGGGGAAATGTCACGTGATGAACACCGGAGTCCTGTTAGCCCGCTACAGCCCAGTTTACCGGAGTCCTGCTAGCCCAGTGCTACAGCCCGGATTCACTCGCTGATGACCGACATATTCGATGCTGGGTCATGGATGCCTGTCCCTATAAGTTAGTGCCACTTTGGGTTTACGACTAGCCATGTCAGCCCGGGCTCCTTATCATATGGATGCTAGCAACACTATCATATATGTGTGCCAAAAGGCGCAAACGGCCGCGGGCAAGGTAAGGCGACACCCGTGGGAATATCGTGCGTGAGGCCGCAAAGTGATATGAGGTGTTACATGCTAGATCGATGGGGCATTGAGTCGGGGTCCTGACACCGTAGGCAGGCAAGTCTAGGGACCCTCGTTCCCAGAACACCGATAGTAGCCCCTAGGCCCAAGGCATGCTCGGACTTGGCATAGCAGCAAAGCGAAAGGGCAAGTGCGGAGCGCCGTGGGCCCCAACAGCCTACGGCCTTGGTCGCTGCGTGGCGGTTGATTGGACGTGGGCATCTCCGCTTCCCCATGCTGCCTCGGCAACTGCCCGATTTGACGAGTCCCTGCATGCAAAAATGAGTCATGATTACCTGGGATCGTGGAGGCCGACGGTTGGCCTCCCTTGGGTTATAAATGTGGGAGGGCACAGGCCCCCGCTGCACATCTCCCTTCCCCCACTTGCTACTTCTTCCTCACTACTCCAGTTGCCCGTCGTGCTCATGGCGCCGACGAAGAGGTTCCCAGCCGCGGAGAAGGGGAAAACTCGCCGGGAAGGGTCTGACTCCCCTCCGCCCAAGCGCGGCCGAGGTCGCCCCCGTAAGCACCCCGCGACTCCTGCGGTGGCTCCTCGTGGTCGCGGCGGTGGTCCCTCATGCGGTGATGGCCGCCCGGTGGGTGAGGGAAGGCGCGTTGTGGCCGCGCGGCCTCCCAGGCCGCGCTTCCACTCGGCCGACGTGCTGTCGGAGTTTATCGTGTGGTCGACGGACCCGGCCGGTAGCTGGCTCCAGCTTCCCCGCTTCTTCGCCAGTGAACTCCCGGCTGGCGCTCCTGGCGGCCTCTGGCTCCAGGCGGACAGCTGCTGCAGCAGGGCTTCCTGCGTCTCGGTGGAGATCTCCGTCGCCCAGAACGTGGCCTTGGCCCGCGGCTAGCAGACGTTTGCCCACGCGCGCGGCTTGGGACGGCGGTGCACCCTGCACTCCAAGTTTGACGCCGACGCGACCCTCCACATGAGGGTGTTTGGAGAAGACGACCGTCGTGTCGGGTGCTGCCCTAAAGATGATGACGGTGACCAAGTGCTAGGACTTGGCGACGGCCGCCACGAGGACGAAGGCGAGCCCGCTGCCGGAGGCGCTCGCAGCTCGCCAAGCTTCAGCGGCTCCCCCTCTGGTGAGAGCTCCTCCAGCAGTGGCCGCGATCAACCACCGCGCCGCCACGCTCGCTTCGAGGGTGGTAGTGGGTCATCCGCCGTCATGCCTCGGTGAAGCGTGAGGAGGAGTCTGATTGAGCTCTGGAGGGCCGTGCGAATCCCCCCTCACGAGCCGTCGCCGGGCACGCCGCGTTTATTTTGTTTACCTCCTTTTCCTGCATAGAGAGAGAGAGAGAGAGAGAGAGAGAGAAAAGTATGGAGCCCCGTGGGGGCGTGCTGGACTATTGCCCCTAATTATTGTGCTATTTCCATTATTCCCATGTCACGTTGTGGTGTTGCGGCTGCGTGCTTGTGCATAGGGACAACTTACTCGGGGGGCTCGCTGCAGTTTTCGCCTCGTGAGGTAGCTGCCTGAGGCTTCGTCGGGCGTCTTGAGGCCTGCAAAAATTAGTCGGAAGGATAGCTTTCGAACCTTTGTCGCAAGGGTGACCGGCTCAGGTCCTGTGTTCACGTCACGATGCCCGTGGGGCATTGACCGGGAGGGGTGCCCCCGCTGTGAACTTGAGTGTGGAAGCCTCACGAAATTAGGTAAGAAGGTGCTCACGAGGACGCCCGCGCAGCCCCCTCGTGAGGCTTGCGAAAGAGAGGTCGAGTCAGGCAAAAAAACAGAGACAAAGAAGCACGGGCAGGGGACGGCAAACAACAATAGAAGCAACTCCAATAAAGTTTCGAACAAGGGTGAACAAGCCAAATGTAGAAAGCAAATGAAAAGCCGCGTCCGGCACCTAGTCTAGTATTTGACGTCTTCTCACCAGCGTGGAGCTAAGTGCTGCCACTGGGCGTGGGCAGGAGCCCCCGAGGCCCAAGGGCGGCGCTCCGGAGACTCCGGGGCGTGTACAGCCCCAACTCATTATTACGTGAGAGTGTCACGGGCGGCGAGCTTCACAGGCATTGGCCTTCTTCACAGGCACCCAGCCTTTTCTTGGGGTGACGAGCTTCATAGGCACTGGGCCTTCTTCATAGGCGCCGGGCCTTCTTTATAGCCACTGGGCCTTACTTCAAGGGTAGAATCTCCGGAGGTGCTGAATGTTCCACATGTTCGGGATGGGCACCCCTCCTGGGTCTCCAAGCATGCGGCCCCAGGTCTGGAAACATGAACAACCTTGAATGGGCCCTCCCACATGGGAGAGAGCTTGTGCAGCCCTTCCCTGGAGAGCACCCGCCTGAGCACGAGGTCACCTACCTCAAGAGTCCTGGGGCGGATGTTGCGGCAGTGGTACCGCCGCAGCACCTACTGGTATCTTGTCGCTCGAAGTGCGGCTTCCGACGGTGTTCCTCCCCCAGCACGAGATCCATCCCCTGCATGGCGTCCTGCTGCGCTTCATCAAATGCCAGGACCCGCACGGAGCGACGCCTGACCTCGTGAGGGAGGACCGCATGTGCTCCGTAGACGAGGAAGAACGGGGTTTCATCGGTCGACTTGGTGGCGGTAGTGCGGATAGACCATAGCACGGACTTGAGCTCGTCATACCAGCCTCTGCCGTAGGCCTCCAGATTCTTCTTGAAGGTTCTGGTTTTGAGGGCCTTTCAGGACCTCTGCGTTGGCGCGTTCAGCCTAGCCGTTGCTCTGAGGGTGTGCCACTGAAGCGTAGCATATCTGGGTTCCAAGGTTAGCACAATATGTTTTGAAGAGATTGCTAGTGAACTGCGAACCGTTGTCGGTGATGATGCGATTAGGCACCCCGAATCGGCTCATGAGTCCCTTGATGAACTTGACTGTGAAGCCAGCTAGGATGGTGCGGACATCTTCCACCTTTGCCCACTTGGTGAACTTGTCAATGGCGACGTAGAGGTAGCGATAGCCCCCTGGCGCCCGAGGAAACGGGCCCAAAATGTCCAGCCCCTAGACCGCGAACAGCTATGAGAGTGGAATGGTCTGCAGGCCCTGAGCTGGCTGATGAATCTGCTTGGCGTGGAATTGACAGGCTTCACAAGCCTTCACTAGCTCAATTGCGTCGTTGAGTGTTGTAGGCCAATAAAACCCAATGCAAAACGCCATGCCGACGAGGGTTCGTGATGACGAGTGGTGCCCACAGCCTCCATCATGAATGTCTGCCAGCAACTCCTTCCCATGTTCCCTGGAGATGCAACACAGGGAAACACCGTTGGGCCGCTTCCGGTAGAGCTCTCCGTCTTGGATGCAGTGGGCCGTGGCCTGCCGGGCCACGCATTCCACGTCCTCTTCTTTCTCTGGTAGAGCCCCTTGCATCAGGTAATCCTTGAGCTCCGCAGTCCAGCATCCTTCCTGAGGCTCCAACGCCAGGAGCAAGCGTGCTCCTGAGGTCGGGCCACAGGACGGAGCTCCTGAGGCATGCGGTTGAGGGAGTTTCTCCCATGGTTGCGCTGCGCTTCATAGTGACGGTGCTGCTGAGGGCTTGAAGAGTCGTTCCTCGAAAACGCCAGGCTCCTGAGGCAGCCGCCTTGATGCCCTCTTGGCGATGTCATCCATCTCCTGATTGGTGCCGCGAGGGACATGCTGCGGCTCCAGCCCCAGAAACTAATTTTCCATCTTGCGCACTTCTGCTAGATACGCCTCCATGTGCTCGTCCTTGGGCTCGTATACTTTGTTGGAGAAGTTGACGAGGAGCTGTGAGTCACCCTTAATGATGAGGCACTTCACCCCTAGTGCAGCTGCGGCCTTTAAGCCTGCTATGAGGCCCTCGTATTCTGCTATGTTGTTGGAAACCTTTTCACCTTGCTGGAAACAGAGTTGCACCGCTTAATGGAGCTTGTCCTGAGTGGGGGATATAAGCACTGCGCCTGCCCCTGCGCCATGTCACGAGTATGCTCCATCGAAGTGTATAACCCAGCCATCTAGTGCCTCGCTTCCCGGGGAAAGCGACTGATCTTCTCCTGCTTCTAGCCCTGGCGCCTCTGTCCATTCTGCCACAAAATCGGCAAGTGCGGCTCCTTTGACGACTCTGGTCATGCTGAATTCTAACTGAAATGCTTGTAGCTTGATGTTCCATTCAGTGACCCTTCCAGCGGAGTTGGGACTCTTGAGCACCCTCTCCAATGGGTAGGCTGAGACAACCTTGATGGGGTGACCTTGAAAGTAGTGTCGCAGCTTCCAAGAGGCCACCAACAGCATGAGCAAGAGCTTTTGGGGCATGGGGTATCGTGCCCTTGCATCCCGCAGCACCGTGCTGAAGAAATACATGGGATGCTCGACGAGGGTGGGCGCGTCGACGGAGCCCGCACCCTACAGAGAGTCGAGTGCCTCTTGAGGCGTTTGAACCCCCGGCTCCTGACTGCTTGGTGAGGTCCCCTCAGCCCCGGAGGCGTCTTCCTGTTGAGGCTAGTCCCCACTTGCAGAGGCGATGGCTCTCGCGAGGCCTTCCTGGTCCTGAGCTGCCGCTGTCGGGGTCGTGGCCGATGCGGCCTTCACCCGGCGCTCCTCCTGAACCGCCACCAGAGCTGCACTTGCGGAGTAGGGTGTGGCGGCGAGGTAGAGCACCAAGGGCTACTGAGGGCGTGGAGCTACCATCACCGGAGGGTAGGTCAGGTACTTCTTGAGATCCTGGAACGCTTCGTCAGCCTCTTAAGTCCATTCGAACGGACCCTTCTTCTTCATCAGCTTGAAGAAGGGCAGGGCTTGTTCCCCAACTTGGAGATGAAGCGTCCTAACGCGGTTACCCGCCCGGTGAGCTTCTGCATTTCCCTGAGGATTTGCGGCGGACTCATGTCTTTGATTGCCTTGACCTTCTTTGGGTTAGCCTCGATACCTCTGTGGGACATGAGGAAGCCCAGAAGCTTGCCAGAAGGAACACTGAACACGCACTTTTCCGGGTTGAGCCGCAGGTCCACTTCACGAAGGCTTGCAAAGGTTTCTTCCAGGTCCTGTATCAGGGTCTTGGCCTCCCGAGAGTTCACCATGATGTCGTCAACATAGGCCTCGGCAGTTCTCCCGAGCTGCCGGCCCAAGGCGATATGTATCAGTCGCTGAAAGGTTGCGCCTGCATTGCGCAATCCGAACGGCATGCAGGTGTAGCAGTACACCCTGCATGGGGCCAGGAAAGTCGTTTTCTCCATATCTTCTACCGCCATCTTGATCTGGTGATAGCCTAAGAAGGCATCCATGAAGCACAACAGGTCGCACTCAGAGGTGGAGTCGATGATTTGGTCGATGCGGGGGAGCAGGGACGGATCTTGAGGGCAAGCCTTGTTGAGGTTGGTGAAGTCGACGCACATGTGCTCCTTTCCTCCCTTCTTCGGCGTAACAACGGGGTTAGCCAGCCATTCCGGAAGCGAACCTCGCGAATGACTCCCGCAGCTTCTAGCTTGCGGGTTTCTTGGACGATGAAGGCCTGCTTCTCGGTGGACTGTCGCACTGCTTTCTGCTTCACGGAGTGCACATTGGGGCACACGTTCAGGTGGTGCTCGATCACCTGCCTTGGGACCCCCGCTAGCTGCTTGGGTTCCCATGCGAACACCTCCTTGTTCGCGCGCAAGAATTTCACTAAAGCCTCCTCTTGCTCAGGGTCGGTATTGGCGCCTATGGTGAAGGTGGTGCCGGAGGATCCATCCTCATCGACTGGTACCTGCTTAGTCTCCGTCTTGTCTTGGGTGAACAGCTGCTTCTTCTAGGTTGGCGCAGCCCCCTTGGCCTTGAGGGTGTCGGCGCTGGTGGCCTGTGCCACTGCGGCCGCCTTGAAGGCGAGCTTGAGTGCCTATAGAGCATCCTTTGTATCTCCAGCTACAGTGAAGACGCCGCTGCTCCCGGGCATCTTCATGAGGTTGTAGGCCGGGTGAGTTGCTGCCATGAACTGGGCCAAGGCTGGGTAGCCGAGAATGGCATTGTACGGGAGGCTGATGGGGGCGATGTCAAAGTCGACCAGCTCCATGCGGAAGTAGTCGTGGGTGCCAAAGGTCACCGGGAGGCGGATCTGCCCCAGGGAGCCAGTGGAACTGCCTGCGACACCCGAGAAGGACTTGCTGGGTCGGAGCCGCTCGAGGGGCACGTGGAGGAGGCTGAAGGACTCCACCGAGAGCATGTTGAGGTCAGCACCGCCGTCGATGAGGGTCCTAGTGACGGCCACCTAGCATATGGTGGGAGTGCACAGCATCGGGAGTGCACCCGAGCAGACGGTGTTGACGGGTTGATCGTCCAAGCTGAAGGTCAAGTCGGCCTTGGGTGCCACCCAACCCAGAGGGGCTTCGCGGCGCGTGAGGGCGGCGCCGATCTGGCGGACAAACGGCTTGACATGGCGGCTCAAGGGTGGCGCTTGCGAGCCGCCCAGGAGAGATGCAATGACCGGGGGCGCCGGCACAGCATAATGGGTGAGGAAGAGGTTGCGCAGCTCCTCCTAGGAGGCCACCGAAGCCGCTGGTAGGTGGAGCAGCCACATGCGCGGGACGCCGGTGAGGGCCATGGGAAGCCAGCTAGCCATGACCCTGCCGTCGACCCCGGCCTTGAGGACGGCCTCCTCATACGCCAGCAGGAAAGCTAGTGGATACGTCGCGTCGTCGTAGCACGGCGGCATCTCTGGCTTAAACTTGTTCGGCCACTGCACCTGTCGCAAGGCGGGGGCCAAGGCTCGGAGCCCCCTGGCCCCAATGCCGGCGTCGGCAGCCGGAGCGGGTGGTGCATTGTCCGCCATGAGGGTGAAGCATGGTGTTGATGGAGAGCGGGTCGACGGAAGGGAGAGCTCCGGTGCACCCCTACCTGGCGTGCCAAATGTCGGATATCGGGTTCCGGCAAAACCCTTAAGGTTCAAACTCTGGGGTGCGCGCGAAGATCTCCCCCCTACCGATCCACGTCCAACGTCTCGCTATAAATCTAGGCTAAACGATGAACAACACAAGGGGCACAAGTTTTATACCGGTTCGGGCCATCGTTGTGGTGTAATACCCTAATCCAGTGTGTGGTGTGGTGGATTGCCTCTGGGCTGATGATGGACAAAACAGAGAAGAACAGCCTCGCGAGGGGTGTTCTTGTGGTGGTGTGCTTGGAGAGGAATTGCTCCGTCTCTGTTGGCTCTAGGTGAGATCCAGATGCCTTCTATTGTGATGGCTATCCCTATATATAGAGGCCCTGGTCCTCTTCCCAAATATTGAGAGGGAAGGGAGCCAACAACGGCCATTTTGAAGGGGAACATCTAGTACAAGTTATCCTGACTAAAGTTGGTCTTCGGCTGCCAAAGGCACTGACGATGATGCCGTCTTGGGCTCCACGGTGACCTCCGTCCTGCCGCTCTGCTGGTCTTGGTCTCATTGCACTAATATGGAAACCTTTGCTTGATGCCTCGGTACTCCGCGCCTGCGCTTGCGCCCTTTGCACCAAAGAGGAAATGAGGACACTGCGTAGGCTGGCGCCCGCCTGGCCCCCACCTGGTCTCGATCGTCATGGCTTGCGTCATGGGCACCTCGCGAGGTACCCCTGCCTTGATCTCTCCGCCTCCTCGCGAGCCTGCTTGGTGAGGCCGTTCCTGAGGAAGTCTTGCATCGTCCGCCCCACGAGGCTTGGCCCCTCGTGAGGGTCTTGAGCTTAAGTTGATGAAGATGGGTCGTACTGGGCCACTCCTTGAGCCACGCCGCAGGCCGCAGGCAGGCAAGTCTAGGGACCCCCATTCCCAGAACGCCGACAATAGCGTAAGTATTTCCCTCAGTTTTTGAGAACCAAGGTATCAATCTAGTAGGAGGCTACACGCAAGTCCCTCGTACCTACACAAACAAATAAGAACCTCGCAACCAACATGATAAAGGGGTTGTCAATCCCTTCACGGCCACTTGCAAAAGTGAGATCTGATAGAGATAATAATAAGATAAATATTTTCGGTATTTTTATGATATAGATTGGAAAGTAAAGATTACAAAATAAAATAGACCAGAAACTTATATGATGGAAAATAGACCCGGGGGCCATAGGTTTCACTAGTGGCTTCTCTCAAGATAGCATAAGTATTACAGTGGGTGAACAAATTACTGTCGAGCAATTGATAGAAAAGTGCATAGTTATGAGAATATCTAGGCATGATCATGTATATAGGCATCACGTCCACGACAAGTAGATCGAAATGATTCTGCATCTACTACTATTACTCCACACATCGACCGCTATCCAGCATGCATCTAGAGTATTAAGTTCATAAGAGTAGAGTAATGCATTAGGCAAGATGACATGATGTAGAGGGATAAACTCAAGCAATAAGATATAAACCCCATCTTTTTATCCTCGATGGCAACAATACAATATGTGCCTTGCTGCCCCTGCTGTCACTGGGAAAGGACACCGCAAGATTGAACACAAAGTTAAGCACTTCTCCCATTGCAAGAAAGATTAAACTAGTAGGCCAAAGCAAACTGATAATTTGAAGAGACTTGCAAAGATAACCAATCATACATAAAAGAATTCAGAGGAGATTCAAATATTTCTCATAGATAAACTTGATCATAAACCCACACTTCATCGGATCTCGACAAACACACCGCAAAGAGAGTTACATTGAATAGATCTCCAAGAAGATCAAGGAGAACTTTGTATTGAGATTCAAAGAGAGAGAAGAAGCCATCTAGCTAATAACTATGGACCCGAAGGTCTATGGTAAACTACTCACACTTCATCGGAGAGGCTATGGCGTTGATGTAGAAGCCCTCCGTGATCGATTCCCCCTACGGCGGAGTGCCGGAAAAGGCCCCAAGATGGGATCTCACGGGTACAGAAGGTTGCGGCAGTGGAAATAGGGTTTCGTGGTGCTCCTGGATGTTTTCAGGGTATGTAGATATATATAAGCGAAAGAAGTTGGTCAGGGGAGCCAGGAGGGGGGCGCGCCCTCCTGCCTCATGGCTTCCTCGTTTGCTTCTTGACGTCCACTCCAAGTCTCCTGGATTGTGTTTGTTCCAAAAATAACTCTCCCAAAGGTTTCATTCCGTTTGGACTCTGTTTCATATTCCTTTTTTGCGGAACACTGAAATATGCAAAAAAAAACAGCAATTTGGGCTGGGCCTCCGGTTAATAGGTTAGTCCCAAAAATAATATAAAAGTGCTTAGTAAAGCCAATAAACATCCAAAACAGGTAATATAATAGCATGGAACAATCAAAAATTATAGGTACGTTGGAGACGTAACAGTATTTTTGGTTTTAATATATGATAAAAGATAGACCCTGGGGCCATAAGTTTCTCTAGAGGCTTCTCTCTTGAAAATAGCATACGGTGGGTAAACAAATTACTGTTGGGCAATTGACAGAAAAGCAAATAATTATGACGATATCCAAGGGGATGGTCATGTATGTAGGCATCATGTCTAAGACAAGTAGACCGAAACAATTTGGCATCTACTACTCTTACTCCACACATCGACCGCTAGCCAACATGCATCTAGTGTATTAAGTTCATGGGAAAATGGAGTAACGCCTTAAGAAAAATGACATGATATAGATAAGGTAAACTCACATATGAATAAACCCCATATTTTTACCCTTAATAGAAACGATACATACGTGTCATGTCCCCTTCTGTCACTGGGATTGAGCATCGTAAGACCGAACCCATTATAAAGCACCTCTTCCCATGGTAAGATAAATCAATCTAGTTGGCCAAACCAAATCAATAGACTGGAGAAGAAATACGAAGCTATAACAATCACACATAAAAGAGTTCAAAGAAAACTCAAATAATATTCATGGATAGATCTGATCATAAACTCACAATTCATCGAATCCTAATAAACACACCACAAAAAGTTATTACATCGAATAGATCTCCAAGAACATCGAGGAGAACATTGTATTGAAGATCAAATAGAGAGAAGAAGCCATCTAGCTACTAACTATGGACCCATAGGTCCGCGGTAAACTACTCACGCATCATCGAAAGGGCAACAAGGTTGATGTAGAGCCCCTCTATGGTTGATTCTCTCTCCGGCAGAGTACCAGAGAAGGTCTCTAGATGGGATCTCTTGGTTCTGGAACTTGCAGCAGCGGAAAAAGTATTTCAGGTGTCTCTCTGATGTCAGGGGAATATGTGAGTATTTATAGAGGTGAAATTAGGGTTTGATGTGCCATGAGGGGCCCACAAGCCTGGGGGGCGCCCCCTGGGTCGCGCCCCCAGGGCTTGTCGCTCCCTCGTTGCTCTTCTATCCTTCTCCCAAACCTTCTAGGGTCTCTTATGGTCCAGAAAAAATTAATCCAAAGTTTTTTCTCCATTTGGACTTTGTTTGATATTGATTTTCTGAAAAGTCAAAAACATGCAAAAAACAACAACTGGCACTGGCACTAAGTTAATTGGTTAGTCCCAGAAAATGATATATAATTGCATATAATGACATATAAAACATCCAATATTGATACTATAATATCATGGAACAATAAAAAAACTATAGCTATGTTGGAGACGTATCAGCGGGGCGTACGGAGGCTAGGTGGCGGTGGCACCACCGCCGGCTTGCTGTTGCGTGGTGGTAGAGGCTTTGTTGGCCCAATCTGGGCCCGAGAGTCCTGGTGTGCCTCTGCTGTCGCGTCCGGTTGACTATCGTGACGGTGCTGGAGGCATGGGCCTCTCACGCGATGGCGGTGGAGGTAGTTCCCTGCGCAGAGTGCTACGTGTGATCTGCGTTGGGATTTCCCCGAAGATGAGAGGATGATGTAGTATAGTAGAGATATGTATTTTCCTCGGTTAAAACCCAAGGTTATCAATTTAGTAGGAGAACCACGCAACACCTCGTTAACAGTACCTACACACAAAATAATTACTACTTGCACCCAATGCAAACAAGGGGTTGTCAATCCCTTGGCGGTTAATTGCAAGGCTGAAATCTTGTAGTGATAGATAGATAAACAAAAACACAAAATAAAATGAAGTGAATAAAATTGCAGCGAGGTATTTTTGGATTTTCATATATGATAAAAATAAACCCGGGGGCCATAGTTTTCACTAGAGGCTTCCCTCTTGAACATAGCATACGGTGGGTAAGCAAATTAATGTTGGGCAATTGATAGGAAAGCGAATAATCATGACGATATCAAAGGCAATGATCATGTATATAGGCATGACGTCGGAGACAAGTAGATCGACTCCTGCCTGCATCTACTACTATTACTCCACACATCAACCGCTATCCAACATGCATCTAGAGTATTAAGTTCATAAAGAACATGGTAATGCCTTAAGCAAGATGACATAATGTAGACAAAGTAAACTAAAGCAATATGAAAAACCCCATCGTTTTATCCTTAATGGAAACAATACAAATACGTGTCTTGTCCCCTTCTGTCATTAGGATATAGATCACCGCAAGATTGAAACCATCACAAATCACCTCTCCCATTGCAAGTTAAATCAATCTAGTCCCAGGGCGGAGCAGCGCTGGGTGGTGTTCTCAGGCGATAGCGGGGTGTCCTGGCGCCGTCGCGGGTGGTCCACTGCGCAGTGGCGTGGCCGTTGGCGGCAGAGCTACGTGGTGGTGCGGGGCGATGGCGCTCGCTCGGCCTAGATCTGGGCCCCATCTGGGCTGGGGAACGCCGGCAGCTTCTTCATCTATAGTGTATCCCCCTAGAGGTGGCGGCGGATGCTACTTGTGATCTGCATTGGGATTTCCCTAAAGAGGAGAGGATGATGTTCTACTTAGAGAAAAGTATTTCCCTCAGTTAAGAACAAAGGTTATCAAGCGAGTAGGAGAACCAAGCAACAACTCGTTAGTAGTACCTGCACACAAACAATAAATCCTTGCAACCCAATGATAACCCACAAATATAAGGGATCGCAATAATTTTCGAGGGTAGAATATTCAACCCAAATTTATTGATTCGACACAAGGGGAGCCAAAGAATATATATAAGTATTAGCAGTTGAGTTGTCAATTCAACCACACCTGAAAGACTTAATATCTGCATCAAAGTGATTAGTAGCAAAGTATGATAGTAACGGTAACAGTGAAAAATAGTAGCAGTTTTGTAGTGATTGTAACAGTAGAACAGCAAAAGTAACTTAGCAAAGATCAATATATGAAAAGCCCATAGGCATTGGATCAACGATGAATAATTGTGTTGGATGGCATTCATCATGTAACAGTTATAACTTAGTGCAACGTAGAACTAACTCCAATTCATCAATGTAATAGGCATGTATTCATATATAGTCATACGTGCTTAAGGAAAGAACTTGCATGACATCTTTTGTCCTACCCTCCCGTGCTAGCGGGCTCCATAAGGAAACTAAGGGATATTAAGGCCTCCTTTTAATAGAGAATTGGAACAAAGCATTAGCACTTAGTGAATACATGAACTCCTCAAACTACGGTAATCACGGGAAAGAATCTCAATTATTGTCACCTTGGGGTATGTGGATCATAACCTGTAATAGGTCCATATAACTTGCAAGATAGGATAAAGAACACAAATATATTCATGAAAACATAATAGGTTCAGATCTGAAATCATGGCACTCGGGCCCTAGTGACAAGCATTAAACATAGAAAAGTCATAGCAACATCGATCTCAGAACATAGTGGATACTAGGCACCAAGCCCTAACAAAATTAACTCGATTACATGATAGATCTCATCCAACCACTACAAAAAAATACACTTCCGTGATGATATGTGTTTGTCACAGTAGGTCGCATTTTTTTCATGCATGTACATCCATGACAAATTTATGACAGAATCTAGATAGTCATACTTGTGCTGTCATAGAAGTGTTCCATTACCTTACCAAAATTATCATCACTGAAGTGTCCACTTCCATGATGATAAATCGCGCGTCACAGAAGTGCTTTTGTCAAGGGTGACCGACACGTGGCATCCATCGTAACGGAACGCCGTTAAGCTATCGGGTCGGGTTTTGGATCCGATAACTCGTTAACAGCCCCGACCAATGGGGATTTTCCACGTATAAAATCATCATTGGCTGGAGGAAACACGTGTCGGCTCACCGCTGGGACAGATGTCATCCGCTCATTGGACCGAAGGCGCCTATGATACGGTGACATGTGGCATGGCCCAACAGAGGCCCATTCCTATGAAAAGGCTGGCCCGTTTGACTTGGTGAAAAGGTGGCGGGATGGCCCACGAAAAGTCTGTTAACGGCCTATTTGCATATAGCCCATTTACAGCCCGTTACGCCCTATCCGAATTAGGCCCAGTAGCTTCATCTGGGCCGTCCAATATGATTCCAGCCCGTTTTAACTTCCGGCCCATGTGTGGCCCATGACTTCTTTCGGCCCATATGAGGCCCTTTGTAACTCTTAGCCCATTAACGGCCCGTGGTGAAACTGGCCCGTAATGAACAGTGTATCACGTTATACCCATTAACGGCTCGTTATTCCATTGGGCCATTTCCAGCTCAAGTTGTCTTTCGTCCTTCTCAGGGCCCATTGATTCTTGGGCTCATTTGCAGCATTCGGTTACATACGGCCCGTTACTGTCATTTTCTGCTTGTGGGCCAAATTCAGCCTGTCGTTATAGTCGGCCCATTTGCGGACCATTAATACGTTGGGCCGTTTTCATGTCAAAAAAACCAGTTGGGCTGTTTTCATAGAGTTATCAAATACGGCCTATTAATGGCCCGTTATGGTCCACGAATAGTACGGCCCATGATTGGCAAAATGATGATACGCCCCGTAGAAGGCCCATGGATCCTACTGCACATATGAGGCCTATGGATAGTACGTCCCGTAGAAGGCCCATGGATCGTACGGCCCGTAGAAGGCCCATGGACCCTGCGGCCCACAGAAGGCCCATGGACCCTACGGCCCGTAGAAGGCCCATGGACCCTAAGGCCCATATAGAAGGCCGATGGATCCTACGGCTGGAAGAAGGCCCATGGATTATACGGCTTGCATGAGGCCCATGGTTACAACAATCCGTGTGTTGCCATGATTATTTTGGCCTAGTTACCAAAAATAGGCTATTGTGACTACAAGCAAACAACAAAACAAGACAATAAGGAAATAAATAAGCAAGCAATTAACGCTAGCCTATTACCTCTATTACACATATTACATCCACTGGGCATCAAAGTTCGCCACCAGTGCAAATATAGGGAACAAAGCAGCACCTTACATACACTGGCCGTCAAAATTGGCCACCAGTGCAAATAAACGCGGCAGCAAAACAAGAGCATAACTGAAACAACTTCAAAAGAGCTCAAGATATGTTATCCTGTGTATCCACCATGCTGGCAATAAGCTTAGCAAGCTGATTAGCTATGTCCTGTTTGGCGCTAAAATCCTCCAACGCTTGCTGTTGCACTAGAAAGTATGCATCTGAATGCTCCAGGGACTTCCGCAGTCCTTCTGCTTCTTGTCGCAGCACAGCTGATCGATGTCTATCAGCTTGTAGTTGAGACTCACGAAACTGAATTGATTCAGACAGTGAGTTTGAATAGCTTGTGCAAGCGGTAGTGGCCAGTAACTCGAACACTAAACCAAGACAGGACTTTGGGGTGTCTCGTTGTCTTCAAGATAGTCTTCCTTAGCTGTTTTATCAGCTTTGTTGGAGACCAACAAGGATGTGTCACTATCCTGAACCTTATCTGCATTACTTCCTTTACCATTGCTTAATAAGGCACTCTTCCCCAATATTCTGTCAGCATTCTAAAAGAAGAAACAAGCAGACACATAACAAGTTTAGCATGTACTAGTATATGAAACTCATTTCGGTGAACCAGTTCATTAGTAAGGTGGACAGGATTAAACTACCAAGTCTTCTATTGCCAAGTACTAGTACATAATAAAAGCATCAAACAAACATATATCTATGTCCTATGGTCGCTGCATTGTCTTGCCAAATCAAAATAGAGACACGGTTCAAATCATATCAGTTCAAGACAAAGCAGCAGTGAAAGAATACAAAGCGTGGGAAACTACACGGCACAACAAGATTTCAGATGGGTACCACGGGTCTACATGTACAACAACACTATTGGCTCTGTTGTGATGCTAGTAATGTGCATGATATGAAAGTCAACTGTATACACAATTGAAATTGAAATCAAAAGAACTATTGATAAGAGCAAACCTGTTAAAGAAACATGCGTAAACATACCTGTTGTGCCATTGGAGTTTCGATTGGATCCTTAAATTTAAAAATAAGTTTGTATGAGTAAATACAGTGATACAAGAGCAAAGCAATCATAGTTAAAAAAGGCGCACCTAAGCGAGCGCTTCAGCATGCCTAGGCTCTAGGCGTTGGCAAAACGCATTGCGCATAACTACGCTTAATCTGTGCATAACTGCGCATAAGCATGCGCTTTGGTCAGTAAAGCGCAAGGTGGTGGAAAAACGCACAATTAACGCCTAGCGCTTTTTTGAACTATGATAGCAATGGAATCTTAAATTAGAACAGTTGTTCTTCAGGTTTAGGCACTTGTTCTACATGAACAGAGTACAGTAAGACGCAAGAATATAATACTTAAAAATAGAAAATGAGCTCATAGACCTTACCACATTCTTGGTTCGGGACCAGTACAGAACAAGGCATTCCCAGTCATCATCCAGTAAATGTGTCTCAGGAGAACGTAAGGGAATTTGATGAGTTTCTTTGCCGGTGAAGTATGTTTTCTTCAGGTAATTCCGATACTGCCACAAAGCATTCTTGAAGATAGCAGAGGTATTAGCACAGGTTACCTCATCCTGAGTTTCCAAATCGGTCCTTCTCTATAGAGAAAATGGGAAAATTTGCTGTATTATAACCATCATGGAGGTAGGATGTATGGGACGGAGCAAAGTAATTGCCATGAATAACATTACTTACACATAACTCTTGGACAAACACCTACAACTGGCATTTTCCTTCATCTTCAGTATAATATTTCCAAGATGGGAAGATACGCACATACGATCTAACAACATCAAATGTGATAGATGCTAAACTACGACTAGCTGGTTGTGCTTCCTCCACAGGAATAGGCATACTAACTGGTGGAGTTGGGGTTCGCCGTGATAGTACTGGCCCTTTGGGCACTAGAGCTGCCTTACTAACTGCTCTTGTTTGGGAGCTCTATGGTGGAGATGGTGTTGTGTCAACAGGAAATGGGTTACTATCGGCTGGGGTTGGGGTTAGATTGGGTGAAGCTGGTTCTCTGTCCATCGCAGTAGGGGTACAATCTGCGAGAGTTTGGGTTATGTGTGGTAGGGCTGGTTCTTGTGCATGTACAACCAGGGTGCTATCTCCACCAAGAGGTAGCACTGTTTTATTTGAAGACCGTGTTTTTAGTCTGCTAGATACTGGCATCACCTGCTCCAATTCAAATGGTTGATAAACAAGAAACATAGTTGAATGTACAGACATTGTATGAGAGACGGATGCAATAGATAGTGTGGAAAAAAGAGGGCATGAAATAGTTGACATGTATATTATTTAACTAAAATGGATAGCATGACATAATTTCACATATATGATGTCTATCTAAGCTGGATAGCATAGCATAACATAATTCAAAGATATGATGAATAACTAAACAGGATCGCATGACATAATTCACCTACATGTTATCTAAGTAACCAGGATCGCATCATTTAATTCACATATGTGATTTACATGCTAAACAGAGGGCATTCGATATGATGTCTGGACTAAGAACATGGTGTTGAATATTGTGTATATGATGTCTAAACTATGCAATGCAAGACACCGTGTGCATAATATGAGAAGTATAACTGTGCCAAGTTAGAGCATACACCTCAGTGGGGGAATAGGACTGGTCATCTGTCTCTGAATCCATCTCTGAGGAGCTATCGGGACCTAACAAGAGATCTGCTTCGACAGGTAGCACTGTCTACTCTGAAGGCCTTGTTTTCACTCCAGATTTTTCCATCTCCCACCCAAATGGCTGATTTACAGGAAGAGTAGTTTAATGTACAAACATTGTCGGCAAATGGAAATGTAATGAAGAAAAGGATGGGCAAGATATCATTCAAATATATGATGTCTGGTTAAACAGGATGACATTGCTCATTTCACATATATTATTGCTGGCTAAAAGACATGAGACTGCATAATTCCCATATATGATATAGAAACTAAACAGGTGGCATTACAGAACATGTCTAAACTAAGCAGATGACATATATGATGTCAAAAGTAGGCACTGCAAGGCAACATATGCATGATATGACTAACATCATCATGCCAAGGTAGAGCAAACACCTTGGGGGGTAAATAGGAGTGGTCAGCGGCGTCTGAATCCGTCAGAGGTCAACGGGACGATCCAGGTCAAACCTTAGGAATAATGGCTAATGGGTTGTATGCTATTTTCCATAGATTTGGAGGCTGACTTCTGGGCCTACTAGGTTGACGATGACGCTGTCCTAAATTTTTTTTGACGCGTATGCAAGGCTTTGTCAACTTAGTCAACACACAGCAGTGACTGTTGGATCTCCATCCAACGGCCGTCGTGCTTCTTCAATCTCTGATCTTCCTGCTCCAGCCGCCAAAACCAGCGCCGGCGGGACTGCCTGGTCCCTCCTCCCGTGGCTGGTTGTGCTGCCGCTAGGCCATCCCTCTAACCACCCACACATCCTGTTATTTTCCAGCGACGTCAGCCTCACCCCGCAGCCGACCAGTCAGCTCTCATTCTCCCGTCAGCGTGGGCATCCGCTGCAGTGGCTTCGCTGGCTCCATGTGGTTCTCTTCTTGGGCCTCACCCTCGTCCACCGTGTTTGTGCTCTCGGCGCAGCGAGGTCAACATGGTCAACAAACAACGGCCATCGGAAGAGGCTGACAGTAGGGGACCACACAGGAAAATGCCTCCTTATTACACGCAAAATAATGATTCCTCCACCTGATAGCTGGGATAAACCGGAAGGGTCTCTGTATTTCGCGAAAAAAAACGTTCCCCCGCTATCATCTCGGAGCCACCGGAAATGCCTTCTTATTACGCACAAAAAAATGAATACTCCCCCTGCTAGCTGGGACTCACCTTGGTGGGAGGCTAACTTGTGGGCCTACTAAGTTTACGGGGACGGAGGGCTTTGTCAACTTAGTCAATAGGAACGATTCTAGCTCCAGTGACCGTACGATGTCCATCCAATGGCCGTAGTGCTTCTTCAACCTCTCGTCTTCGTGCTCCAGCCGCCGAAAGCAGCGTCGGTCGTGCCGCATGCTCCTGCCTCCCGTGGCCGGCTGTGATGCCGCGGAGGCCTCACCGCCCCCTACTACTCCCACCGTTGGCCAGGCCATACCTCTACTCACCGACACCCCCTGTTATTCTGCAGCGACGGCAGCCTCACACTGCAGCGAACCAGTGAACCCTCATACTCCTCTACGCGTGGGCATCCACTGCCGCGTCTTCCCCGGCTCCGCGTCGTCCCCTTCCTAGGCCTCGTCGTCGTCCACCGCCCTGGTGCTCTCATCACGGCGTGGTCAACATGGTCAAGGAACGGCTTCCATCGGACGTGGACTATACATGGAGAGGCTGACAGCTGGGTCCACGGCCGCAGCAAGGAAGTGCCTCCTTATTACGTGCAAAATAATTATTCCTCCACCTGACATCGGGGACCCACCGGACGGGCCACCGTATTTCGTGAAAAAATCGTTTCCCCCTGACTGCTGGGACCCACCAGCTACATCTTCGCATGCAAGGAAGTCTGTCCGGGCAAAAAAAAATGATTCGCCCCCCTAACTGCTGGGACCCACCAGCTACATCTTCGCAGGCAAGGAAGTGCCTGACAGTCGGGACCCACCTGGTCGAAGCGTTGTCATTCTGGTCGTGAACGTGTACGTACATACTGGTCGATGTAGAGGCGCGCACGTGTCATAGTAGAGGCGCGCACGTGTCGTAGTAGAGGCGTGCATGTAGCATGTACACGTACGTACAACGGCCAGGGTGCAAGAAAGAAAATACGGCCACGTACGTACATACGGGCGGGGTCTCGAACACCTACTCGCGCATACGTACGGCTAGGGCTCGTGAACATGGCTGTGTCGGAACGGAGAAACAGCGTCGTCGTCATGTTCATGGGGAGGAAACGGAATGCGTCGTGTTCATGGGGAGGCAACGGAATGCGTCGTGTTCATCAGGAGGCAACGGAACGCGTGGGAGCCAACCAGCTGGGTCGGAACGGAATGCGTGGTCGTGTTCATCGGGAGGGCTTGGACGGAACAGGCGATGGAAACGAGGCCTGGTGTATCGCAGAACGGAGGAAACACCTTGTGTTCGACCGGCCATGTTCAAAACGGGATCCTGTTCATCGGGAGGGGTCTGGCGTATCGCAAAACGGAGGAAACGGACCTCCTACGGTCGAAAAGGGAGTCCTGTTGATCGGGAGGGGTCTGGCGTACCGCAAAATAGAGGAAACGGACCTCCTACGGTCGAAACGGGGGTCCTGTTGATCGGGAGGGGTGTGGCATACCGCAAAACGGAGGAAACGAACCTCCTACGGTCGAAACGGGGGTCCTGTTGATCGGGAGGGGTGTGGCGTACAGCAAAATGGGACTCCACGGGATACTGTTCATCTCCACCGTCGACCTCCTCCAGCCTCCACGGGCTACCGTCGACCTCCTCCAGCCTCCACGGGCTCCTGTTCATCCAGCCTCCACTGTGCACTACTCCACCGGCTACTGTTCAACCACCCCTCCACGGGCACCCCTCCACCGTCTACTGTTCATCCAGCCCTCCACACCACGGGGTCCTGTTCATCCACCCCTCCACGGTCACCCCTCCAATGTCTACTGTTCATCCAGCCTTCCACACCACGGGGTCATGTTCATCCAGAG
>NC_041393.1:566609352-566623827 GCF_002162155.2 Triticum dicoccoides | reverse complement strand
CTCACTGTTCATCCAATCGACCGGCTTCAGTTAGCAGCAGTAGCGAAGGAATCGCTCGATCGGGTTTAGTTAATAGTCATCGATTGATCGCTCAGGTTCAGTAACACGTAGCCTGCAGTGCAATCGCTCGGGTTCAGTAACAGCCAACGCCTCGCACACACGCGCGTACGTGTACGAGAGAAACGCGCATCGCTCGGCCCCCGACCTCCCACCGTAACTGGGAACTCCCCGAAATTTTCCTCGCCCTCGCTTCTACCATGGTTTTTTCCGTCATGGACGGCCCAAAGAATGTCATGCAGTTGCGTCTCCGGCCCACCCAGGACGAAAAGCCCATTTTCTGTCATGATTTTTTGTCATAGAAGTAGGAGCCCACCACCTCTATGATGATACCGGGTTTTGTCACAATTATCGTCATAGAAGTGTCATATGTATGACAGAAAAAAATTCGTTCGGCCCAACATGTCACGGATGTGTCTTTTTTTTGTAGTGAACCCATCACCGTCCAGCAAGCCTACGAAGGAATTACTCAGTCACGGCGGTGATCATCATGAAATTGGTGATGTAGCACTACTGCAGGATGCTGCTAACGCGACACTACGATCAGAGACCCTTCGACAAAATTGTGTGCGATGCAATAATCGCAAACAGTGGTGTAAAAAACCGTCAAAAAGGTGCAAAATGTTTGCGATGATGGATGCATCAAACACGGTTCAGATTTTGGTTGCGTGTGCGATTCAGGGCATACGGTTCAGTTCAATTAACTGTTTGCGATGAGGAGGAACAAAATAAACGGGCTGTCAGTTGAAGGCGTGTGCGATATAGAGCATAGGGTTCACTTGGATGAACTTTTTGTGATGAGGCGGAACAACAGAAACGGGCAGCCAGATGAAGGTTTGTGCGATATACGACATACAATTCACTCAGATGAACTGTTTGCATTGAGCCAAGAGAACATATACGATTCAACTTAACAAGATGTGTGTGATACGCGGCAAACAAGTCTGTAATCGGAAATGTGTGGGAAGACCGATAACAACATAGATGATTCCTGTTAACAAGCCATGTGTGTTGTGAGCAAACGATTGCTGGTATACAATTGTTAATAATTGATGAAATCATCATCGACGGGTTCCATTGTTTAGTCCGTGTGCGATGTGATTTGCTCTGTCTACAGAGCAGCAACATATATACTTAAAAAGACAGCATTACAAAACCAAATTAAGCACACAATTACACATGTGACTACACACATAACATTTCCGCACACCAAAGTAAGCAATTACATGCATACTAAACTAGTAGAAACGAGGATCTAATCATCTACTTCTTGTTGCAACGACGCTTACCATTGCTCTGCTTCCGGCTGGATCCCTGGCTGTTTTGGGGAAGGAAGCACTTCCTCATGTCAATGATCCGCATGTACATGTCGTAGCTCGTGTACGCCTCCTTGGCCGCGTACACGACATGAGCTTTGTCGATTTTCTCCATCCAGGCCGAGTTCCAGACACGCTTGTCCTTGTTGCGGGAATCCTTCATGTCTCTCTCCTCCACATAGGCAAAATTGCCATATAAGTAGGCTATAAACCCACTATTGTAGTACTTGCTCTTAGCGGCGTGGCAGACCAACCGTGTGGGGTGCGAAGTGGCTTCGCTCGTGTGGGGGACGGAGGCCATCCCGCGCGGGTGCTAGGTCTGAGATGACGGCCTTGTCATCAGTGTGTCCTCTCTGTGGCAACCGTTCGCTCCCTACTAGCCTCTTCGTGTACCGTGGCAACCGCCCACAGCCTCTTCGCCTTTTCCTCTCAATTTGGAACTGTTGTCGCATGCTCTTCCTCCCTCCATTTTCCTTCACCCTTCCTTCTTCCATTGTTTGATCATCTTCTCCATGGAGGGAACAGGCTGGAAACGACCCCTTATTCTTGCCCCGATCTGAAAGATGACGTGGTGGAGGAACTCATTGATCGGTGTAAGGTCATCACCTCGGCTAGCATGGCAGGTTTGTTCAAGTCCATTCTTGACTCAACAAATAACATCATTGCAAAGAACCCAAGGGTTCAGGAGCGGTTTGATCTCCCCTATCTTCTTCGCCATGACGCTGGTTTCCGGCTGCTACCTCTTGAGCTTGCGTTGGTTTTCCCTTGAAGAGGAAATGGTGATGCAGCAAAGTAGCATAAGTATTTCTCTTAGTTTTGAGAACCAAGGTATCAATCCAATAGGATATGACGCACTAGTCACCAAATACCTGCACAAACAATCAACAACTTGCACCCAACGCATTAAAGGGGTTGTCAAGCCCTTCACGGTCACTTGCAAAAGTGAGATATGATAGAGATAGATAGACGGTAAAGTAAATATTTTTGGTATTTTTGGTTTATAGATTGGAAAGTAAAGATTGCAAAATAGTAGATCGGAAACTAGCAAGATGTAAACAAGATTCAATAATATGGAAAAGAGACCCATGGGTCATAGGTTTCAGTAGTGACTTCTCACTCGATAGCAAATATTACGGTGGGTGAACAAATTACTGCCGAGCAATTGATAGAAAAGCGCATAGTTATGACGATATCTAAGGCAATGATCATGAACATAGGTGTTGGGGATATACCCCGCGGTGTAACCCATCAGATGTATGACCTGGCTGGAGCTTGGTGACTCACTGGTGACCCGCTCGGACTTGGCGGTTTACGAGCAACCTGCCTGGACATTGTGATTCACTGGTGAACCGGCGGGCGGGTCAGACGGACGACAAGGCCCAGAAGGCCGGCTCAAGTTATGGTGGGCCGATTTATGAGGAAAGGCATAAGGATTTTTCCCTTAAGGGGGCAAGACTAGGATTCCGCTTATTATAGAATAGTCCTAGTCCTACTAGGACTCCACATGTAACCCGCCCCTCCAACTTATATAAGGAGGGGCAGGGCGCCCCGACAAAGGGGGGAGAAGTAATCTCTAAGGCTAGACACAATTAGGAGAGCCGGTTTATGCGGCGACTCCCTCATGAGCATAATGAGACCTAGCCACAAACAGCATGTAGGGCTATTACCGGATGATGTTTCCTGGGGACCGAACTTGTCTAAGTCCTTGTCTTGTGTGTTGATCCGCCTCGCGTCTCTCGTCCCGATCAACCCCTCTCAAGCTACCACATAGATGCGTTGGCCTCACGACTAAGTCCTCACACTAGGACATCTGCTGTGACAAGTCCACGACAGTTGGCGCCCACCGTGGGGCTCGCGCACGGTGGTGTTGAGTTCTTGGAGGGATCTCTCCCAGGGATCGAGAAGTTAGCAATTTTTTCAGATGAAGAAAGACTCAGCTCGGAGTCGTCAGCTTCGAGTTCATCGATCCAGATTTTTACAATCCGTGAGATTTAAAGTCAGAGAAGAGTTAGGGTTACGGTCGATCTGATGTCGCCATCATGCGATTTGTTCGGCCGTTTACTATAACTACAGATTACAAAAAAAGAGGACGGAGGTCAACCCAAAAAGACCCTGAGAAAGGATTGGACTTCGGGCCCTACTTTGAGCCGGTTGCACATTGAACCCCCGCACCTCGCGGGAGAGCCGCCCCACTGGAGAGCCGCCGGCCATCTCTATCCAACCTCGCATCGAGCAACCCTATTGGCCTCAGAGCAGCCTCGGGTAACTCCATACAGAAGGATCTATATCAACAAGAGTATATATACGAACGTGGTCAAACCAATCATGACAGGGAAAAGGACTTGGACTGTGGCATGAAATTGAACTACACTGCTGAAACCATTGCCGTTGGATCCTGTTTCCGTCCACGAGTTGTTCCTACCACACCCATCTCTGTAGACGCGAGTGGCTACCTCCGCCAGAGAGCCGCCCCGCACCTCGCCGACCTCGCCTCCGCCATGAGCCGTCGTTGCCGCAGTGGTTTACCATCGACCACGCTGCTGATGAGTCGCCTCCACTATTTTGGCTCCACCACTGCTAAGCCGGCCGCGCCACTGCAGCCTCGCCTCCTCGACCACATGTTTGCCCAGCATCTGAGCTGCCCGCCTACTAGGAGCCGCCTACCTCAGTCAGCCGTCGGCCTCCTTCGTCGGCGTGGTTCCGCTGGTCTCCATCATCCACCTACGAGTGCTGCCTCGCGCCATGACGAGCCGGCCACTGAGCCGCCCGGCCACGGCCGCCCTCACTGCTAACCCGCCATCGTCATAGTACCAAGAGCCACCTGGCATCCCTCTGCTTCCACCTACTTCAACCACAACGGGGGAGTCGCCGCCGCGTTCTAACCTGGCCTGTTGCCTCACCGGCATTGTTCGTGAGCCGCCCCGCTTTGCCAAAGTCGCCATCCTCCATTTCGAGTTGCCTTCAAGACCTATTTCGAGCCGTCGTTAGGGCTAGCTTCGCGCAACCTATGTTAAAACAAATGGCCTTGGCTGCTCACAGCCGAGCCGCCGCCGCAGTCTCTGTTGCTGCGGTTGGCCCTTCGAGGTGGCCCTGCCGCAAGCAGCCACCGCGCCGCTTCAGCTGCAGCTGCGCCGAACTGCCTCGGCCCCTTCATCGCCTCCTGATGACCCACAAGTATAGGGGATCTATTGTAGTCCTTTCAATAAGTAAGAGTGTCGAACCCAACAAGGAGCAGAAGGAAATGACAAGCGGTTTTCAGTAAGGTTTTCTCTGCAAGCACTGAAATTGTAGGTAACAGATAGTTTTGTGATAAGATAAATTGTAACGAGTAACAAGCAATGAAAGTAAATAAAGTGTAGCAAGGTGGCCCAATCCTTTTTGTAGCAAAGGACAAGCCTGGAAAATTTATTATAATGAGAAAAGAGCTCCCGAGGACACATGGGAATTATCGTCAAGCTAGTTTTCATCACGCTCATATGATTCGCGTTTGGTACTTTGATAATTTGATATGTGGGTGGACCGGTGCTTGGCTACTGCCCTTACTTGGACAAGCATCCCACTTATGATTAACCCCTATTGCAAGCATCCGCAACTATAAAAGAAGTATTAAGGTAAACCTAACCGCAGCATTAAACATATGGATCCAAATCAGCCCCTTACGAAGCAACGCATAAACTAGGGTCTAAGCTTCTGTCACTCTAGCAACCCATCATCTACTTATTACTTCCCAATTCCTTCCTCTAGGCCCAAATAATGGTGAAGTGTCATGTAGTCGACATTCCATAACACCACTAGAGGAAAGACAACATACATCTCATCAAAATATCGAACGAATACCAAATTCACATGACTACTAATAGCAAGACTTCACCCATGTCCTCAGGAACAAAAGTAACTACTCACAAAGCATATTCATATTCATAATCAGAGGATTAATAATATGCATTAAGGATCTGAACATATGATCTTCCACCAAGTAAACCAATTAGCATCAACTACAAGGAGTAATCAACACTACTAGCAACCCACACGTACCAATTTGTGGTTTTGAGACAAGATTGGATACAAGGGATGAACTAGAGTTTTGAGAGAAGATGGTGCTGGTGAAGATGTTGATGGAGATTGACCCCCTCCCGATGAGAGGATCATTGGTGATGACGATGGTGATGATTTTCCCCTCCCAGAGGGAAGTTTCCCCGGCAGAACAGCTCTGCCGGAGCCCTAGATTGGTTCCGCCAAGGTTCCGCCTCGTGGCGGTGGAGTTTCGTCCCGTAAGCTTGCCTCTAATTTTTTTCCAGGGTAAAAGCCTTCATATAACAGAAGATGGGCACCAGAGGGCCACCAGGGGGCCCAGGAGACAGGGGGCATGCCCAGTAGGGGTGGGCGCGTCCCCACCCTCCTTGCCAGGGTGTGGGCCCCCTCTGGTGTTTTCTTCACTCAATAATTCTTATTAATTCCAAAACTGACTTCCGTGGAGTTTCAGGATTTTTGGAGCTGTGCAGAATAGGTTTCCAATATTTGCTCCTTTTCCAGCCAGAATTCCAGCTGCCGGCATTCCCACTCTTCATGGTAAACCTTGTAAAATAAGAGAGAATAGCCATAGTATTGAGATATAATGTATAATAACAGCCCATAATGCAATAAATATTGATATAAAAGCATGATGCAAAATGGACGTATCACCTCGCCGGTATCAAGCCGCCTTTGCCAAGTCACTGGCGAGCCGCCGGCCTTGTTTAGCCACCACCCACGATGTTGGTCTCCAGTCACCGCAAACTTCGTGCCAAGTTGCCACCTTCGTTGAGCATCCTCGAGAACTCATGCTGCTATGGACGCACCTCCGTTGACCCGGCCTCGAGGGCACCGCCTCTGTATTTGTATCAACCTATCTTGAGCGACCACGATCTTCCCGCGCCAAGTCGAGCCGCCCTCTACCTGGCCCCCGCGCTCACGCGGCTCCGCCAGCACCGGCCCCTCGCGTTGCTGAACTGCCCTTCAATTGAAGCCACCGAGGCCGTCACCCGCCGGCGCCCCCGCTGAGTCGACGCTACTCTCCACCTTTGTTGTGTCCATGCCAAGACACCGTCGTGAGTTGTCGGCCTCCGCCTTGTTAGTCTGCCTCAGCTGCAACAACACGGAGCCACCCCATGGCTGCAAGCCGCTCTGGCCGCTTCCGCGGTCAGCCGCCGTACCGGCTCTTCTCTGTTTCCTCAGGCCTCGCCCTTGTCTTGGCCTCTTCTAAGATGCCCCGCGCCAGCCAGCAGGTGCTGACCCGTCTGCCCACGTCCCTGTAGGCTGCTCTATTCCCATGCACCTGCACTGATTGAAACAACAGAAAAGGAAAGTCAAACTGGAAAAAGTGAAATGAGAAAGGGGGGGTCAACATGACCCGAAGGATCCCTTTTGGACCGTCCAGTGCCGCACTTTAAGCCGCTACCTCTGTCATCGTTGCTGCAACCCTATGGCTGATAAAGCATATCAGGTGAAATCCATCCTATCAAATTTTCTATTGATACATTTTTATTTTCTTCGAGAACAATTACTCTCATTTGTGCAATTTCTTATGCAGAATTCACCATTACAAAGGGGACCATCAAGCTATGGCCCTTGCCTATACTGGATGGGTCAATGGACAGGGTCAATTATAACCCATCGAGATTGAACATATTCCAACAATCCACTGGTCATATCATGGTCAAGCATGGAGAGTCTCAAGCCAACTCTTCGAGTCGTCTTAAGACTCGAGGGCTACAATGACATGACTCGGCAGAATTGACCAGTTTCAGTGAATCAAGAGCTCCGGGTCATTGGAGGGGAAAATAACCCGGCCCCGGAGACTACTGCTATATTGAAGAAAATTTAAAGGCCGTCAAAAAAATTCTGGCTTAAAGAGAAGATTCAGGTTTAACATCCGGTTCAAGGGAAATCAGTCTCACTGAAGCTCTCAATATCCGGTTTACAAATCCAGCTCAAAAGAATCCATCTCTCGCAAGTTCGTGTTCTCGGAAAAATTAAAGGTTGCCAAAGAGAACTTGCTGCCATGATGCGTGGTTCATACATGGGCATCCTGCCTTATGGGTGTATTTTATTATGGTCATTTGGGGGCTTCCTGTTCAAACATAGGTGTATTCACCAAAGAGAACATAGCTGTGAATATCCCTGTTGATCGGTGCAATGCCACAATTTCAAAGGTCAATTGGGGGCTTCTTGTTCAAACATAGGTGTATTCACCAAAGAGAACATAGCTGTGAATATCCCTCTTGGTCGGTGCAATGCCACAATTTCAAAGGTCACTTGGGGGCTTCCTGTTCAAACATAGGTGTATTCACCAAAGAGAACATATCTGTGAATATCCCTCTTTATCGGCGCAATGCCACAATTTTAAAGGTCATTTGGGGGCTTCGTGTTCAAACATAGGTGTATTCACCAAAGAAAACATAGTTGTGAATATCCCTCTTGATCGGCTCAATGCCACAGGTCACTTGGGGGCTTCCTGCTCATTGAGCATAACTATGAATATCCCTCTTGATCGGCTCAATGCCACAAGCACTTGGGGGCTTCCTGTTCAAACATAGGTGTATTCACCAAAGATAACACAGCGTTACTACCCTTGTGAGCTGGTTTGGAACACCAGGTGTATTCACCAAAACCTTCCGGATTCTCCTGCTTTGTAGAAGCTGCCACTCCGCCCGGGTAATCCCGGAATGACAAGCCGAACTCTTGACAGTCAGTCTTACATAGACCATGTGCTTGTCAAGGTTAAAACGGCAGTCATGTGAGGCCGGTTTCACAAAGTGTAAAAGGTTAACTCAGTGGCTTGGCGGCCCATGAAAGCCTTGGAGCTTTAGGCTTGGCGTCCTATGAAAGCCTCATTTCTTGATTTTGATTCATTATCTTTTTATGAGCATTTTTTGGGATTCATATATTTACGCCATATTAACATATGGCTTAAGACAATTCAGGCCATGTAGCCTTCATCTCCATGGCTCATGTTTGAGCATATCCGGAGTTTATTAACCAGGTCTGGCTTTGGATGTTAAGTCACCAGTATATATTTGGATTGCGCCATTGGAATCATGCACTTATAAATCATTGGGTTATATTATTCAAATCTTTAATAGCCAAAATGGCTGGATTTTTATTATGGTTATCAATAACCAATATTATGATTGAGGTTTACAAAGCTGCTTCAGAAGCATTTAGCAATATCATCCAGACAGAGGATATGATTTATTTTGCGATGGAAGGAATAGTCCCGAGTTGCTGCAGGCTTATGACCCGGCACTTGGGGGCTACATTATTCAAGTTGATATTACATCAAATATGCAAGTCCCATGTCACTGCCAGCATGCATCATGGCACTTGGGGGCTAATGCAAAGTCATTTTTTGCTTAACTTATTGAAGACCTGACTCATCACATTGTAATGAGCCGGCCCTTGGGGGCTACTAATTGCTCCTGTAAAAAATTCAAGGTACACAAGCTTTAATCCATTATATTGAAAGGTCCACTACTCAGTTGGTAGAGTACAAAGCTCTTAACCTTGTGGACGTGGGTTCGAGCCCCATGACAAGGGTTACATCATATGAAGTTATTTTCAATGAAAGTCCCAGCTCAGTATTAGCTTACTGAGCCGGGCCTTGGAGGCTACACGTTGCTATTCAAGTCTACATGATCATATTTACAAAGTCCCTGCTCATTATTGCATAATAACCCAGCCCTTGGGGGCTACATTGGTTGAAGTTTTTTATGAGCTTAAGGCAATTACAAGTCCCAGGTTGCTGCAAGCATGACAACCCGGCACTTGGGGGCTACATATGTGGAATATTCAGTTTTGACTAGTGACTGAGATGAACAACTTGGATTTCTTCAAGGTTGTAACATTTATATTGAAGCAAGTCTTAAGCGGTTACTACGCTCCCTTCTTAAGACTTGGTGGCTACAAGTGATATGCATATAAGGGAGGTGCATTTTCAAGTTTGATGTTAACAACAATTATGACCCGGTGCCATCAATACTTACAAACCGACTCTTTTGGTAATCATAAATGGGCAAGTTCTACATCTTCAAGCCGGCGAAAAATCAGATGAGTATTTCAAGACCAATATTTTTTGTTAAGCATTGGGAGCTGAGTCAAAGGAATTATTCTTCACAATTTTTCTCTGTGAGAAACCAACGTCAGCAAATTGATTATGAAGCTGGCCTATTAACCCGGATTTTCTAGAAGAAGGAAATACCAAGGAGTTAAGGATGATCAGGTACCGGCTTACAAGAGTTCTTAACCCAAAGCATTATCTGTCAAAATTGTTCTTGTGTTTGTTCTACAGGATCAGTTTAACATGGACAAATCCAAATTAAACTGGGGGTTAATGTCGGGGATATACCCCGCGGTGTGACCCGGCCGAAGGTATGACCCGGTTGGGACTTGGTGGTTCGTTGGTGACCCGGCAGATTATAAGTCGTCTGATTGTAAGCCGGTGGATAGTTAAGCAGAATTTTAAGCCGGCAGACGTTAAGCCAGATTGTAAGCCGGTGGGCAGATTATAAGCGGGCAGATGGTAAGCCGGCAGAAGGTAAGCCAGATTTCAAGCCAGATGGTAAGCCGGCAGATGGTAAGCCAGATTGTAAGTCAGATTGTAAGCCAGCAGATATTGGTAAGCCGGCAGACGTTAAGAAGCCCATGGTAAGATGACAGAATAGGTTAAGTCCTAATCCGAGTTTGACTCTACATGTAACCCTCCCCTTCAGCTTATATAAGGAGGGCGGGGCACCCAAAGAAGGACAAGGAGGAAAAATAATCTTTAAAGCTAGACACAACTAGGAGAGCCGGAGATATGACGACTCCCTCATGATGATAATGAGACCTAGCCACAAACAACATGTAGGGTTATTACTGCATGATGTTTCTCGGGGGCCGAAGTTGTTTAAATCCTTGTCTTGTGTGTTGATCCGCCTCGCGTCTCTCGTCCCGATCAACCCCTCTCAAGCTACCACATAGATGTGTTGGCCTCACGACTAAGTCCTCACACTAGGACATCTGCTGTGACAAGTCCACGACAATAGGCATCACGTCCGTGTCAAGTAGACCGACTCCTTCCTGCATCTACTACTATTACTCTACACATCGACCGCTATCCAGCATGCATCTAGAGTATTAAGTTCATAAAGAACAGAGTAACGCATTAAGCAAGATGACGTGATGTAGAGGAATTAACTCAAGCAATATGATGAAAACCCCATCTTTTTATCCTTGATGGCAACAATACAATATGTGCCTTCCTGCCCCTACTGTCACTAGGAAAGGACACAGCAAGATTGAACCCAAAGCTAAGCACTTCTCCTATTGCAAGAAAGATCAATCTAGTAGGCCAAACTAAACCAATAATTCGAAGAGACTTGCAAAGATATCAAATCATGCATATAAGAATTTAGAGAAGAACCAAATAATATTCATAGATAATCTTGATCATAAATCCACAATTCATCAGATCTCGGCAAACACACCACAAAAGAGTATTACATTGAATAGATCTCTAAGAACATCGAGGAGGACATGGTATTGAGAATCAAAGAGAGAGAAGAAGCCATCTAGCTAATAACTATGGACCCAAAGGTTTGTGGTAAACTACTCACGCTTCATCGGAGAGGTGATGGTGTTGATGTAGAAGCCCTCCGTGATCGAATCCCCCTCCTGCAGGATGCTGGAAAAGGCCCAAAGATGGGATCTCATAGGTACAGAAGGTTGCGGCGGTGGAAAAGTGGTTTCGGGGCTCCCCTCAATGCTTTTAGGGTATAAGAGTATATATAGGCGAAGGAACTAGGTCAGGGGAGCCACGAGGGGCCCATGAGGGTGGGGGAGCGCCCTCCTGCCTCATGGCTTCCTCGTTGCGTCTCCGACTTCATCTCCAAGTCTTCTAATTTGCTTTCGGTCCAAGAAAGATCATCGAGAAGGTTTCATTCCGTTTGGACTCCGTTTGGTATTCCTTTTCCGCAAAACTCTAAAATAGGCAAAAAAACCAGAAACTGGCACTGGGCCCTCGGTTAATAGGTTAGTCCCAAAAATAATATAAAATAGCATATAAATGCCTATTAAACATCCAAGATAGATAATATAATAGCATGGAACAATAAAAAATTATAGATACGTTGGAGACATATCAAGCATCCCCAAGCTTAATTCCTGCTCGTCCTCGAGTAGGTAAATGATAAAAACAGAATTTTTGATGTGGAATGCTACCTAACATATTTATCCATGTAATTTTCTTTATTGTGGTATGAATGTTCAGATCCAAAAGAATCAAAACAAAATTTTAATATTGACATAAAAACAATAATATTCAAGCATACTAACAAAGCAATCATGTCTTCTCAAAATAACATGGCTAAAGAAAGTTACCCTACAAAATCATATAGTCTGGCTATGCTCTATCTTCATCACACAAAATATTTAAATCATGCACACCCCGATGACAAGCCAAGCAATTGTTTCATACTTTTGATGTTCTCAAACTTTTTCAATCTTCGCGCAATACATGAGTGTGAGCCATGGATATAGCACTATAAGTGGAATAGAATGGTGGTTGTGGAGAACACAAAAAGGAGAAGATAGTCTCACGTCACCTAGGCGTATCAACGGGCTATGGAGATGCCCATCAATAGATATCAATGTGAGTGAGTAGGGATTGCCATGCAACGGATGCACTAGAGCTATAAGTGTATCTAAGCTCAAAAAGAAACTAAGTGGGTGTGCATCCAACTTGCTTGCTCACGAAGACCTAGGGCACTTTGAGGAAGCCCATCATTGGAATATACAAGCCAAGTTCTTATAATGAAAATTCCCACTAGTATATTAAAGTGACAACATAGGAGACTCTCTATCATGAAGATCATAGTGCTACTTTGAAGCACAAGTGTGGAAAAAGGATAGTAACATTGCCCCTTCTCTCTTTTTCTCTCATTTTTTATTTGGGCCTTCTCTTTTTAGGGATAAATGCATTTTTGCCCCTAGTTGGAACCTACCCACGGATTTTGCCCTTACTTTTCGACTCTACTCAGTTTTGCCTTAGTTTTCCTGTGAGGTCGCCCGAATGCCCTTTGACCATTTGACCAATACTTTGAAAATTCATAACAAATTGATATGAACTCAGAAAAATGCAAATAAGATATCAAAATGTTCACATAAACATTACCTTTATGTGTAAATAATTTTGATATCTTATTTGCATTTTTCTGAGTTCATATCAATTTGTTATGAATTTTCAAAGTATTGGTCAAACGGTCAAAGGGCATTCGAGCGATCTCGGAGGAAAATCTAAGGGCAAAACTGAGGAGAGTCAAAAAGTAAGGGCAAAACCCGTGGGTAGGTTCCAACTAGGGGCAAAAAATGCAATTGTCCCCTTTTTTATGGCCACTTTTTTTGTCCGGAGTCTCATCCTGACTTGTGGGGGAATCACAGTCTCCATCATCCTTTACTCACATGGGACAATGCTCTAATAATGAAGATCATCACACTTTTATTTACTTACAACTCAAGAATTACAACTCAATACTTAGAAAAAAATATGACTCTATGTGAATGCCTCCGGCGGTGTATCGGGATGTGCAATGATTCAAGAGTGACATGTATGAAAAAAATTATGAACGGTGGCTTTTCCATAAATACGATGTCAACTACATGATCACGCAAAGCAATATGACAATGATGAAGTGTGTCATAATAAATGGAACGGTGGAAAGTTGCATGGCAATATATTTCGAATGGATATGGAAATGCCATAATAGGTAGGTATGGTGGCTGTTTTGAGGAAGGTATAAGGTGGGTGTAAGGTATCGGCGAAAATTGCGCGACACAAGAGAGGCTAGCAATGGTGGAAGGGTGAGAGTGCGTATAATCCATGGACTCAACATAAGTCATAAAGAACTCACATACTTATTGCAAAAATCTATTAGTTATCGAAAATAAGTACTAAGCACATGCTCCTAGGGGGATAGATTGGTAGGAAAAGACCATCGCTCGTCCTCGGCCGCCACTCATAAGGAAGACAATCAATGAATAAATCATGTTACAACAAGTATAAATCATGTTAACAATTATGTTAGTATGATAGTATTCAAAACAATGGATACTACCGGCGACGGGCGTACATAGCACCGCCGAGGATCAAGAAAGGACAATGGGAAGCACCGGAGTAGAACAACAAGGAAGTAGCCGTGTCTCCAAACACAATGCTCCCAACAGAGTAACGACGTCGAGGACGTCGCCATCATGCCGATCCAACCTAATCGAGGCTTTCGCCCGGAGACAACCACCAACTCCAATAGAGCGAGGGAGATGACGAACACGCCTCCGCGACGCCTCCAAGAAGGGGAATGACAACCACGGTTGCCACCGCCGCCGGCCTAGCGAAAGTCGTGCAAGATTTTCATCTGCGCGTCGCCCATCTCCACACCTCCAAGGACTTGGCAACAACGCCCAAGTAGTCTCGCACCGCCGCCACCGCAGCACCTAGCCGAGGTAGCCACAGAGCCAAGGACCAACAACCGGCAGCACAGCAAGGGGAACCGCGGCCACACCACCAACACCCAGCCTGGACGGAGAACCGTAGCCACCCCACTCCTCCAGCAAGGTCCATAACCGCCCGCGATGGCCATCACCCGCTCCAAGGAACGGCCTTGCGATGATCAGGCCCACCTCACCGCTCCATGCCAGCACCATCGGAGGAGGGCATTGTCGCTCACCACGCTGCCCAGTGGTGGCCAACCACTCGCTGCTCGCCAGGACTCCATCCTGGCCGAGCCTCCATAGGGCCGCCACCTGCCTGACCATGGGCTCGTGCTAGCGCCTCCAGACAGCGCCGCCGCCACCAGGAACGCGCCACACACCGCTGCAAGTCCTCGCCAAACCACCGCCGCTCCACCGGGCCTCCCGCCATGCTCCAGCCGCTAACCTCGCACCCAGCCAGCCCAGATCTGGCATGGCTCGAACCCGCCATGACCAGGGCGCCGCACCGCCCGACCTGCGCCCTTCCATGTCGTGTCGCGACCGCCCAGCGAGCTACGCCTCCCCGCTCTGCCGCCTGCCTGCGTGCACCACCCAGCCTAGG
>NC_041393.1:566586594-566608981 GCF_002162155.2 Triticum dicoccoides | reverse complement strand
CACACACACACACCAGAAGAGGGCGAGACAGATCCCGCCGCCACCAGCACCGCGAGGGCTTTGCCCTGCGGCGCTCGCCGGTGGCGGCGGATGGGAGGGGGAGTGGAGGGAAGGGCGAGGGTTGGAGCGCCCGAGTCGCCTGCGGGGAGGTGACACGGGGCCTTGTGCAGTGTGGTAGCTCCCTAGTTTTACTCTGGTCTAGAGTAAAAGCGTAGGGATTGCGGCCCGGCGCGTAACCCTCATCAAGTTAGGGATGTTATTAGCCACAAGTCTACTTCATCGCTGCGAGTGAAAACTTTTGGTTCACTAAGTTTGAATGAGTTCACACCCGAGGTGAAGAGCTCACCTGCATCAGTGCCTAAACCAGCACGGCATGCAAACTCATTAGGGCATCTACAATGGAGAGACTCCTGTACGGGCGCTTATATAATATAAACAATTAATTTTGGAGATTGCGTCCATATAAGAGTCTGAAGGGCCAACGCATGGGCGCCTATTTGAGTGCTAACAAGCAGATTTTTTTTCGTACATAGGACAGAAAAAGGAAGGAGGCGCCCGACGACTAGGCTGGCATCGATGCTAGCGAGAATCCCAAAATCGGATGGGATTAGACCAAAACAGACAGGAATTGAACCCTAGCATCGGGCCTAAGCGCCCCCATTATACATGCCCTTAAAAGGACATGTATCAGCATCTGACAAATTGTCCCAGGTAAATGTGCGGCTAAATTCAGAACTGATGTTTTGCAAAGTCAGCAAATTAGCAGCCCTGCAAAGTCCAAGAGCAGATCTTCTTTTTTGAGGAAAAGAATAGCTTTATAACTTAACGGTGCACGGGCATGTCACCCGCAACACAAAGCGCCACTTGGGGCGGTACATGACAGTTCCAAGTTTTAGACTCACTAGAAGAACAGACACGCCCAATCTGGGCTAACTCATGTGCTACAGTATTAGCTTGACGCCGGCATAGCCCTACATCTATGTGCGAAAACCGCAGTTTAAGCTGAAGTTTGGAGTCCTCGATGATTGCCGCGTAGGGTGTGGAGTCCACTTTCTTGAAATCCAAAGCTTCTTGTAGCAGCTTGGAATCCGTCTCGAGGACCAATCGGATCGCCCCCAAATCCACCGCCATATTGATGGCGTCTGACATAGCCGTGACCTCGGCGCCAAACGGATCGGCCACATGGTTGGTCCTGCCTGCCCGTGCTTGGACAACATCCCCCGCCTCATCTCGTATGACCACGCCCCAGGTTACAAAATCATCTCCAGGTCTATATGCCCCACCAATGTTTGCTTTGAGCATGCCCTCACGCGGTGGTTGCCACTTGGTCTCCTCCTGTCCTCTCTTCTTGGCCTTGAATATCTGCAAGTACTCTATAGAGTTGCATATCACCCGTCTTGTCACCTCATCAGTGGTCACCGGCACCTCTCCCTCCCGCAATTTGTTTCTGTTGTTCCACCAATGCCACCACATCATGAGGATCTTCACACGCACATTTTCATCAAGGCCTCAAAGGAAATCGAGCATTGCATGCACGCCCCCAATGCCTTCAAGCTCGATACTCTGCTGCTCCAAATCCAGTGCACACCACACCTCCTTCACAAATTTGCATTTAATGAACAAGTGTGCACCATCCTCATCCGCACAGCTGCAAAACAGGCACTTAGTGCTTTCTAGTTTGATCCCTCTCCTCTCCAGATTTGTCCGAAAGGCCAGCGACTCATGCTTCAAGCGCCATGTGAACATTTGTATCTTCCGTGGGTAGGGTAGCTTCCAAATACGTTTCCAGGATTGGTCAGCACACTGTTCCAGGTTGCCAATGTTTGTACCGTTGTTTCCTACATCCCCTTGTTTCCTTGTTTTGTTCAGCTGAACTCATAGCTTATAAGCACTGCTGACAGAGTGGTGGCCTTTGCTATCATAATGCCAGGCCAGGAAATCACTCATCCCCTCTCGAAGGGGTATCTGCAGAATATGTCTTGCGTCATCTGGCCAGAACGTGTCCGTCACAAGCTGCTCGTCCCATTTGCCGGTGATGGGACAAATCAAATCACTAACATGAGTCATTACATTATGGCCCCTTGGTGTAATGACTACCCTGGACCATGCTCGCGGGATCCATGAGTCAGACCAGATCTTTACCTGTGTTTCGTCCCCAACGTGCCATATATAGCCTTCCTTCACAAGCTCTAGCCCATGCAAAATGCTTCTCCATGAGTAGGATATACCATCTCTTGGTTGAGCTTCGAGAATGGAACACCCAGAGAAATAGCGGGCCTTTAGTAGACGAGCACAAAGACTGTCTGGGTTCTGCAGAAATCTCCAACCCTGGCGGGATAACATAGTGATGTTGAAGTCATGCATGTCTCGGAAACCGAGCCCTCCCCGAGATTTGGTTTGGGTTAGCGTCTCCCAGTCTATCCAGTGCATCGTCCTTTCCTTGTCCTGCTGGCGCCACCAAAATTTGCCCATGAGTGAGTTCAATTCCTTGCAAAAAACCTTTGGTCAGATCAAAACACGACATCGCAAAGGTCGGAATCGCTTGGCCAACAGCTTTTACTAGTGTTTCTTTGCTTGTTTTCGCCAGTAGCTGTTCCTGCCACCCATGGACTCGGCCACACATGTTTTTCTTGATATAACCAAAAGCCTTCCGCCTAGATCTTCCCACATGGACCGGACGCCCTAGATACTTATTATTTCAGTTCTCGCTCGTTATGCCTAGTGCCCCCTTGACCTCGTCCTTGGCTTGGGCTTCTATATTTTGTGAGAACATGAGGGCGGATTTCTCCAAGTTGATGCACTGTCCGGAACAATTTTCGTACAAGTCAAGGACCTCTCGGAGCGCCATTGCTTCTTCGTGTTTTTCCTTCAACAGAATCATGGAGACATCAGCAAAGAACAAATGAGAGACACTCGGCGCTGCTTGGCATATCTTGACTCCCGTGATCCGTCCCCTCCTCTCAGCTTCCTGTAGTAAGGCCGAAAGCCCTTCAGCGCAGATAACAAACAGGTATGGTGACAAGGGGTCACCTTGACGTAGACCACGTGTGAATTGGTCAGACAGGACACCATTCACTTTAATCTGATATCGCAAAGTACGAACACATTTCATGACAAGGCCGATCCGTCTTGGACTAAAGCTCATCTTTCCCATCATTGCTTCGAGGAAATCCCACCCGACCCTATCATACGCTTTGCTCAGATCGGCCTTAATCGCTGTGACGCCCTCCTGACCACTCCGCTTGTTTCTCAAGAAGTGTGTTATTTCATAAGCTACCAGCACATTATCGGTGATGAGTCGGCCCGGCACAAAAGCACTCCGATTCTCTGATATTAACTCTGGTAGAACCACTTTCAAACGGTTGGCGAGGACCTTCGAGACTAACTTGTACAGCACGTTGCACAGACTGATAGGTCGCAGATCTTCTGTTCGTGAAGACGGTGGCAATTGCAGTAACAAACCAGTAAAAGATGCGAGCTATTTTATTACCTTTTTTATAGGTCCATGCAGTTATTTTTCGTTGCATACTTTACAGAACTTTCTGTAAATTTGTATCAGCTGTATAGCTTTTGCTTACCTCTACATCTATGACGATGACCCACTCCAAATAATCCCCACGTTAGTCTGAACCAAAAGGAGAAGACCAGAACAACTTACATGATTTTATTCATTGATGGTTGATTTAGTAGGTACAATCCAATCAAGCGTGTCCAGCTCCCAGATTGTGTTCCTCTCCAACCTTTGAAACTCAGTTTTCAAGTTTAGCAATCCAGCATTTATTCCAAGGACTAAAATCCCCCCCCCCCACCCCCCAAAAAAAACTTTTGTTGGATTGAATCAAAGAAGCCAGGCAAAAAGCCTGGTGCTCCTTTGTTCGAAGAACAAAAACCCTAGACTAGATAGAACTGACACACGTATGGAATTATATAAAGTCATAATGCATCACAGAGTAAGATAATATGTAGAAGTCTTGAAACCGATTAATGAATGGGTTTAACCAATGCCACAGAGCACTGGTAACATGTCCGAGCATCAGCAGCTCTCCCATATATCTCCTGGGGATTTCTCCCTAGGAACCTTTATTGCTTATACTTCACCAGTCTTATTATTGTTACTAAAATAAAAGTAGTTCTTGAGTTGCCCCTCTTCTGGCAGGCCTAGAACGGCATGCCGTAGTCGTCGCCCGCAAACTGGGGGCTCCAGACCCCGAACATGTTGTCGGCGACAACGGACTGGTTTGCAGGATCAGACACCGGGGCATGTCCAGCGGCGGGCTCTTCAGCCATGGGTTCGTCCTCGACGACGTTTGCCGGGTTTGCCTGCTGAAGCGCCTGGTTCCAGGCTTCGTCTACCTGGAGCAGTTCCTCTAGTGAAATGCCGTCTAACTGGAGCAGATCCACTAGTTCAAGGCCTTGCTGCTCCTGCCCCTGTCCTTCAATCTGGTTCGTCAAGAATTTCTCCACCTCTTCCCAATCCCAGTCATTGAAAGGCTCAGACTGCGCATTCTCTGCGGCGGGGTGGTAGCTGTCTATACCGTCAAGCAGGGCATTGCCTGCTAGATCCACCAGATAACCAGCGCCCATGGCTGCAGCAGGCACCTCGTTCACTTCATGTGGAGTAACTGCGGCGTGCGCCTCGTCCATGGTGTCTTTCTGCAGAGTAACTGCGGCGTGCACCTCGTTCATTGTGTCTTCCTGTGGAGTAACTGCGGCATGCACGTCATCCTTGGTGTCTTTCTGCATGTCATCGCTCTCCAGGTTGATGACAATCTTGCCTGCTGCTTCAGTATGACTGATCTCCTCTCTCTCCAGGTTGATGAAAATCTTGCGTCCATATCCATCAAGTGCTTTGCTCTGTACAGGCAGCACCTCGCGTTTGTATGGCAGGCTCTCATTATAGTACTGCAGGCTCTCCTGGTACCAGTCCCAGATAGATTTGGTACCATGTATCAGAACTGGAGGTGGGCATGCATTAGTCTGAGAAACTCGTGCTCCAGCCGAACTCTCCCCCACTTGTCCCCACCGCTTTCCGGGGTAATTGTACCACATAGCAGAGGCTACTGAACTTCCCTCCATGTGTGGCCACACCATCCCGGGGTACTTGTCCCAGATAGAAGAGGCAACCCCATGTGTGAACTGCGTCTGGGTTGTTGCCAAATGATTATTGGGTTTAGCACTGGGTGCCTTGTATGCTGATGACATCATCTCAGATAATTCCTTCATGCTGGCATAATGTTGATAGCCCTCTTCATCGTGAGATAACCTCTGCCTCTGCGCTCGCAGCCGGTGTTTCTGCATCACAATACAGCACAGAACATTCAAGACAGGGATCACACATCACAATATAGAAAGTGAGCGTAATGAAGAAATTTTAGCTTTTTAGCATAACAACGCTGAAATAGATGAACTTGAAACTTGTGGAGTATGTTTTTTTTTCTCAAACAAGCGCCCGGACGTGTTTCGTTTTGTATTAGGAGGAGAGTGCCAAGAAAGCACAAACAGTCACAACAAGGCCAAAAAGAAGCCAAAGCCCTACTGCTAGCATCAGCTAAGGGTAGACCAAAGTTACGTCAATAAGCCCCTAATTTAACCAATAAAGGAGAAAATACCTATAAAGTAGTACATTGTTCACAAAATTCCCATTAACGTGATAACAATTATTAATCAGTCGATTTGGTAAACTGGGTTATAATAATGCTTTGGATAGTCTGATTATTTATGAATTCGGTGCTAACATGCATAAAGTGTTTTTTTCCAATTGTGATTGGTTCTGTAACAAAATCTACTCCTGAAGCTGCATGGTTTGGAAATTTGAAATCTTATCTAGAGCACCATATACAAAACTTAATCTCCATGGCATGCAGAGACAGAGAGTACTGACTACTGAGTACTGACGCAGGTATGAGACATCCATGTACATGTCTTTCTTCTGGAAAATAAAGAAATAACAAAGGACACACAGTAGAGTATCACGGTGGAAACATTCTTTCCTTCCAAGTTTATTCAGTTAAAATGGAATCTTGACCCTTGTATTTAGCGCCTCCCAGTAACTGTGCGAGCTTTTACTGGGGTATGAATTAAAAGGTCAAATATTAAATAAAAGTTCTCTTCCTATTTGTTTCTTCAACAGTTCAACAGTGTGCACATAGTTCTTAAAAATTTGTAAAGTCAGACACTGTTGCCACAGAAAATTACCCAATTGATTGAACAATGCAGAACCTATATTTACACAAAATAAATAGCAGAGGGAAATGTTTTATTTTTCACACTAAGATCAAAACAATAATAAAAACTTAATTATTATGTTGTTGCTATTCCAGTAGGTGTTTGTTTCTCTTTTACCTTTTTCCCTTTTGCCCAACCACTGTATGTTAATGAGCACATGAGTTGGTAAAAGGACTCATCTGCACGTAACATCAATTTCTTTGGTCACTCAGCCTCCATGCGTTAGTTACCGTGTTCCTCAAAATCTTGCCGAATCAGAAAACCGAATCCGAGCCAGATTCGGAGACCGTGACTTTGTCCGAGCAGCACTAGCTACTGGTACTTAACGTGCAGGGTACAAAACAGTGATAAAGGTGATGACCAAGCGGTGGCATACACCTGCAACTTCAGGAATCGTGTAATGATGACCACCGTGATCAGATCTCTTGCAATTAGCTGGTTCTGCAAGATTAGTTTAGGCAATGCTGCAACCATTCTGTTGGTTAATCAATATATATGTGCAGAAATGGCAAGTGCATAGTAGCTTCCATCTCTACCAAATATTCATGCATGGGGGGATTAGGTTGGCAGTGGCAATCAATAGCCAATGGCCACGGAAGGGGGATAGTCAGCTGTAGTGGTGGGAACCAATGACTGGACAGAACAATGGTCATGCCATCGAACTTCAAGGCTATAGCAGAATGACAATATCATCTTAATTAGTGGCAAAAACAAAAGGTTTCGTTCGGGAAAGTGCATAGGATGAAAGAAAAATATAAGGCTCAAATGCCAAACGTTCAGTCAGTTTAAACTAACTAGCATGCATAGGTTGTCAGCTTCTACTACTTATGATCGTCTATTAAACAAAAAAAATTTAACAAAAAACGTACATAGTGCCTATTTATGTACCGGCAATACCACAGTTGAGGTAAACTAAATCGATCACCCACCTGGAGATGGCTTGCAACATGCTGTATGGTCAAATCCAAATCCTTGGCATTCATGTACTGGTGAATGTTTCGAGCCGTAGCAGCTGTTAGCCAAAAAGAAAACAGACACTCAAAGGTCATGCTTTTTCAGCTGTTAAACATAACAAACGACTAATTTATGCCAAGTGCAGATAGCCTTACACGCCCCAAGCACTTCAACAGCCTGCAAGAACTTCTCATGGAGCTCACTGCTCCATAAGAACCAACCCAGATTCTCTGAATAGACATTCGCGTTCAACGCATCTTGTTTTTCATCCTCAGTTTCAGACCTGTGATTTTTAATAGACCTGTGTTGAAGTGCTCTCATCCTCAGAAAATTGACGGTTTCAGTATCCAACGGCTTAACCACATTGAAGCATGTTCCAAGGGTCATGCGTGTAGAGACTGCCTCATCATAGGCACACATAGCTGCAACCAAGAAACAACACTCCTAGATTAATGAGTTTGGGATGGAAGAAAATTTCTTAAAACAATACAGCTCTGAATACAAATGCTTACTGATGAGAGGCACTTCAAGTTCATTCAGGATGTGGTGAAACAGCACCAAGGTGTCCATCTCTGCATTGCCAGGATGAACTTCAGCTACTACCAAATCAAGCTCCTCATTTTTAGGAACCCCCCTTTTAAGGGAATCTAGGGCCTCTTCCACCGTTTGGAATGGAAGAACTACAAAACAGTAGAAGTTAGACTCAAAATTTTGGAGAGTAAACACTGTGTTATCATGTCCAAATATAGTTATATTAATATCCCAACCTGCACGTACTATTGCAACAAGTGAGTATCTTCTAAGGTCTAATATAGCTACTTGGTATGTGAATTTTCTCATTTGACCACATAATCCAACACTTTCTGCAATCTAATAGCACTTGGAAGGGCGGCCCAGTAACTAGCAGCTAGCTATATCCCATTACGAACTACATATGCTGCCTCCGTTTAAACTGTGAAGTTCACAGAATATATTACACACACATATGCTATATAATCTAATGGTCAGGGTGACGCAGTAACACTATATCCTATATGGGAACTGCATCTGTTTCCTTTCTGTTTAAAAATTTCATAGATCTACGGAAATGCTCGACATATATATGATGGTTGTACGAGCTATACATGATACCGAGGACAGGTTCACTGCCATGTAGGGCCATAGATCGCCAAGCTTCGCGTCATGAGAAGTGTTCCATATCCACACACGAAAGCCATCCAACCGTTAATTAGTGGTCCAGATCCTGATGGATAGAACGTATAAATTGTCCCACCAGACGACCGTACACCCAAACTTCACGCCAAGCAGCCGTACACCCAAACTTCCCGCCAAACAGATGTACACCCAAATTTCTAGCCAAACAGCCGTACACCCAAACTCCCCACCAAACAGCAGAAATATGAAATATCTGAAATTCAATCAGATGTGACTGTGGATAGAAGACACCAACAGATATCAAATCGTGCCTTTTATAGTAGCCCCATGAATATGCAAAATCTTGTGCAATTTTTTCAGATCCAAATGATGTACCTACTATCTTTCATTCTCCCTCTAAAAACAACTTCCTTTTTGGACAGGAAGGGGAAAATACGAAATGGAGATGCTTGGGATTGAAGTGTGCACCTTTGAAGTTGAATCTAGCAAGCGTATTGGAGATGGTCCACAGGGAAACCGGATCTCGATCAAGAACTAAAACTGAAAGATTTTCCATCAGGTCAGTGAGACCCTATGGGGCGGAAACGAAGTCTGCCAATGTTTGTGGTGGATCTAACCATATATGGATCTAATACCTTCTTTTGGCGTGAGACCTTCACCAAGGGCAAAAGATACACACTATATACCAGACGATGTCAGAAAAGGACAAGAATTTAAGTAGACTCCATCTAAGTTTTTATTCAAAAGCTGACCTGTATTTGGACAGGGAGGTTGAACAAGATATACTTACTTGAGAAATACAAGTTAACATCATTATTTTGTCCTCTTGTGCTTCTTCAGTTTCCAATGTAAAGAACATGCAAGACCATGTCCAATGCAAGCCGGTGCTTATCTGTAGAGAGCAGATGCTTAATTAGGCACCCCTGTCACAGAAATAAGCACCGGTGCTTAAGAAAAACACGGTTTGTTTTACTAAGCATATTGCATTGTACATGGTCTAAGAAGGTGTGAACCCTTCCCATCATGACTTCATGTTATCTGTTCTCTATCATCACGCTTGCTTTTGGTGACTAGTGACGAACGATGTAATAATGATGGGTATATGTTCACATGTATTCTCAGTATGTTCATGACTCCAAATTTACCTAAGGCGCATGTAGGGCACATGCATGTTCTCCCTAGCTCTCGCCCACAGTACTATTTTTTTCTTTATTCAGTACCTAGTGTTCATATGAAAGAAACAAAGCAAGCAGGCCATTCACCTATTAATTAGCAAACATATCAATAATTCAGTAGCAATAATTAGAACTTCCAAGCCCTAAAGGGTCTCAAGTCTCAACTATCAAATGTCAAAACAAACCAAATGGTGATGTGTTGCTTTAAGATGATTCCTCAAGAAAAAGTCTGAAGGGTAAATAAGGTAATTTCTTGGCCAGCTTCATTATTTATAACATGCAACAGTTTCACTGATTTATGGCATGCTGTCATGCATACCAAGAATTCTACTACAAAGAGTCCTCCTGTGGACAGGTGTCGTGACGACATCTCGTATAATCAATGGGTTAATGCATGCCGGTGAATTTGATCTTGTGGTGCTATCTGGCGCATGGCTGGCAATGCTGCGAGCACGCAATCCTACATGATGTATGCATGAGCACTAATTGCACCGATGTACAAGATAGCTTCACAAAAGACAAAAAAACACTAGATGTAGCCGCGATTGCATCACTATCTTAATGCCGCAACAGACACTCACCCTAGCCCCAATTGCATCACCACATCTGCTCTTTTTAGGCAGCAAACCTACATATCTATCCACACGATATGTACCAACACAAATAATGAGATGTGTGGTTGATTTCTACAAAGAAAAAAAAAGGTATATAACTGATTCCTTCACGAGGAAGATATGCGAATGATGTTAAACATTGACGCAGCCTCTAAGTGGGATGGGACAAACTGAGGAAGAAACAACCAGGGCCAAGCCTAAAATCAATAAAAACTTCTAAAAGAGAAAGTATCCACGCTACGGGCGACCGCCCTGGGTTCCAATGCTTGTCACCACCCCTATCCCAAAAGATATATGACATGGCCTGTGCCCAGTGTGGTGCATGTGTTTCTTGAAGGAACTGATTACACATATATCATTTTTGAAGGAACTGATTGCCCATCTCGAAAACACCCAATGTTTTAAATAGCGGGCTATGCCATTTAGCAGCGGCTCGGCCAGAAGTTATGAAAAGCTATAGGGGAGCTATAGCGAAGCTAAGCCCTATTTAGCGTTTTCCATAAATCATGAAAAATTGAAATAATAAGTATACAATCAGGCGTCATATATGATATATTGCATATACTTAACATATTCACATGTTCGTAATCAAAACCCGAGCACCAATCAGGTGTCCTAATTCAATAACCTGGCTTCGCGTCAAAGCATCATTTATATCATAAACAAGAACAAAAAATAATGCAGAAGGATGGTGTTGTATTGCGGCTTAGCGAGCTAAATGCCTCCAAATTTAGCGCTATAACGGGAAATAGCGGGCTATTAGCGTCATTTTCAATTTAGCATTAAAAGTGCATAGGTTTAGCGGGAGAACTCTCAAAAGCTATGGCTAAAACATTGAAAACACCAGGAAGAGATCCCAGACGAAATGCCCTTCAAATCGAAACCTGGAACCCAGCTTTTTCTTCAGATAATCGAACCTGGATCCACATACTTCTTAAGCAAAAATCGAAGTAGGCGCGACACACATGCTTTAACCTACCAAATCGAAGTAGGTAGACGCTTCGGAATGGTGCGCGCTTACTGGGGGAGGGAAGGCCAGGGTCGAGGGCAGCGGTGCCGCCGGCGAGCGCGAGGCGTAGGAGGAGGAGTCGCGCCTCCCGACCGGGCGACGTCGGGATCCCTCGTCTCTCTCGCCGGCGGTCGCCGCCTCGCGAGTAGTACGGTCGTGGCACACGGGGATTCAGACGGAAACGGATGGACCTGGCTGCTCATGGGCTCAAAATGCTTTAGCAGAGTGGGCCCTGAAAGGGCCATATGAGCTGGCCCGGCCATAAAAGGACCTGGCACGACACGGCCCGTATCGTGGGCTTTTAGATTTTTTTTTTGGCTCATATATGGATCGAAAGGCCGAAGGGAGAGCAACTAATCAGCGAATACTCTTTACACACAAAAAATATCAGCGAGTACTCCTTCGAAAGCCTCCGCAAGAGTCGCCGTCACGTGTCACGCTCTGGGCGCTTCGTTTGGAAAAAAATTCTGTACACCTTTTCAGCTTTTAGATTTATTTATTTTTTGGATTTCCCCTGGGTTTTTTTAGGTTTTGCACAGAAAATCTAGAAAATACGCGAAAATGTCTTTTTTTCTGCAAGAGGCATAGATTTAATTTTTGTGGAGGCATAGATTTTCTTACGTGAGAGGCACAATCGTGCCTCTTGGAAAGAAAAAAAATCCTTTGGCGAAAGGCTTAGATTTACTTCTGGTGGAAGTATGGATTTGTTTCCGCGAGAGGCACAACCGTGCCTCTTGAAAAGAGAAAAAAAACTTTCTTTCTTTTTCTCTCTGTGAGAGGCACAGATTTACTTCTCGTGGAGGCAAGTCGTGCCTCTCGAAAAAAATTATTTTGTGAGAGGCACAGATTTATTTATCAATGAGGCGCGGATTTGATTTTGTGATCTCCCAAAAAAGTGGGGATACCCATTTTTTTCCTTCTACGAGATACACAGATTTACTTTTTATAGAGTCACGGATTTGCTTTAGCAAGAGCCACAATCATACCACTCGGAAAAAAGGAAAAACATGTTTTTTTATTTGTTCCTTGAGAGGCACATATTTGTTCTCGTGTAGGCACATATTTGCATATTGTGCCTCTTCGGAAAGGAAAAAATCATGCTTCTCCTTAGTTTTTTCGTCTAGTTTTTTGGTAAAAAAAATATCATTGAAACTTATCAACATGGGATCTAATTTTGAGGATCTCGACATGAGGAATCCAACAGTGAAAACGGTTCGAGATTTGAATGCAGGATTTAAGAGATAAAACATTTTAAATAAATAAATTTATTAAAAAAACTTCCGGGTTGCAACAAGTGGCGCCCTGAGTACTCCTTAATTAGTGATTTCACGTGCTTAGCATCGTTTCCTTCTACTGTGATTTCGCTTAAATTGTTCGTTTGAAAATTTCCCGAAAAGCTAATTATAGGTTCTTCTATTCATCGAAACAATAGGGCCGTTATGCTTGTTACTAAACTTGTTGAAGAGATGAAATAGAATCAACGTCTATCTTTTTTATTAGAGGTTAAATCGATCATCAGAAGAAGAATTAGGCCAAAAATTAGGATACATTATCAAAAAATGAAACTTCCATTGAAGAGAATCAAATGAAACGCTTTCATAAACATTCTCATAGAATTGAGAATGAAGTTTTCATTTCGTACATGTCAGATCATGAATTAGTAACTGCATTCAATCTCCAAAAAGTCTCGATTGTTTCGATTTCGAAATGGGATATTTATGGAATCCCCATGAATAGGATCAAACCTTATTGCATGTTATTTCCATAATATTATAAATTCTTAAGCGAACCCTCGAGAGGGCTTAGTTGATGATGATTTCCCGTAACGCTCTCTCTCATTTTTAATTGTTTTGCTACATCATTTTTTTCTAAGTGGCACCCTTAGCACCAGTACACCTTAGAACACTAGGAAGGGCCTAAGAGATGATCTCTTAGCATAATATGTCTCATCATATTTTTAGGAATAGGTAGTTGTATTTAAAAAAAGCTAAAAGATAATCACTTTAGATATATTTTATTATCATCTCTAAATTACATGCAAGACTTGAATAAAAATATCTTATTAACCTCTATACATGCCCTAATTCGTGTGTCGTGCGAGCCTGTGTCGAAACAAAAATCCATGCACGTAGGTCGGCCTTACACACACGGCTCATATTGCGAGGTTTGAGTGGGCGGCATATTTTTTTAGATCAACATGCTCCTTCACTGCCCGATTTTCTTTCACCAAACCCTCATGCGAGCAAAAAAAAAAAAACCTCCATGGCCGAAATCCTTGCCCCCTTCCTGCGATGGCCGGCGGCGGCGCTTCCCCTTCCCCGGCGACGCCTGTCCCCGCGGTCGTCCAGGTGCGCTGCGCCGGCTGTCGCGGCGTCCTCGCTGTGGCCCCCGGCATGAACGAGTTCATCTGCCCCAAATGTCGCATGGCGCAGCGCCTTCCCCCCGAGCTCATGCCCTCCTCCTCCCCGCCCAAGGCATCGCCTACCCCGTCTTCGCCCCAGCCTCCTCCCCTTGCTCCCCAGCCTCACTCTCATCCCGCACCTCCCCCTCCCCCTCTCCCTGTTGCTTCCCGCTACTCTGGATTTCTCTTTGCGCATTTCGGATTTTGATCTGAATTTTTTAAAGGTTGTAGAAACATATGTGATGAACATTCACAATTTTTTTGAATGTTTTCACACATGTAAAATTAGAATTTTCAAACTGGTATCATGGTAGCACTCAAGTGGTGGTATCACCTGATATTCTCCCGTGGACCCCCACCAAGATCCAGCTGCCCCGCGCGCGCTATAAGGCCATCCTCAATGCGTTGCATGGCCTCGCCTGCTTCAGCTGCCCGCAGTTTGACGTCGACCTTGCTGTCGACATCTCCAAGCTCCAACATTTCCAGCATCTCCAAGCCCACCACAACAATGATGATATGTGTTTTTGTCACAATTATCGTCATAGAAGTGTCATAACCATGACAGAAAAATTTGTTCGGGCCATAATGTCACGGATGTGTCTTTTTTTTTTGTAGTGCTAACGCACCTACTTCTAAGGCAAGAGGGAAGACAATCAGGAACATATTTGCTGTTGAGAACAAGGCCATAGTTCCTGAGAGAGAGGAAGAAGAAGAAGCCGCAGTGCTAATGAAGCTTAGACCCAGATTGCCAGAGCATAATGATGCTCGCCCTATTGCTGAAAATATGAAGAAGAGAAAGGACGAGGGATGGAGAAAATGGAGAAAGGCAGACCCCTACTCCCTCAGAAGGAGAACTGCAGTTGACTATTGTTTCTACACCAAAGAGAAACAAGATTTATATGAGACATTTTTCCTTGATAAGAAGCCCATTGTGAGTGACATGAAGTGGGTGGACTGGGAGTACATTGACCTTCATGAGGACAACTTCCCCCGCGTTCATGAGGACTTAGGGGCCATTGGTTTTGATGCATTCATTGGGAAGAAGCTGGCATCATGGAATGAGGAAATGATTATGCAATTCTACTCTTCAACTCACTTTTATCCCAATGGAAGAATTGTCTGGATCACAGAAGGAGTCAAGTACTAATCCAGTGTACATCAGTGGGCCACTTTGCTTGGTGTGCCCGAGGCTGATGAAGATGACATAGATGTCTATGCTAAGCCCAAGATGGATCACAATTCCATGGCCAACATGTACACCGAGGTACCAGAGAAGTACAAGGAATCTCATAAACTTGGCTCGGTTTATTTCTTGTTGGCAGGACTTGCTACCTCCAACACTATTATGAGGCATACCTTGATACCCAAGACATGTGATGAGAGGATGATTCGAGGTCTCTCCATCAATTTGATGCATCACATTAATCAACATGAGAAGATCAAAGTCATGGACCTTATTGTAGAGACTATCTAGAGGACAACTGCTGATCAGAAGAGATCATGTGGATTTGCCCCTCATATTTAGATTCTTATCAACTCCAAGGGTGCAAACAAGAACCTTCTATTGGATCGCGAGCATTTGCCACTTTAGCTAGAGTTTGAGGACAACACTATTGTCATGGATACTTCACATCCTACTTCGGTCGCAACTCATGCTAGTGCAGAGGCTGCAAGGGCTTCAGCAACCAGTGCCCCCTCAGCTCCAGTGCTCAAGCCAAGATAGACTAGATGCAATACCTCATTCGAGCCACTCAGAGGACCAAGTGGAGCCTGGCCGGCCTCGTAGAGAACTAGAAGAGCCTTGAGAGGATTATAGAAGCAAAATTTTATGATATGGATATTAAAGTGATAGAAGTTCAGTCCAGAGTGGAGAAGCTGAAGAAAGAGGTGGATGAGGCAAGGCATGCTAGCACTGATGAGAATGAACACCATAGCCCAGTACTTCCCACTAGTGCTCAGTTCCAGAGGATGCCCAAGTCAGTTGTAGTGCCAGACACTTCCAGAGCCACAATTTCAGCTCCAACTGCTACTCCCTCCATTGCTCCATCAGTTGCTCCTGTTGTCTCCACTCCTCTAGTTCAGCAGACATCATCCGAGGCATTTGCCGACGCACTCATATCGACTCCGACATCGGCACACACCGGTGCTGTAAGCCAGAGGACTTCACCACCAGGAGCTGCCGAAGATCAAGCCTAGAGAGACGATTAGCTCTATACTTATTCAAACTTTTTTGGTACTTGTTGCCAAAGGGGGGGAATTTGTATAGATCATTAGGCTTCGAGTGAGCGAGTGTTTTGCTTTTCCTTGCTTTGACTTTTTGCTACAATCTGGTTTGTGCTACTTTGAGATAATTTTGTGTGATACTTGTATGAGACTACGTTATTTTGTGCTTGATCATATCGTACTTTGATGATATGCTTGCGTGGATATTCATTCCATATGCTTTTGTATGATCATTCACTTGCTTACCTGATATGAGTGCCATTTACATTGCAATCCTATCATTTTGAGTGCTCCACCAAGATGTATGTGACATGGAAGAGTAACCCATGGAACCTAATCGATTGTGCATTTGCATTCAAAGGCAAATTTTTAATAATGCACAAATTTAGGGGGAGCTCTTGCTTATCACATACTTCTCAAAGCGACGATGTATTTCATTCATTATATCTTTTGCCGAAGCTTTGATCTATATGTTGTCATCAATTACCAAAAAGGAGAGATTGAAAATGCAACTAATCCCTGGGTGGTTTTGGTCATTAATGATAACATATATGTCATTGATCTAACAAACATTGATGATAGATTTCAGAAAAGACCAATGATTGGCATGGTATGAACTAATGGATGTGGACCCCTCAAAATGTGAAGAACAAATTTGGCTAGCCCAAGACTCTTGGACCAGTAAACTAAAAATGTGAGTCACTTAGGAAGCCAATACTATCAAAAGGGGGTGAGGTATTGTTGATGAGGTCGTTGCTCAAAGTGCTCAGTGATATTGCTCCAAAAACCCTCAGTCACTTTTCCAAAACACATCTATCCAAAACCCTAATTCATCATTTCGGACCCATTGATACATTCCATTCCGGACCCACCGAGATGACCCTACTACTGCCACAGCCAAAACCCTAACATTTCCGTCGGACCGAAATGGCTCTCGGTCTCACCGAGATGGTCTGGCCAAGTTTCTGTGATGAAATCAATTCATCTCAGCATCACCGAGTGAAACTGATCGGAATTACTGAAACGAGGTTATGCCTTTGCCATTGCACTTCGGTCCCACCGATAAGGTATAAATGGTCTCATTGAATACGCTAACGGTCAAGTCTTTTGCACTAATTGGTCTCACCGAGTTTATCACTTTGGTCCCACCGAGTTAAGTCCAAAGCTTGTAATGGTTGGATTTTTTATGTTGCCTATTTATACCCCTCCGCCACCACTTGCTCTCAGAGAGAGCCATCAAAATGAAACACAACTTCCACCATTCATTGTCTGAGAGAGAACCACCTGCTCATGTGTTGAGATAAAGAGATTCCATTCCTACCATTTGAACCTTGATTTCTAGCCTCTTCAAGTTGCTTTTTACTCTAATATTTCTCCTACCCAAGCCAAATCTGTGTGAGAGAGAGATTGAGTATTGAGGAGACTATCATTTGAAGCATAAGAGCAAGGAGTTCATCACCAATACAAAACATTTATTACCTTTTGAAGAGTGGTGTCTCCTAGATTGGTTAGGTGTCACTTTGGAGCCACCAAGATCATGTGGAGTTGAATCAAGGAGTTTGTAAGGGCAAGGAGATCGCCTACTTCATGAAGGTCTACCCGAGTGAGGCTAGTCCTTCGTGGACATAGCCATGGTGGAATAGACAAGGTTGCTTCTTCGTGGGCCCTTCGTGGGTGGAGCCCTTCATGGACTCGCGCAGCTGTTATCCTCCGTGGGTTGATGTCTCCATCAACGTGGACGTATAATAGCACCATCTATCGGAATCACGCCAAAAATCATCGTGTCTTCAGTGCGTTTGAAATCTCTGAACCCCTCATTTACTTACATGTGCAATGCTTTACTTTTCGCTACTTCATTCTTAGAATTGCATGTGTAGGGTGATACTTGACTTGCTAAAATTGCTAAAGTATGCCTACAACTAAAATTGGGAAAATGTTTGATTTTATTTGGTCAAGTAGCCTAATCACTCTCTAGACATATGTTCGATCCTACATTAACAAAAATGGGTGCAGAAAATAAAAAATTTGTTCGCGTGGGTGCGGCCAACATGCGACATGTGGCAGTGCTAGGGCACACCACATGATGCCCTGAGGGTACTTCGCAAGGGGCGGCCCTATATTTTGCCTAAAGCGATTCTAACTTCCGACTCGTGGAAGGGGGCGAGCTAGGTAGGCTGGCCCACGCACGCGAGAGGGCTTAGCTTGTTTTTCTTGGGGGGGGGGGGTTTACGTTTTGTGTTTTCCTTTTTCGTTTCCTTTTCTACTTTTGTTTATACTTAAAAATATTATAAATTTATATATTACAAAACACTCTATAAAAGCATTTGAAAAGTGTTGAACAAGAATTTGAAAAATGTTTAACAAGTATTTGAAAAATGTGGAACAAGTATTTGAAAAATGTTGAATAAGCATTCGGAAAATGTGGAACAAACATTTTAAACATGTTGAACAAGTATTTGAAAAAATGTTGAAAAAGTATGTGAAAAACGTTAATTAAGCATCCGGAAAATGTTGAGAAAGTATTTGAAAATGCTAATCAAGCATTTGGAAAATGTTGAACATGTATAAAAATATTGTTGATCATGTCTTAAAAAAATGATGAATTTTTTATCATGTATATAAAAATGTTAATCAAGAATTTGAAAAAAATGTTGAACGACTATTTGAAAAATGTTAAACAAGCATTTGGAAAATGTAAAATGTGTATAGAAAAAATGTTGATCATGTATTACCAAAATTATGAAAAAAAATTGATCATGTATGTAAAAATGTTAATCAAGTATTTTAAAATATGTTGAACAAGTGTTTGAATAATGTTAGCATTTGAAAAATGTTAAATATGTATATAAAAAATGTTGACATGTATTCAAAAAATATCTTGTTATTTGAAAACTTTTAATCAAGCATTTGTGAAAAGTTTAAAAAGTGTGTATAAGAAAAATGTTGGCAAATTATGCAAAAAAATGTTAAGTCTTGTATTTGTAAAATGTTAATAAAGCATTTGAAAAATATTTAAAATGTGCATTAGAAAAAAATTGACCATGTATTAAAAATATATTAAACTTGTATTGGAAAAATGTTAGACTTGTATTAGACAAATATTGTTGACATATATGAAAAGTGTACTTTGAAACGAAAGGAAAGAAAGAAAAATCAAATGAAAAATGAAAAGAGAAACATAGAAGAAATAAGAAAACCAAACAAGAAACAAGGAAGACGAAAAAGCAAGCAAAAAAACTGATTAAAGATGACGAAGAAAAAACAAAATGGAATTAAAAAGGAAAAGAAGGGAAAACCCAGTGAAAATCAAGAAAGTAATAAAGAAAGCCAAAGAAAAACAACAAAAAAAAAATGAAAAGAAAAACAATGGAATTAGAGAAAAAACGGTGAACAAATGAAACAAAAAATTGGTAAAACGGAGAAGAAATGGTGGAAACCCCGCTTGATTTGAATTAAGTAGGTCCGACCTACTTTAGCAGGAACGTGATACTAGCCCAGCGGTAAGCAGCCCGTGCAATCAACCATTAGAGCAAGGTTCGATTCCCCCAGCACATTTCCTTTTCTCTTCCTATTTCTTTTAAATGCCCCCTATTGAACTGGCCTGTTACTATGCAGTTCGACACGAGAAATCGTTTTGTCTCTAAAATGCGAGATATAGTCGCTGCGCTTCGCAAGGGTACCCGCCAGTTAATTGGTCCCGGCTTTAAGGCTTGGCTTCGAGAAGTAGTCTTGTTCCATGACATGTTGAGGGCATATACAATGGCGCTATCCTAGAAGTGCCACGTAGGACCATTTTCTTTTAAATGACCCCTATTGGGCTGGCCTGTTACTGTGCAGTTCGACACGAGAAATTGTTTTGTCTCTAAAATGCGAGATATAGTCGCTGTGCTTCGCAAGGGTACCCGCCAGTTAATTGGTCCTGGCTTTAAGGTTTGGCTTCGAGAAGTAGTCTTGTTCCATGACATGTTGAGGGCATATACAATGGCGCTATCCTAGAAGTGCCACGTAGGACCATTTTCTTTTAAATGACCCCTATTGGGCTGGCCTGTTACCGTGCAGTTCGACGTGAGAGATCGTTTTGTCTCTAAAATGCGAGATATAGTCGCTGCGCTTCACAAGGGTATCCATTAGTTAATTGCCAGCCTTAAGGCTTGACTTCGAAAAGCAGTCTTGTTCCATGACACGCTGAGGGCATGTACAATGGCGATATCTTAGAAGTGCCACGTAGAATAAATGTTGAGCTGGATGAGAGAGAAACCATAAGAAAAGGCTTGTCTTTTCTTATTTAAGAGATGACCTCTTAGCATAATATATCTCATTATGTTTTGAGAAATAGCTAATTATTGAAAATAAGGCTAAGATATAACTAATTGTAGACATAATTTTTTGTCATCTCTAAATTATATGCAAGACTTAAGATAAAACTGTCTTATAGGCCGGCCTGACCTTTTTTTTAAACTAAACATGCTTGCTTTATTCAATCACAATGTTCATAGGAATACAATCGATGTCTAACAGGTTTATAAGCCACACACGGCGCCCGGCCCTAGACCAAAAGCATGTTTAGCGAGGTTGTATTTGTCGTGGTGGGCGCACAGCAGATGCCATGGGATGGCTAAAGAGAGGAGGAGGCTCGAGGGCTCTGGTAGGCTTCAAAGGCGAGGTCGGCATGAGCAAGCGTGGGACGTAAGACATACCCAGGTTCGAGGCTCTCCGGATAGATAATACCCCTAGTCATGCCGAGGGTGGTTGATTTGCAATAGTACAGGGTTGCTCCTAGAGCTGTGTGGAGGGAGAAGGAAGACTGGCCGAGGCTTAGGCTACCCCTTCTCCCTAGGTGTGTTCTACTGATCGGTTGGCTATTTCCTGTGTGCTCGCTGCTTGCCCGTATGCATGAGGGCTCCCAGGGGGTTTTCTAGACCACCCCCCGGGGTACAATGGTAATGCTACAAGGCCATAGGGCCGGGTCATCAGTGTCTGGGGAGCCGGGGTTGGGACCCGCCGGGTGCCTGTGGTTCGCCGGGTTCCCCTAGGTGCGGGCCCGCATGCCTAGGGGAACTGTGCGCAGTCTTGTCGATCGCCAGGGAGTGGCCGAGTTGAGTCGGGTATAGTGGTGCTCCGTCAGGTCGCCGCTTGCTGGCATTAGTGGTGACGATGGGGGCACTGTTGCCACGCCGGCCCTGGTCAGCGGGTAGGTGAGGGGCACTGTTGCCACGCTCCGGCTGACCAGAGGCATGGGCGGGGCACTGTTTCCTCGGTCATCGGTGGATGACGACTCGTCCCATCATACGGCCTGGATGGAACGGGAGCTGACCAGTGGCTGGGTTGGGGAACACGCCAAGGGTGGAGCTGGCTTGTTGGGGAAGTCTTGGTGTGCCGGGTTCGGCCGCCTTGAGCTGGTGGTTGGGGCCGAGTCGAGGAGTCTGGCCGGGTCGGAGAGTCCGGCCAGGTCGAGGGGCTTGGCCGGGTTGAGCGACCCGAGCAAGCACGGGCCGGCTTGAGGGGCGATGCTGGCCCCATTGTTTTTGAAAGGGATCCGGGTTCCGTTGCCTGCCCGGGGTTCATCCCCCCGACAGTGTGCCTTGACATTAGACTCTCATCCTTCAAAGATGAAGGAGCACTGCTGGAAGTTTGTAGTTGTCTCATTGATCTCCTTTACTATCGGTGCATACATACCTCCCGTTTGGTTCTGAATATATCGTACTACGCCTTGGCAGTCAGATGAAATCACCACTCTAGCCAATTGGAGATCTACTGCCAGCGCTAAGGCTTCACGGCAAGCCAATGCCTCCGGAGTAGCGGGATCCTTCATCCCTCTGTACTTCAAGCATGAAGCTCCCGGGAACATGCCCTCGGAGTTTCTGCAGACAACACTAAAGGATCCTTCATTTAAGTCTCTAGCAACTGCACCATCAACTCTTAGTTTGGCCACCCCCAGCGTAGGAGGAATCCATCGTATCCGGTTGTGAGGTTGTAACGCCCCCGATCCGATGCGCCAGGTGTCTGCCAGTTATTTGCCGTCGTTGCCATGTCATGTGCTTGCATGTTGCATTTTATCATGTCATCATGTGCATCTCATTTTGCATACATGTTCGTCTCATGCATCCGAGCATTTTCCCCGTTGTCCGTTTTGCAATCCGGCACTCCTATGTCCTCCGGCGTTCCCCTTTTGCCTCTTTTCGTGTGCGGGTATTAAACTTTCTCGGAATGGCCCGAGGTTTGCCAAGCGGCCTTGGTATAGCACCGGTAGACCGCCTGTCAACTTTCGTGCCATTTGGAGGTCGTTTGATACTCCAACGGTTAACTGGGTAACCGCAAAAGCCTCTTTTGTCTTGCAGCCCAACACCCCTCCAAAATGGCCCAAAACCCATCCTAACCCCCTCCATGCTGTCGGTCGTTCAATCACGATCGCGTGGCCGAAAACCGCTCCTCATTTGGACTCTCCTAGCTCCCAGAATCTATAAATATGCCCTCTCCCCCGAAATCCCGGGTCCAAACCCTAGCCTCGCTCCCTCTCCGCCGCCGGACACGTCCGGATCGGACCGGACGCGTCCGTGCCGCCGCCCGCAGCCAACCGGAGGCCGCCACGTGGCGCCCCCGCACCCACTTCGCCGCCGGCCCGCGGAGCCCA
>NC_041393.1:566578400-566586437 GCF_002162155.2 Triticum dicoccoides | reverse complement strand
CTCGCCCGCGCCGCCCGCTCCTCCCATCCCCGCCGCCTCACGTCGCCGCCGGCCGCCGCCGCGGGCGCCGCTCCGCGCCCCGCGCAGCTGCCTCGGGCGCCGCGCCTCCCGCCGCCGCCGGTCGCCATCGTCCTCCGCGCCGCCCGCGCCGGTGCGCCCCGCGCCCGCCTCCGCCTCACCGGCCCCGAGCTCCAGCGAGCTCGCCCCCGCCTCCACTGCGCCGCCCCTGCCGGGATCCGGCCCGATCCGGCCCAATCTGGCCGAGGGAGCCCCGGATTCGTCTTCCCCGCGCTCCGGCCACCGTCTCCTCCAACTCTGGTGAGATTCCGGCGAGATCCTCTGCCCTTTGAATTTTCCCCCCGAGGTTGTTTTTCTGCCAAGTCCTGAGAGTGTTGCATATTTTCATACCCTGTTCATCGCATCATAACTCTCTGCATACTGCTCCGTTTCATGCGTGTAATATGTCAAAAAGTTTGTTGTGAGATGCTCTTCATTTCATTCCATTGCATCATGTTCATTTGAGTCCATCTTGATGCATGAAGCATCGTTGCAAGAGTGCTATATAATGTTGTCTGCTGTCTGTTAACAGAACATGTTCATTTGTCATTTTTGCCATGTTTGATGTGTGCATCCTATGAGGTTGATGTCTACATGTGTTTTGTGCTACATCATGCCATCTATATAGGGGTGTATGCCATGTATTTTTGTGATCAATGTGGTGACTAGAACAAGCATGCAAACTAGGCTTCGTGATGTTGCTGATTTCAGTCTCTGTTCTGCTGTTATTTTTATGCCATGTAAACTTGATGCTACAGAGAGATACAAGCTTATTTTGAGATACTTCAGTAAGGATGTTTTGAACATATGGTTATTATCTATCTATTAATGCCCCCTTTTGCAATTATGGAGTAGTCTAGCATGTCATTTTCTTGCTCTACTTTTGCTATAAAAAGTTTCCTGGCAGATTGTTTACATGTTATTCAATTTTGCCAAGGTGTTGTAGTTGATCCTTGCATGATATGAACTTGTTCTTGCCTTGGTTAGTGTCATAAACATGTCTTATTGCTAATGATATGCTTATCTTGTCATGCAATGACTTGTGATGAGTGAATCGAGCTCGTGAAGTAGTGTACTTGCTGTTACTGTTTTGCTAGGCTGAATCTGTTATTTTGTAATGCTATGTAAACATGCTGCTACAAGTCATTCTATGCATAATCTAGAGATGTTCACTAAGGATTATTTGTTATACATGTCATGCTCTATTCATCCATGCCCCTGGTTGCATTTATATCTTGTTGTAGCTTGTTATTATCTTGCTCCAAAGTTGCTAAATAATGTTGTTGTCAGCCTGTTAACATGAAGTTCAGTTTTGCCATGTGTTTTGCTAGTGATCCATGTACCCTATGAACTTGCTCTTGCCATGCTTAGATTCATAAATATGCCATCTTACTGTTGGTTGCCTTTCCATGCCATGTAATGCTCTGTGGAGAGTGGTACAAGCTCACCAACATGCCTACTTATTCTTGTTCCTGCTATATATGAATCTCTCATATAACTTGCTATGTTTACATGGGTGCCATCATATTTTCTGTTCCTTTTTGGCTCATAGTCAGTAAAGGACTTTTGTTCTATGCATTTAGTAGTATCATGCCGTGCCTTTGTTTGACATGTTAAGTTCCTGTAACATGTTGTTTGATAGCTCTAAACATTACAACCTGATGTTATTTCTGCAAAGTCTGAAAGTGTTATTATTTGCAATCTTGCCATGTGTGTTTGAGCATGTTCTAGTGATTTCTGGAGATAGCTCAGTGTTCATGTTTTGTTATGCTTTATCTGTACATCATGTCCATGCCTTTTGTTCTCATGTTGGGGTGCTGTAGCATGTTGTTTTGATGCTTGCAATATGCCTAGTTGCTGTTTTGGACAGATTGTTGCTATAACTTGTATAGTGTGTGTGTGTGTTGAACCGTTGCTCCGTTTTGAGTGTGCTCTATATGAAACTTGCTTGATTTTGCATGTAGCTACATATTATCATGTTGCATCCTTGTTTTGGTGTGTTTACTTGATGTTTGTATGCATTTTGCATCAATGCCATGTTTATCTTGTTTTGCTCATATCTTCTAGGCCGTAGCTCTGAATTAAATGAACTTTATATGTAACTTGACTAGAATCTCGTGTAGACCACCTTGGTGCATGTTAACTTGCTGTTTAACAACTTGAACATAAGGTTTATTCAGATCTGGACCCATTTCGAAATTTGCATATGAGGACTTACCGGAATTGTTATATGTTGTTCTCGGCCTCATTTAAACTTGGCTTGATGTGTTGCTCTTGGTTGCATCATCTCTTGCCATGAGTAGCTTCATGTAGCCCTGTCATGCATCATGCTTGGTTGTGCATCATGTCTTGTCCATGTGTGGTGTGTTTACCATGTTGTGTGCTTCTTCTCGATAGTTCCCGTTTTGTTGCGATCGTGAGGATTCGTTCGTCTACGCTCGGTTCGTCTTCGTGGCTTCATCTTCTTCATGGACTCGTTCTTCTTCCTTGCGGGATTTCAGGCAAGATGACCGCTACCCTGGATCTCACTTCTATCATTGCTATGCTAGTTGCTTCATTCTATCGCTATGCTGCGCTACCTATCACTTGTTCATCAAGCCTCCCAAATTGCCATGTCAGCCTATAACCTTTTCACCCTTCCTAGCAAACCGTTGTTTGGCTATGTTACCGCTTTGCTTAGCCCCTCTTATAGCGTTGCTAGTTGCAAGTGAAGTTGAAGATTGCTCCATGGTGGACAGGATTATGTTGGGATATCACAATATCTCTTATTTAAGTAATGCATCTATATACTTGGTAAAGGGTGGAAGGCTCGGCCTTATGCCTGGTGTTTTGTTCCACTCTTGCCGCCCTAGTTTCCGTCATACCGGTGTTATGTTCCCGGATTTTGCGTTCCTTACGCGGTTGGGTGATTTATGGGACCCCCTTGACAGTTCCCTCTGAATAAAACTCCTCCAGCAAGGCCCAACCTTGGTTTTACCATTTGCCTCACCACCACCTACTTTTCCCTTGGGAGTAATTAACCCAAGGGTCATCTTTATTATAGCCCCCCGGGCCAGTGCTTCTCTAAGTGCTGGTTCGAACCAGAGCCACTTGCAGCGCCACCTCGGGGAAACTTGAGGGCTGGTTTTAGTTGTACGTAGTGTTCATCCAATGTTGCCCTGAGAACGAGATATGTGCAGCTCCTATCGGGATTGTCGGTGCATCGGGCGGTCTTGCTGGTCTTGTTTTACCATTGTCGAGATGTCTTGTAAACCGGGATTCCGAGTCTGATCGGGTCTTCCTGGGAGAAGGTATATCCTTCGTTGATCACGAGAGCTTATCATGGGCTAAGTTGGGACACCCCTGCAGGGTATAAACTTTCGAAAGCCGTGCCCGCGGTTATGCGGCAGATGGGAATTTGTTAATGTCCAGTTGTAGATAACTTGACACCAGATCCGAATTAAAATGCATCAACCGTGTGTGTAGCCGTGATGGTCTCTTTTCGGCGGAGTCCGGGAAGTGAACACGGTTTTGGGTTATGTTTGACGTAAGTAGGAGTTCATGATCACTTCTTGATCATTGCTAGCTTCACGACTGTTCCTTTGCTTCTCTTCTCGCTCTTATTTGCGTATGTTAGCCACCATATATGCTTAGTCGTTGTTGCAACCTCACCACTTTACCCCTTCCTTTCCCTTTAAGCTTTGCTAGTCTTGATACCCATGGTAATGGGATTGTTGAGTCCTCGTGGCTCACAGATTACTACAACAGCAGTTGCAGGTACCGGTTATGCGATGATCATGACGCGAAAGCGATGGTTGCTTGTTTTGGAGTTCATCTTCTACTTCTTCTTCGATCAGGGGATAGGTTCTAGGTTGGCAGCCTGGGCTAGAAGGGTGGATGTCGTTTGAGCTTCTGTTTGTGTTTCATCCGTAGTCGGATGATGCTATTATGTATTGTGATGTTGTATTCGTGTGGCATTCTATGCCTCTTGTATGTATCCCCATCTATTATGTAATGTTGATGTAAAGATATCCACCTTGCAAAAGCGTTTCAATATGCGGTTCTATCCTTGGTGGGACCTTCGAGTCTCTTTAGGATAGTATCGCATATTGGGCGTGACAGAGGTGGCCCAGCAGCAACCTGTCGAGGTGGCTGTGCTGGTTTGCTGTCTTGTAACTCGTGGAGGTACTTCATGATGAAACCGCGTGTCGACATAGGACTTTGAAAAATATTGTCATGAGTGGCTTGCCTTCTAGCATACTAGATGGACCATAAAGTCACCAAAACCTGGGTGAATTCGGAGGGGGTAGCATCTCTATGAGTGCAAAGATCCATCTCTTTGCATCCGGGTCATGGGTATTATTGAGAGCTTCGAAAAGATCAAGGTCCTGTAGAGCCGAAACACATCTTACAACGCTGCAATATAGAAGTGAGTGTTGCCAAGAGTTCTCCGCCCACACAGCTTGCACGAGGTAGTTGTCGACATATTTCTGTCATATAACAAATCAGTAGTAGGGATGGAGTTTTGAGCTAGTCTCCATAAGAAGATCTTAACCTTTGAGGGGACATCCACTTTCCACAGCTTTGACCAGGCTCTCTGCTCGCCTCCATTGTTTGAAACATCAGCCCGGCCCTTGAGCCAGGCCTCCCTCCTCATCTTTGTGTCTACGAGCATATGATACACTGACCAAACAGAGAAGACTTCGTTCTTCTCGTGTATCCAGTCCAAAAAATCCTCAATATATCTTGTGCATAATGGGACCGTGTAAATGGCCCGCTCATCTGTGGGCAAAAACACTTCCTCGATCAAAGTTCTACTCCATTCTGCTCCTGGGAGTATGAGTTCAGCAACCCCAGATGTCGGCTTTTGGATTCTACTAATGATTGGCCTCATACTGTGAGATCTTGGTAGCCAGTTTTGTTGCCAGATCTTGGTACTTTCTCTAGTCCCAATGCGGCGAATCAAACCTTGGACAAGGACATCACAACAACCTTCTAGAACGGCTCTCCAAATCTGAGATGGCGCCGTCCCCAACTCGGCGTTCAAGAACTCAACATTGCCGTGGTATTTTGCTTTCAACACTCGAGCACTCAGTGACTCCTGGTCCATCAACAACCTCCACGCCTGGCTTGCAAGAAGAGCTAGGTTGAAAAGTTTTATATCACGGAAGCCTAGCCCTCCACAATGCTTCGGTCATGTCATAGTGCTCCATGAAATCCAACTGGACTTCCTTTGTCCCTCTTTGCTTCCCCACCAAAACTTACGTATTAGGGTGTTGATATGCTCACATAAGCCTCATGGTAGTTTAAAACAAGACATGGAATAGACAGGGAGGGCCTAAGTCGCAGATTTTATCAAGATGTCCTTTCCTCTTGAGGATAGAAGTTTTTTCAGCCAACCATTGACTTTAGGGAAAAGTTTGGGAACGGACGATTGACCAAGCGCTCGGCCGGTCTCCTCCCTTGCGAGTGTCCAGTGCGGGCCTAGAAACCTTATCTCCTTCACCGCTTTTTCTTCTTATCCCCAAAAACAGTGCATCGCCATCCTCTATCTGATCCCCTCCCTTTCCGTTCCCTTCCTCCATTCCCTCTCTGGTGAGAGCCCTCCACCGCACCATCTCCTCTAGCCATGGCGGCAGGCGAGGTCGCCGGCCTCGAAGGCGGATGGGCTATTATTCTGCAACCAGCCACGACGGGCAGCCGTGCGCCCGAGGTGAGGCCCTCGCCGTGCACCCACTCACGCGCCATGCGCCGGCCCTGGCCTTCGGCGTCGCGCTGCACACTCCGACGAGGCTAAGCTATGGGCGGCGACAGGTCATCGGAAAAGATGTGAACCGCGGCGTTGAAAGAGCTACAACAGGTTAGGCGGCGTGCGGCGTCGATGCCAACGATGTTGGAACCGGCTAGCTTTTTTGCTGGAACCGGCGACAGGAAGTGCTACAACCATGGCAGCAAAATGTTGGAACAACTAGCTGCGGCCTCCAGCAGGTTTTTTTGCTTCAACCAGCCACTATTTTTGCTGGAACCATTAAACATTTTGCCGGAACCAGCGATTTCCAAGGATGCGAGTACATAAGATTTTTTTCTTCTTTTTGCTGTGACCGCAAGCGAGAAATTTTGCTTCAACCAGCCATCTTTTTTGCTGGAAGCATCAGGATTTTTGCTACGACATTGTTTTGTTTTTGTTTTTGCTGGAACCAACCCAAAAATTGCTACCACCGCATTTCGATTTTGCCGGAGCCGACATTTTTTCTGCTTCAATCAAGTAACTGGAGATTTTTTGTTGTTTTCAAATTTTTTGCTGGATGAGGCCTACTCGTTTGCTACAACCAGCTTTTTTAAAAGCTTCAGCAGGAGAATTGCGATGAGGATGAAGACCACGGCTGCGGCCACTGGGAAGTTGTCGTGAATCCCGCCGATGAGATCTAGCACAGAGCGGTAGGGGGCGGCATGGTGCTGCGACCGGGGAGCAGCGGGAGAGTGCGGCGCGTGCAATCGACGAGCTGCATGAGATGCGGGTGCCGTGGGATATGCGGAAAGGGGGACGGGACTTCCGCGAGGAAGGAGCTTTTGGGGATGAATCCCTTTTTTTAGATCCTACGGATGAGACAACTGGCATCTGATGGCGTACGGGCGTCCGGCCGAAACTTTTGGCCGGTGCGCCGACGCCTATTAGTCGCCTTGACTTTACTCCACACTCGCATGTGTCAAACAAAAATTCATGCTCGCAGACCGGCCCGTATGGCCAGGTTTGAGTGGAAGGCATATTTTTTTCGGTCAACATGCTCCTCCACGACCCCATTTTCTTTCACCAAACCCTCCTGCGAGCAAAAAAAAACCTCCACGGACGAAATCTTCTTCCCCTTCCTGCAATGTCCGGAGGTGGCGCTTCCCCTTCCCCGGCGGCGGCCACCCTCGCGGCCGTCCAGGTGCGCTGTGCCGGCTACCGAGGCATCCTCGCCGTGGCCCCCGGCATGACCGAGTTCATCTGCCCAAAATGCCGCATGGCGCAGCGCCTTCCCCCCGAGATCATGCCCTCCTCCTCCCCGCCCAAGGTGTCCTTGTAACACCCTCGATGCGATTATATCTCCCACATGTCGAGGCACGACTTAGAGGCATAATCGCATTGAAGGCATATGTCGCAAGTGAGGTAATCTTCACACAACCCATGTAATACAATAAGGGAAAGAGATACATAGTTGGCTTACAATCACCACTTCACACAATTACATGAATAAAGCATTACATCAACCAAATACAATCAGGGCCCGACTATGGAACCAAAATAAAAGAAGAACCCCAAATGCGACAAAGGTCCCCGATCGACCCCAACTGGGCTCCACTACTGATCAACTAGAACGGAAACAACACAAAGGACAAGATCTTCATCGAGCTCCTCCTGAGCTTGGTTGCGTCATCTGCACGGACTCAACGGCACCTGCAAGCTGGTTTTGGAAGTATCTGTGAGCCACGGGGACTCAGCAATCTCACACCCTCGCGATCAAGACTATTTAAGCTTATGGGTAAGGTAAAGGTATGAGGTGGAGCTGCAGCAAGCGACTAGCATATATGGTGGCTAACATACGCAAATGAGAGCGAGAAGAGAAGGCAAAGCACGGTAGATAAAGGTATGATCAAGAAGTGATCCTGGACTACCTACGTCAAGCATAACTCCAACAACCGTGTTCACTTCCCGGGCTCCGCCGGAAAGAGACCATCACGGTTACACACGCGGTTGATTCATTTTAATTAAGGTCAAGTTCAGGTTTTCTACAACCGGACGTTAACAAATTCCCATCTGCCCATAACCGCGGGCACGGCTTTCGAAAGTTCAACTCCCTGCAGGGTGTCCCAACTTAGCCCATCACAAGCTCTCACGGTCAACGAAGGAATAGACCTCCACCCGAGACATTCCGATCAGACTCGGTATCCCGGTACAACAAGACATTTCGACAGGGTAAAACTAAACCAGCAACACCGCCCGAATGTGCCGACAAATCC
>NC_041393.1:566562758-566577967 GCF_002162155.2 Triticum dicoccoides | reverse complement strand
AAAAGGCTAGGTGGCAAATGGTAAAACCAATGTTGGGCATTGCTGGAAAAGCTTTACTTAAGGCGAACTGTCAAGGGGTTCCCATTATAGCCCAACCGCGTAAGGGACGCAAAATCCGGGAACATAACACCGATATGACGGAAACTAGGGCGGCAAGAGTGAAACAAAACACCAGGCATAAGGCCGAGCCTTCCACCCTTTACCAAGTATATAGATGCATTAATTAAATAAGATATATAGTGATATCCCAACAAGTAAATAAATATTCCAACAAGGAACAACATCTCCATGTTCCAACAAGGAACAAACTTCAATCTTCACCTGCAACTAACAACGCTATAAGAGGGGCTGAGCAAAGCGGTAACATAGCCAATCAACGGTTTGCTAGGACATGGTGGGTTAGAGGTTTGACATGGCAATTTGGGAGGCTGACAAGCAAATGGTAGGCATCGTAGCATTGGCATAGCAAAAGAGCGAGCAAACTAGCATAGCAAAGGTAGTACTGATTTCGAGGGTATGATCATCTTGCCTGAAATCCCGCAAGGAAGAAGAACGAGTCCATGAAGAAGACAAACGGACGTAGACGAATGGATCCTCACAACCTCGACGTTATCGGAACCAACCCGAAGAAGCAAACACCGGAAAAGAAGCACACAACATAGTAAACAACCACCACAACAACATGGCACGATGCACAATCGAGTATGACGCATGTCCGGTTTAATGAAACATGGCATGGCAAAGTGCAACAAACAACACTACAAATTAAGTGGAGCTCAATACGCAACGAGTTGCATATTGATGAAACACCACGACACGTTATTTAGTTTGATCTCGTTTATGTACTCAACAATATTAAATGTTGGTTAACATGGCAAGAGGGTGAAGCAAAGTAAAACTACCTATCTAGTCAAGTTTAAATGAGGCCGGAAGCAACGAACAACAATTCCGAAAACTCCCCATATGCATATTTTAGATTAGGTCCTGTTCTGCCCTAAACACAATTTTAGGGTTGTTAAACATGCAAAGTAAGGCCACCATGTTAAACTAGGCAAAATTCTACCCCATTTACATGTAAAGTTTATTTAAATCAGAGCTACGGTTATTTAGTTATGAATTAAATCATTTTAGCATGGCATAGGAGCAAATTAATGCAAACAACATTTTAAGCATTTCAAACATAGATGAAAGTTGGATATTATTAATCTACACAAAATTCTAAGCAAGTTTCATATATAAAACATTTTAATCCGATGCACCATTTGTGAGTTAGTAAATGCATGATCTAGGGGGACTAAACTGCAAAACTGGCTGACTCAGGATAATAGACAAAATCGCAACAGGAAAAAAAACATGCATCGGGCCGAAACTGGGCAGCCCAACAGGCACAGGGGAGAAGGGGCGCTGGGATGTGGGTGGCTCACCCATGGGCCTGGCCCGGTAGCAGAGAGGAGGAGGCAGGCCGGCTTGGGGCTGCAGGGCTGGGCCGGATCTGGCACGGCGGCCCAGCGAAGAGGAGGGGCTGGCGCTAGGCCTCGCGCAGGACGCGGTCCACGGGGACTGACGCGGAGTGACCCGGTCGGATCGAGGCAGGGCGACGGTGGCGCCCATGGCGACGATGGCCGGCGGCGAACTTGGAGAGAAGCGGCGTCAGGCGAGATCCGATCGGCCAGCGCCGGATCCGGGCGGCCGCAGGGCGGAGGACTTCGGCAGGTGGGCGGCGAACTTGAAGTCGAGGGAGGATGCGCGGTAGTGAACTGCAAGGGTCACCGGCGAGGGTTGCCGGCGTCGGGGAGGCGCGGCGGCCGGCGATGGGGATCTGCGGTGGCGCAGCTCCTGAGGCGGCGTGGCACGAGCGGGAGACCGCGGGTAGGCGGCGGCGACGAGATGGGCTCGCACGGGCCCGATCTGGGTCCCGCGGGCCGGCGACGAAGTGGGGTGGCGCGGTGCCATGTGGCGCGCACGGGTTGGACGAGGGCGGTGTCCGGCTGAGGTGTCGGCCTCTGATTGGTCGGGATGACGAGGCAGCGGCGCTGGACACGTCCAACGGCGGGACAGACAAGTCCGGCGGCGCGGGGAGGAGTGGATCTAGGGTTCATCCGCGAAATGATCCGAAATTTCGGGGAGGGGCTATTTATAGGCATAAGTGGAGCTAGGAGAGTCCAAATGAGGTGCGGTTTTCGGCCACGCGATCATGATCGAACGACCGAGATGATGGAGCAGAGTTAGGTGGGTTTTTGGGCCAAAATGGAAGGGTGTTGGGCTGCAACACACACGAGGCCTTCTCGGTCCCTCGGTTAACCGTTGGAGTATCAAACAAAGTCTAAATGGTACGAAACTTGACAGGCGGTCTACCGGTAGTAAACCAAGGCCGCATGACAAGTCTCGGTCCCCGGAAATGTTTAATCCCCACACAAGAAAGAAAGGTAGAAATGACCACCGGAGGAGAACGAAGCGCCGGAATGCAAAACGGACAACGGGGGAAATGCTCGGATGCATGAGACGAACACGTATGCAAATGAAATGCACATGATGACATGATATGCAATGCATGACACGCAAGCCATGACAAGGCAACACCAGGAATAACTGAACGACACCTGGCACATCGGTCTCGGGGCGTTACAACACTCCACCACTACGAGAGGATCTCGTCCCGAGATCTAGAATGGCACCGGAGGGGCAACGGAAAAGAAAGAGAAGAGGTAAAACTAAGTTGCTTCTTTGACAAACGAGTGAGACCAAGAACCTGGAAAAGGTTAAGCCATTTCGAGAAAAGAATACAACGGAAATGACGAAGCTGAAAACACTCGTTAGAAAAGAGGAACAAGGGAAAACAACTTCGGGTAGCACTCCGGTTGAGAAGTTATGCAAGACTTGATACGGTGAAAAGAACTTGAGCAGAGGACACGACACTCCGGTTACACAAGATAGAGAAGGAATAAGACTGATATAATTTGGACAGCACTTCGACTGTAAATGGAAGAAATTGAACTTGACAAGATGAGAGGATACTTGTAAAGAGGACACAACACTCAGATTAAAAGGATAGGCATGGAAAGATCATGATCTTTGACAAAACAAGATGATGGGTTGAAAAGATGAACATCACAATGCCTCCGGAACAAAAGTAAGAATGGAATGTAGTGAACGAAGGAAAACAATATCTTGAGAGAGCACGGTTACAACAGAAGCTAGAACGGAGTTGTTGGAAAACCCACAACGAAAATAATAAGCTTGATATGGTCTTATGGAATACCTCTCAAATTAAGAGATGAAAAACCTGCCACTCATGGGAAAAGAATTGGATTGATAAGAACAAAAATACGAGAAACTTATTTCACCGGGAGGATAAATGAAAACTTGGATCATATATTATCCCCATTAATAGCATTACTTCTTAGGGGAAAGCTTTAGGTGAAATATAACCCAAGATAACTCCAACAAAGAGATTGGTGGATTTAAAATACAACATACTTAATAACATGTGAATCATGAAACATGAACTCAAATTATGAAGAATGGCATGATACCACCTCCAAAGATACAGAAGAAAGAATTGCACTCCGGATTGCAAGAAGAAGAATACTTGAGCTCCTTAGAAAAGAATCTCAGCGAACTCTTGGAGAAGGGATAAAATCGTTGATGGACCACCATGTATAGCCTCCATGAAGAAACTCCGGTAAACAAAAGAAAGATCCAAAATAATTGAATGATGTAAAGAATAAGATTTAAGCCTCGCAATGATTTAGATGGACCTCCGTGGAGATGTAATTGTGAAAGCTTGGAACTCTTGGGAAAGAAAAGATAAAGCGTCTCGAACCAAGAATGTGATATGATGCACCTCCGGAATAAGGAATTAAATCACTTGGATGGAACAAGAGTAAGAATTACATTATGCTTATCCTTCACCAATTTAAATTGATGACAATCAACGGATTTGGCATATTACTTATTCTTGTAGAAAAGATTAGGAGAGATATAACATCAGACTTGGGAAGGTATTGAACGAACCACCGGAAGGGTTGAAACAACGAATAAAATTGATATGATAAGAAAGGAAGAGAAATCTTGAACGAACCACCGGAAGAATTAGCAAATGGACGAAGATGCTTGAGAGAATTTAGATACAAGTGAATGTAATAGATTATGGACCGATTAGAGATCACTTGAACGCTGCACCGGTAAGATCGGAGAATGATAAGTGAAAGCTGAGAATGAATAAACCTGACTTGATGGACTCCGGATAACAAACTGAGAAGACTCTTAAATTGCTCCGGAAGGGTGAAAAGAATTCTCACAATCAAAACAATTATGAGAGGATGGCAACCAGCTAGAACCCCGAATCTTGAAGAGAATGGAGCAAGATTAAAGAGAAACTCTTCTTCGGTCTTCAAATGATGAGAATGACGACGAGAAACACTACCAATAATTATTTAGGCACTCTGGAAGAATCAAAAGCGCAGAGGTTGAGGCAACGATGTAAAGAATTTGAAAGATCTTGGAGAAATACATTTGACAGATGATAATCATTCTTACGTCAAACTTCGAAAAGAATTTGATTATAACTCCGAAAATAAGAAGAGTCAGGTAAGATCCTGGGAAAAGACCTGTGGGTTAGGGCCCACTCAAAAGAAGCACCGTTGAAATGATTTAAAGAGAGAGATTGCACCGGTTGAATTAAATGGCTAGAATGAGATCACATCCTCAAAAGAGTTTGAACGAAAACAGAGTGGAAACACGAATCTTTGAGATATCTTGAGCATTCCAGAACAATAGAATAGCGAGAAATGAATAAATATGAGGAGCACCGTCAAGAGAAGGTATTTGAAACGAGAAAAAGGGGATATAATCGACAAATCTTGACTTGAATCCACCGGAGAAGAGAAAAGACAAAGAATGATAACTTGAAGCTCCGTTACGATCTTCATGAGAATCACCGGATAAGAATATTGACGGAAAAGAATGGTGAGACTTCACAAGAATAAAAGGATACTTGATAAAGAAATCTGAGTCCTCGAAGAAACAAAGAGAGGGAGGGTGGGAAAAACAAAGGCAACTGGAGATGGATGAAACGAACGCCGTTGAGAAGACTTGAGTTGATCTTGTAGATATTGAAATGATCAGATCCACTTGAAGAGAAGCACACCGGTTAAAAAGGATTGACAAAACAATCTCGATTATCATGACGGATTAGTATTCACATCGGAGTATGAGAACACCACTTGGGAAAAGTATGGAATCAACATTTGACTTTGAAGCAAATTGAATACCACAACTCAAAAAAAACAAAGAATTGACTTGCGAAATAAGCCGGAACAAACATATGATAGAGATTTCGTCCGAAGTTTTCGTGGTGGGGCCTACACGGGCTCGATCGTACAGCACCATCATGTGCAAGGCAGTGCACATGACATACGAAGCGTCCCCGAGTCGGCATAGCCAAGGACTCTTTAAGACACAACGAGACCACTGTAAAACCGACCGTGAATAGGTGGACCACTAGACGTCGAACCCCAATTTCATATCATACATCTGTCGGAAAGATATCCTACTAGCTACTTGAATTCCCACCTATGAAACTCCCGAAATTTTCCGGTTATGCAATCAGGTGTTGGGGATACAGGGGAAGCATAGTATCTCACCCAAACTAGCAAATCCTACATCCAGCTGTATCCATCCTTCAACACATAACCAAGAAACCTTCGGAAACCATGTACCTCAACCTTCGAAAAGCATCCGTTATACAAGTTATGGCGATACTCCCGAACTCCCGCCCCAGTACTGGGTGGCGTCGAGGTTATCTCACCAACGAACTGCATAAAAGAGATTTTCGATGTCGGCGTACTAAACTCAGGTATACCAGAATTGCAACGATAAAATTATGATGACAACACCTCAGAGCTCAACTCCCCGGGACACTTCCACTAAACCCCTGACAGGAGGCACCAAGACAATGCTCTCATCATAAAACCATCGGAACGATTCCAAGATACCCGCGTGATCCTAAATTTTTTTTTTGTGAAATTTGAGAAGAGAAGAGTCAAAACTCTACGTCGGGATGCCTTACCAGAGCGATGAAGGGACTGAGGAGTAAAAAGAATTCCTAAACTCTCCGATATATAATTCCTAAAGGACTCAAAACATTTTTCTAGACACAACTCGGCCGCTAAAAACGATCAATCAGTGGGGGCTCCCAAGGTCGGGGAAGGCTCTGATTACCAACTTGTAACACCCTCGATGCGACTATATCTCCCACGTGTCGAGGCACAACTTAGAGGCATAATCGCATTGAAGGCATATGTCGCAAGTGAGGTAATCTTCACACAACCCATGTAATACAATAAGGGAAAGAGATACATAGTTGGCTTACAATCGCCACTTCACACAATTACATGAATAAAGCATTACATCAACCAAATACAATCAGGGCCCGACTATGGAACCAAAATAAAAGAAGAACCCCAAATGCGACAAAGGTCCCCGATCGACCCCAACTGGGCTCCACTACTGATCAACTAGAACGGAAACAACACAAAGGACAAGATATTCATCGAGCTCCTCCTGAGCTTGGTTGCGTCATCTGCATGGACTCAACGGCACCTGCAAGCTGGTTTTGGAAGTATCTGTGAGCCACGGGGACTCAGCAATCTCACACCCTCGCGATCAAGACTATTTAAGCTTATGGGTAAGGTAAAGGTATGAGGTGGAGCTGCAGCAAGCGACTAGCATATATGGTGGCTAACATACGCAAATGAGAGCGAGAAGAGAAGGCAAAGCACGGTAGATAAAGGTATGATCAAGAAGTGATCCTGGACTACCTACGTCAAGCATAACTCCAACAACCGTGTTCACTTCCCGGGCTCCGCCGGAAAGAGACCATCACGGTTACACACGCGGTTGATTCATTTTAATTAAGGTCAAGTTCAGGTTTTCTACAACCGGACGTTAACAAATTCCCATCTGCCCATAACCGCGGGCACGGCTTTCGAAAGTTCAACTCCCTGCAGGGTGTCCCAACTTAGCCCATCACAAGCTCTCACGGTCAACGAAGGAATAGACCTCCACCCGAGACATTCCGATCAGACTCGGTATCCCGGTACAACAAGACATTTCGACAGGGTAAAACTAAACCAGCAACACCGCCCGAATGTGCCGACAAATCCTGATAGGAGCTGCACATATCTCTTTCTCAGGGCACACTCAGATGAGCGCTCCGTACAACTAAAACCAAACCTCGAGTTGCCCCGAGGGGGCGCTGCACAGGACTCTAGTTCGGACCAACACTCAGAGGAGCACTGGCCCGGGGGGGGGTAAAATAATGATGACCCTTGGGCGCGCGACCCCCAAGGGAAAGAAAAGGCTAGGTGGCAAATGGTAAAACCAATGTTGGGCATTGCTGGAAAAGCTTTACTTAAGGCGAACTGTCAAGGGGTTCCCATTACAGCCCAACCGCGTAAGGGACGCAAAATCCGGGAACATAACACCGATATGACGGAAACTAGGGCGGCAAGAGTGAAACAAAACACCAGGCATAAGGCCAAGCCTTCCACCCTTTACCAAGTATATAGATGCATTAATTAAACAAGATATATAGTGATATCCCAACAAGTAAATAAATATTCCAACAAGGAACAACATCTCCATGTTCCAACAAGGAACAAACTTCAATCTTCACCTGCAACTAACAACGCTATAAGAGGGGCTGAGCAAAGCGGTAACATAGCCAATCAACGGTTTGCTAGGACATGGTGGGTTAGAGGTTTGACATGGCAATTTGGGAGGCTGACAAGCAAATGGTAGGCATCGTAGCATTGGCATAGCAAAAGAGCGAGCAAACTAGCATAGCAAAGATAGTACTGATTTTCGAGGGTATGATCATCTTGCCTGAAATCCCGCAAGGAAGAAGAACGAGTCCATGAAGAAGACAAACGGACGTAGACGAATGGATCCTCACAACCTCGACGTTATCGGAACCAACCCGAAGAAGCAAACACCGGAAAAGAAGCACACAACATAGTAAACAACCACCACAACAACATGGCACGATGCACAATCGAGTATGACGCATGTCCGGTTTAATGAAACATGGCATGGCAAAGTGCAACAAACAACACTACAAATTAAGTGGAGCTCAATACGCAACGAGTTGCATATTGATGAAACACCACGACACGTTATTTAGTTTGATCTCGTTTATGTACTCAACAATATTAAATGTTGGTTAACATGGCAAGAGGGTGAAGCAAAGTAAAACTACCTATCTAGTCAAGTTTAAATGAGGCCGGAAGCAACGAACAACAATTCCGGAAACTCCCCATATGCATATTTTAGATTAGGTCCTGTTCTGCCCTAAACACAATTTTAGGGTTGTTAAACATGCAAAGTAAGGCCACCATGTTAAACTAGGCAAAATTCTACCCCATTTACATGTAAAGTTTATTTAAATCGGAGCTACGGTTATTTAGTTATGAATTAAATCATTTTAGCATGGCATAGGAGCAAATTAATGCAAACAACATTTTAAGCATTTCAAACATAGATGAAAGTTGGATATTATTAATCTACACAAAATTCTGAGCAAGTTTCATATATAAAACATTTTAATCCGATGCACCATTTGTGAGTTAGTAAATGCATGATCTAGGGGGACTAAACTGCAAAACTGGCTGACTCAGGATAATAGACAAAATCGCAACAGGAAAAAAAAACATGCATCGGGCCGAAACTGGGCAGCCCAACAGGCACAGGGGAGAAGGGGCGCTGGGATGTGGGTGGCTCACCCATGGGCCTGGCCCGGTAGCAGAGAGGAGGAGGCAGGCCGGCTTGGGGCTGCGGGGCTGGGCCGGATCTGGCACGGCGGCCCAGCGGAGAGGAGGGGCTGGCGCTGGGCCTCGTGCAGGACGCGGTCGACAGGGACTGACGCGGAGTGACCCGGTCGGATCGAGGCAGGGCGACGGTGGTGCCCATGGCGACGATGGCCGGCGGCGAACTTGGAGAGAAGCGGCATCAGGCGAGATCCGATCGGCCAGCGCCGGATCCGGGCGGCCGCAGGGCGGAGGACTTCGGCAGGTGGGCGGCGAACTTGAAGTCGAGGGAGGACGCGCGGCAGTGAAGTGCAAGGGTCACCGGCGAGGGTTGCCGGCGTCGGGGAGGCGCGGCGGCCGGCGATGGGGATCTGCGGTGGCGCAGCTCCTGAGGCGGCGTGGCACGAGCGGGAGACCGCAGGTAGGCGGCGGCGACGAGATGGGCTCGCACGGGCCCGATCTGGGTCCCGCGGGCCGGCGGCGAAGTGGGACGGCGCGGTGCCATGTGGCGCGCGCGGGTTGGACGAGGGCGGTGGCCGGCTGAGGTGTCGGCCTCTGATTGGTCGGGATGACGAGGCAGCGGCGCTGGACACGTCCAACGGCAGGACAGACAAGTCCGGCGGCGCGGGGAGGAGTGGATCTAGGGTTCATCCGCGAAATGATCCGAAACTTCGGGGAGGGGCTATTTATAGGCATAAGTGGAGCTAGGAGAGTCCAAATGAGGTGCGGTTTTCGGCCACGCGATCGTGATCGAACGACCGAGATGATGGAGCAGAATTAGGTGGGCTTTTGGGCCAAAATGGAAGGGTGTTGGGCTGCAACACACACGAGGCCTTCTCGGTCCCTCGGTTAACCGTTGGAGTATCAAACAAAGTCCAAATGGTACGAAACTTGACAGGCGGTCTACCGGTAGTAAACCAAGGCCGCATGACAAGTCTCGGTCCAATCCGGAAATGTTTAATCCCCACACAAGAAAGAAAGGTAGAAATGACCACCGGAGGAGAACGAAGCGCCGGAATGCAAAACGGACAACGGGGAAAATGCTCGGATGCATGAGACGAACACGTATGCAAATGAAATGCACATGATGACATGATATGCAATGCATGACACGCAAGCCATGACAAGGCAACACCAGGAATAACTGAACGACACCTGGCACATCGGTCTCGGGGCGTTACAGTCCCCTACCCCGCCTCTGCCCTAGCCTCCCCCCTTCCTCCTCAGCCTCACTCTCAGCCCGTGCCTCCCCCTCCGCCTCTCCTTGTTGCTTCCCACCGCTCTGGGCCATGGGCGCATGGTGCGGACCCCACCAAGATCTAGCTGCCCTGCGCATGCTGCAAGGCCATCCTCAACGTGCCGCACGACCTCGTCCGCTGCCCGTAGTGCGACGTCGACCTCGCCGTCGACATCTCCATGCTCTAGCATTTCCTTGCCGCCGCCACTCCTAGGTCGGGCTTCGTTCCTCCACCGCCTCCACCCGTGCCCCCAGTCCCAATGTCGCACATGCCCTTCCTGCCGATGATGTTGCCGCCGCGCATGCTGATGGCCCCAATGGCCCCGCCTCCCGAGCCGCCGGAGGAGATCAACGAGGTTGAGTTTGACGTTGAGCGCGAAGAAGAGGAAGGTGACACTGTTGGTGAAACTTTCATGGACTATAGGCCTCCTAAGCTATCTCTTGGTCTTCCTCATCCGGCCCAACAACACCCATTGTGTGCTGGTTTTCAGAAACCGGATCGCGGCATCCCGGCAGCGGTGGGAAACCAGAGAGTCCATAGAATCTTGGGGCAATCCCTCGGGCTCCGCGCGGGCGCCACATGGCGCTTGGAAGTCGGAGGGGCTTGACAGGCCATGCACGTGACGGGACTGGGCGACGTGCTGGGGCCTGCCGCCGCGTGCCCTTGGCTCACGTGCGCAGATTTATTGTGGCGTCTGCAAGTTGGTTGCTCTTCCCCATGCAGTTATTGCGTGCATACGTGCGCACTTATTGTGGGGAAGTGGGAAAGGCAAGCACAAACGATCCCACTCCCCCACGTTCGAACTGGGGCTTAAAAATTAGGGCGAGGGGGCGGCGGACATCATTCTCACTCTCACCCCCTGCCGCTTCGTCCTCCCTCTGCTCCTGCAACCACCGTGCTGCGACGCCTGCCGCTTCGAGCAGAGCTCCATCATCATCCATCTTCCTTCTTTTCTTTCATCTTCATCGATGGCGCTTCCGTCGGGCTCATGGATGGGCTCGACCGTCACCGCCGACGATATCGCCTACCTCTGCACCACCCGACGCTTGCCGGGGGAAACAAAGGTCATCGTGCGCCTGCCGCAGGGCGAGCAGAGTCCGCTGCCCAGCTGCCCCAGGGCACGGAGCGCGTGGTCTTCTTCCCGCACTTCAAGCGCGGGTTCGGCCTCCCTGCGAGTGCCTTCTTCCGTGACTTCCTGGGGTTCTTCGGGCTCCAGCCCCATCATCTTGGCACCGGCGCCATCGTGCAGCTCTCGGGCTTTGTCACCCTCTGCGAGGGGTAGCTGTGGGTCGCACCTGCGATTGACCTTTGGGCGCGCTTCTTCTCCTTGAAGCAGCAGGGGCCGACGACCGGGGAGTTCTTCGACTGCGAGGCCTCCGTCATCTCGAAGCGGTCGGGAGCTGATTGCCCCAAGATATTGCTGGAGGATTCTGCCAAGAAATGGCAGAATTCTTTCTTCGACGTTTGCAATCTTGGCGCAGACCGCATCAACCTGCAGGCCTTCGTCAACACGCCGCTGCGGGGGAAGATGAACTGGGGTTATTACCCCAGGCACCCGTCGTAGGAGATACTCAATCTCTGCGAGCGGGTGTCGGTGATGAAGGCGTGGGAGGGGCTCAGCGGCATCGACCTCATCGCCGCCTTCATAATGTGCCGGGTTCTGCCGCTACAGCGACGCAGCTGCCTCATCGGCAAGATGACCGGCCTTCAGGACCCCAACCGCCTAGCGGCCACGCGCCTGGGGGTGGACCAGATCGCGCACCGGGTCAACAACATCTCCAAGGCCGCGTTGAGGGACGACTGGCGGTTCAGCAAGCCGCCGTACAGCCACTCAAATCCGGCACCCATGGTGAGTCTCTAGTCTTCGTATTTTGCAGCTGCGCACCTTCTCATCCCTCCTGACGCAACGCGGGAGGTGCTTCTGAATGCCATCCAGCACCCTTACGCCTGGGCACCGTCGCAGGTGGTGCGAGCAGCATCGGAGGAGCTCGCGGCCCACGGCAGAGGGGAGGAGGAGGCCGCCAATGTTGGCGCAGGGCGTCGTGCGGGTAAGTCTTGCCTTTTCTTTTCTTTTTCATATTCCTTGAGTTGTCGGGCGCGATGCGGCGCGGGTGGTGTTGATGTGGACCGTCTATGCAATGGTGTTGGGCAGAGGAGGCGGCGACGCAGGTGACGCCGGGTCGTCGCGGGGGGCGCCAACGGCGAGCCGGCCGTACGGGAAGGACAGCGGCGCGCCATGGCCTCTGGCCGTGAAGCGCGCGGCGGACCCGGCCGGGGGCACGAGGCCGGCCGCCAAGAGGAGGCGCGGCGCTGCGCAAGAGAGGCCGACGAGGCCCGCCGTCCTGGTGCTATCGGGGTAAGCTTTACCTTTATTCGCATCCGAGTGGTCGAGTAGGCCCTGCTCGTTATTCACTTTGTCTTGGACTTCAGGTTGCTGATCGCGCTGGTGAGGGCGGCGGTAGATGCCACGGCCGCCGAGGACGCCGCGTTCCGGAGCCGGTCCGGCACCATCGACCGGGACGAGGAGGAGGGGCCAGTAGATCCGGATCTCGGCCTGAACCCGTCCGACGCCGAAGGCTTGGCCTGGCGAGACCGGAACAGGGCCAAGGCGGAGCTGGAGGCGGCATCGGTCCACGCCTGGACCAACACCGCGGTGACGTGGGCGCGAGCCAGCGAGGAGCCGACGTGGCTGGAGGGCACAATGGTGGTGGCGACGGTCTTCCAGCCATCGTCGGTGAGGGAGCGCGGCCAAGGAGGCCATGCTGAAGTGGTGGACCTCAACTAGGAGGTCGTGGAGGTTCAAGACGACACCCCGCCGTGGGTCGACGCCGTCGAGTGGGCGGGGGTCGACGGAGGCGGCAGTGAAGCCGTCTTGGAGGAGGAGCCACAGATGGTGCCATAGGGGATGCCCTAGGCGTCGGCGAGCGGGACGCCGCTGGTGGTGGCGCCGCAGGCCACCCCAGGTGTCGAGCCGGCGGTGGCGTCGTAAGCCATCCCGGTAGTCGGGCCAGTGGCGGCGCCGGAGAGGGCGTCGAAGGAGGCGCCGGTCGCGGGAGGAGTGGCCGGCGGAGAGCCTCGTATGCCCTAGTGCCCAGGTCAGGGGGAAGCCGTCCTGCCGCGTTGCTGCCGGCGCGGGGCAGGGCCACCGTGGTCTTCGAGCCTCAGACCCAGGAGGAGGAGGCGATAGGCGCCGTCAGCCGCCGTCTGCGCGGGCAGATGGACCGGATCGAGGCCTTCACCCAGGCCGAGGTGGAGCGGACGTGGGATCTGGAGCGCGCCGTGCTGGTAAGCTCCCTTTCCGCCTTCTGATATTTTTTTCTTCGTAGCTTCTTCTTCGTGGGGCGCGCTAGCACACCCACTAGGTGTAGCCCCTAAGGTTCGGGACATAGTAGTTGGGTCGAATATTTTAGAGTGTCGTCTTTGTGTTGATTGCTGCTTTTTACAGCAACTGGACGCCTACCGGGTCAGCGCCTTCAACCGCCTCATGGGCAAGTATCGAGAGCTCAAGGAGCAGCTTGCCGCCAAGGAGGAGGAGCTCCACGTTACCGCAGGTATCTTCATGCTCTTTACTAGTGGGGCGCGCTAGCACACCCACTGGGTGTAGCCCCCAAGATTCAGGACAACTGTGTAACAGTTGGGTTGAATCTTAAAATTGGCTCTTATTTTCTGAATCTTCTTTTTGTAGCCGAGGTGCTGTCTCGACAGACCCGGTTGCTTCGGGCTGGCCATCACTACGACCGGCTTGTTGATGATGCCGGACGTCTTGGAGCCGAGGTGGCGCAGGCAAAGGCGGAGGCGGCGACGGCCTAACGGTTGCTCGACGAAGCCAGCCGGCTGCGGGAGCAGTTGGTGGGCGACAAGAGCCGCCTTGAGGCCGAGGTGGAGCACCTCAAGGCGGAGGCCGCCCAGGTGGTGGAGGCGCAGCGGGCCCTGGCCAAGGCGGACCAGCAACGCGGCAAGCTGGCCGACGACAAGGGCCAGCTCCAGGCCGAGGTGGAGCGCCTGAAAGGGCAGATGACCGCGGCAGAGGAGGCCCGCTAGGGGGAGACCCACCTCCGCAAGGCATCCGAGAAGGCAGCCGAGGACAAGGACGCCGAGCTGAAGGCGGCCCTTTCCAAGGTGGCCGACTTGGAGAAGGCGCTCCAGGAGCACGACCACACCATTGAACGGGAGTGGCGCGGTATGTTGCTTGAAGCGCAGCATCTAGAAGAATCCTTCTCCAGTAAGTGCTTTTCTTGAGTTCTGCCGGGTTGGGATCCCGGCTTCTTGTTCTTGGTGCCATTTTTCTGACTTGCTTCGTTTTCTGACAGGGGCCTTCCCGGAGACACATCAGCTAGCGGAGGAGGCCGTCCGCTTCAAGCGCGACCCGCTCGGGGTCGTTGGCTCCGGGACTAACCCGCAGGTGGCGTGGACCTTCCTAGAGATCATGACCGCCGCTGAGGCGCGTCTGCGGGTCTTGGGCAACTAGATGGGGCGGCTATCCCAAGCCGGCACGGCGATGACGGTCGCCCCTGTGGCCGGGCTCCGTTGCACCGAGCAGCTTCACGCGGCTGGCACGCTGGTTGCAGGTGGGGCCAGACCGGCTCCATGAGTGGCGCATCTCCACTGCTCGTGCCGTCACCGAGATGGCGCTCCGGTTCATGCTGTCCTGGCACCCAGACCTGCAGCTGGACGCATTGATCGGCCAGCGGGCTGGCTCAGAGCAGCAGTTGTGGGAGCAGGCCGGCCGGATTGCTTTCCGGGCCAGCTACATCGCTGGGTTCGCCTTCCATGATGAGTTCCACCTGGAGCGGGCGGAGGATGGCCGAGTCGTGACTGGCGATGACTACGGCCTACTTCTGCATGACCCGGAGGGAATCTCCAAGGAGACGGACGTCTACCGCGGCGGGGGTGCCGAGGAAGACACCGACACTTCGGCGGACCCGGAGGCCGCCACGGGGGAGCCGTCAACTGCGCGACCCGGCGCTGGAGACGCCTGAGGCCATCCTGTTTAGACTTAGTAAAATTTATGTTAGGTAGCAGGTCCACCCACCCACTTGGGGTTTCTGGGTGTAAAGAACTCTGGTCGTGGGCCCTTCCTTCATCATTTTTTGATGTGTATATTTTGTGGATGCCTGTGTTCTTGCTCTTTGTTTTTTCAACCGATTTCTTGTGTTTTTTCTCT
>NC_041393.1:566457959-566562280 GCF_002162155.2 Triticum dicoccoides | reverse complement strand
GGACTTTGGTTTTTTGAGAGGAGCGTGCAGTACTTTAGGCTTTCAAAATATTGAGCACGAGCGAAACACCCACTGGGGCGGCTGGCGGCAATCCGGTAGAGCCGGTTGGCAAGCAGCCGGTCGTGCAACCATTTTAAAGTGACGGGCCTGGTTGGTCGACCCGGCGGCCTTTGACTTGGTGTTTGAGGCGTGCTAGAGCGTTGGCCCGTTGTGCTTGCAAGCCGACAGCCAAAGCCGGTTCTGTGGCCTAGGGCGAAGTGGGGGGCCGTGGCATCCTTAGCGCGTCAGGGATCACCACGGAAAGCGGTGGGTGGCGACCAAGCGGCCAGCCCCCGATCCCCTGGGTCGAGCGAGTCGGACCGGTGGCCGATTTTAGGAGCAAAAGTGATACACAAATGTAGGAGACACAATAACTTGGTCGGAAAAGGGCAGCCCGGAGCATCGTCTGGGGACTCCATAGTTTCATGTGTTTACAAAAGGCAGCGATACATACATTCATACGGCTAACTGCAAAACGGGCGGAGGAGTTCCGCATTCCACGACCGGGTCATTTCTTCACCGGTGGTGTCTCTCTTGCGCTTGTTTGACTTGCATGCGTTGATGAGGTAGTAGGCGTTGCAATCGCACAAGGCCCTGCTGATGATGAACGGGCCCTCCCATGGAGGGGACAACTTGTGCTTGCCGGCTTGCTCTTGGATGAGTCGGAGGACGAGGCCACCCTCGCGGAATGCGAGGGCCTTGATCTTCTTGTTGTGGTAGTACCTCAGGCCTTGCTAGTAGATGGCCGAACGGTTGAGCTCTAGGAGGCGTGCTTCTTCGAGTAGGTCGACACCATCTTTGCAGGCTTCCTTGGCTTCGGCTTCAGTGTACATCACGACACACGGCGAGTCGAACTCGACATCGGTCGGGTTGTCGGCTTCGGCTCCATAAACGAGGAAGAACGTGGTGAACCCGATCGACCTGTTTGGCGTGGTTCGGAGACTCTAGAGGACGGTCGGCAACTCGTCAAGCTAGCTGTCGGGTGAGCGGATGAGCGGCTCAACGAGTCGCGGCTTGATCCCGGATAGGATGAGGCCGTTGGCCCGCTCGACCTGCCCGTTGGACTGCGGGTGTGCAATAGATGCCAGGTCGAGGCGGATGCTGGAGATGGAGCAGTATTGCGCGAGGGTGCCCTTGGCGAAGTTGGTGCCATTGTCTGTGATGATACTGTTCGGCATGCTGTAGCATACTACGATGTCTTTAATGAACCGGGCGGCTGTTGGCCCATCCAGTTTCTTGATTGGTCGTGCTTCGATCCACTTGGTGAACTTGTCCACCGCCACTAGCAAGTGTGTCATGCCGCCTCTGGTGGTTTTGAAGGGTCCCACCATGTCGAGTCCCCAGACCACAAAGGGCCAGGCGATCGGGATGGTGCGGAGTGCTGACGTCGACTTGTGGCTGTGCTTGCTGAAGCGCTAGCATCCCTAGAACTTGAGGACGAGTGACTCAGCATCTTGGAGGGCCGTGGGCCAGTAGAAACCATGGCGGAAAGCCTTGGCCACCAGGGATCGCGACGAGGCATGGTGCCCGCACTCGCCCTGGTGTATGTCGAGGAGGATGTCGATGCCTTGGTCCTGCTCGACACAACGCTGGAACACTGTCGAATTTCGGATTCCGGCAGACCCTTGAGGTTCGAACTCTGGGGTGCGCGAAGATCTCTCCTCTACCAACCCACTTCCCAACGCCTCACTCGGAGTCTAGGCTAGCAATATGAACAACACAAGGGACACGGAGTTTATACTGGTTCAAGCCACCATTGTGGTGTAATACCCTACTCCAGTGTGTGGTGTGTGGATTGCCTTAGGGGCTGATGATGAACAATACAAAGGAAGAACTGCCTAGCGAGGGGAGGAGTTCTTGTGGTGGTGTGTTTGGAGAGGAATTGCTCCATCTCTGTTGGCTCTGGGTGAGATCTAGGTGAGATCCTCCCTCCCTACTGTGGTGGCTAGCCCTATATATAGAGGCCCTGGTCCTCTCCCCAAATATTGAGCGGGAAGGGCACCAACAACAGCCATTTTGAAGGGGAACATCTAGTACACTTATCCTGACTAAAGTTGGTCTTCGACTGCCAAAGGCCCTGACGATGACACCGTCTTGGGCTCCATGATGACCTCCATCCCGTCGCTCCGCCGGTCTTGGTCTTGTTGCATCGAAATGGCAACCTTTGCCTGGTGCCTCGGTACTCCGCGCCTGAGCTTGCCACCTTTGCACCAAAGAGGAAACAAGGACACTGCACAGGCCGGCGCCCGCCTGGTCTCGATCGTCATGGCTTGCGTCATGAGCACCTCGCGAGGTATCCTGCCTTGATCTCTCCGCCTCCTCGCGAGCCTGCCTGGTGAGGCCGCCTCTGAGGAAGCTTCCTCTCGTCCGCCCTGCGAGGCTTGGCCTCTCGCGAGGGTCTTGAGCTTGAGTTGATGAAGATGGCCCGCACTGTGCCACGACTTGAGCCACGCCGCAGGCCGCACGAAGGCAAGTCTGGGGACCCCCATTCCCAGAAAACCGATAGTAGCCCCTGGTCCCAAGGCGTGCCCGGACTTGGCTTAGCAGAGAAGCAAAGGGGCAAGCGTGAAGCACCGCAGGCCCCAACAGCCTGCGGCCTTGGGCGCCGCGTGGCAGTCGATTGGACGTGGGCGTCTCCGCTTCCCCACGACGCCTCGGCAACTGCTCGACATGACAAGTCCCTGCATGCAAAATGAGTCATGATTACCTGTGATCGTGGAGGCCGACGGTTGGCCTCCCCCGGCTATAAGTACGGAACGACGTGAGCCCTTCCAGTCCATCTCTCCTTGCTTCACCTCTCCTTCGTCGCTCCTCCTCCATTTTGACGACAATGGCGCCGATTCGCCAGTTCTCCGCCGAAGAGAAGGGGAAGGCCCCCCGAGAGGGGCCCATCCCACTCCCACTAAAGAAGCGGCCAGTCCCCTGTTGCCGCGACGAGGGTGCTCGACAGGAGACATCGAGGCCTTGGTACGAGTGGCCACCGTAGGGGTTTCCTCTGCCCTTGTATGCCTGAATCGAGGGCCCTGGAGAAGAAGATGCCGAGCGACACCGCCAGCGCCGCCGGCGAGTCAAGGCGGTGCGCATCGTCACCCCTGGAGTCCATGACAAGGGCTCTTCTTGCGAGCTTGTGCTTCACGCCTCTATGCCTCCGTGCTCTTGGATTCGCCTTCCAGCTTCCTTCTCCTTCGAGAAACCGCCGAGGGGGCCTCAGGAGCTCTGGCTGCAGCACGCTGACTGCAGCACCCCCGCGACCAAAGCGGAAGTCGAGATTGTTGCTCCAGGCAAGGTCTTCATGACCCGGGGCTGGGGCGAGATCGCCCGGGTCTGCCGGACAGTGGGTGCCCTCGTAATTCATCTTTAGTATGATGGCGCCTCCTTGACGTTCTTCAAGGTCTTCGATGCGGAAGGACACCGACTGGAGTGCTGCCCCAAGGAAAGCGGCCGAGACGTTGGAGCAGTGAGGGCCAGGCCTGCCAACCGCTTCCCAAGAAGCTCCTCAGGCATCAGCAGAGGAGCCTGTGCATCCAGCGACTCTCCCGAGCTTCTCGCGACTCCAGAGACGAGCGACGACAGCTACGAGCCCCTGAGCTCGCGTCGCGCTCGGAGCAGGGCAGCTTCGTCTGGCCGCCGACGCTACTGATCTGGATGGGGTTGGCGCCGGCGCCTGGCGGCCCATTGTTGGTGATGGTGTCTCCTGCGGAGGAGCGCGTAGTTAGCGTTCCTTAGGATTAGCACCTTTTGTTCCCTGCAAGGAATCGAAGTAACACCCCGTGGGGGTATGTAAGGCGTCTGCCATGCCTTTTGTGCATATTATCCTTATTATGAATTGATGTGAGATGCTTGTCCTGTCCTGGCTCGGCTACTCCTTTCTATCCTCACGAGTGCTCGGTGCTCTACGCTGATAGATCCTGGTCCCCAGGCAGGCTTCAGCCGTCGCTGGTATGCCAGGTCGCGATGTCGTGGTCAAGGCCAGGAGGTGAGCGGCCCAAGGTCCAGTAAGAGCCCCCGAGGAGCGATGCTCAGGAGGTCCCCTTTAGCGCTCAAGCAGCCTCCGCTGGGCGAGAAAGGAAGGCAACATCGCGGTGACAGGACCGCACTGCGCGAGGGTTTGTTGTTGTGTCGATCTAGCTTCTGCAGAGGCGTGACTTATCTCGTGGGCTTGGAGTTGCTATCCGCGAGGTGCCTGGCCCGTGTGCCGGCAGCTGGGGTGTCATTGGGTCAGGTACTCGTGAGCTTCTCCCTTCTTCCCCGCACTTTCCTTTATGCTCTACATCCTCAGGTCCCGGCCCTCGAGCGAGCTCAGCCGCCGCTGGTATGACAGGTCGCGATGTCGTGGGTCAAGGCCAGGGGGTGAGGGCTGGAGAGCTAGTGAGAGCCCATGAGTCGCGATGCTCAGGTGCCCCCCTTTTAACGCGCGAGCGGATTGCATGGGAGAGAGGGAGAGGGAGCTCACGACACCCACCGTGCTACTCCTTAGGATGATCTTGTACACCAACACGAGGAAACCAGGGGCTGCCATTACGGTTGTCAGCCACCCATTGGTTGCCCCGAGGGAGTGATTGAGGCACTGAGGGCCTGGTGAGGTAGCACTATGCGGGGCTGCCACGGCCAGAGCTCGACCACTCAGATTTGTCGGTGTTGCAGGGACGGACCCATGCGCAACCGCCGTGCTAGAGCGAGGAGCTCCAAAGGTAGGTGTCAATCGAGCAGGCGATTATCTCAAGTAGGTTAATCATGAAGAAGAAAATCAACTTAGATAGATGCGAGAAAGGTACATGTCGCTGGGTCTGGCCCAAGTGGCTTGGGGATGATGCAGCCCGAGGGGCGCCCCCAGCAAAGTAAACTGAAGACATAAGAATAAGATACATGCCGCAGGGACGGACCCACGCGACCTGGGAATGATGCAGCCCTAAGGGCGCTCCCAGTTGAAATGGAACTTGAAAGATGTCACCTGATACCGTTGGAGACGAAGGAGTGTTGGAGTAGGAGACGACACATGGTGAGGAAGCCGACCCTCACGAGCCCCCAGGGCCCTGAGCCTCGGGAGGCTATGGGGGCCTAGGCGGCTCCTCAAGGACCATCTCCATCTCTGCCAGGACCGCGCTGCGCCTAACCTCCTGAGCCTCCAGAATGCTCCGCACCAGGCGCTGATGAGCAGCGGCCGCGCTCGGCAGGCCGAGAAGCATGCGAACATAGCTGTGAGGCAGACCCTCACAACGTCCCATGCGCGAAGGCCAGAGGCACTTCTGAGACGCGGCTCGGTTAAGCCCTGGTACGTCGATGCAAACGCGTAGCCCACCATCCTCGCCTGGATGGGGAACTACGCCAGGCAGGCGGCGGTTACCACGCATGACTCTTGTCTCCTGTAGCTCCTAGGTGGTTTTAGTGATGAACTCCCGAGGGTTGGACCTTCCTGTGGGAAACGTGCCGTGAAGCACGCCTCCAAGTGGTGCCCGAGCACCTCCCTCATGATCTTGGCAAAGTTAGTGCCCCTCCAGGACAGAGCCCCTGAGCTTTCTCCTGCCCTATCGGGGTGGTAGAACCATCAGTGACTCCTGAGAAAGGCTTGGTTGGCTGAAGCTGATCATATGGCACTTGGAGATTGTTGAATGTCTCGACAGACAGAATGTTGAGCCCCGCGCCACCATCGATGAGGGTCCTGGTGACCTGCACATTGCTGATGACTGGGGAACAAAGCATCGGGAGGACCCCGGCTGTTGCTGCGCACTTGAGAGGATCCGCTGAGCTGAACATGATGGCACACGTGGACCACCGGAGAGGGCGCGAGGCCTCGAGCTTTGGGAGGACTGCATTCACCTCGCGAGCAAACTGCTTGAAGATGCACTAAGAGGCTGGGGCTTGAGCTCCGCCCAAGATGCAAGCGATAACATGCGGCTCCTGGAAGCCCCCAGCCCCCTCGTCCCGATGCTGGTCTTCATTCCTCCTTGGTGGCGATGGCAGAGGAGGGAGGCCTGTGTTGCCTTGCGGGCGATCCTCACGAGGCTGATTGTCAGGACCCCGATCCTATGCCACACCGATCTAGCATGTAACACCTCATATCCCTTTGCGGCCTCACGCACGGTATTCCCATGGGTGTCGCCTTACCAGGCCCGGGACCGTTTGCGCCTTTTGGCTCACGTATATGATAGTGTCGCTAGCATCCATATGACAAAGAACCCGGGCTGACATGGCTAGTCATAAACCCAAAGTGGCACTAACTTATAGGGACAGGCATACATGACCCAACAACGAACGTGTCGGTCATCAACGAGTGAATCCGGGCTGTAGCAGCCGTGCTAGCAGGACTCCGGTAAACTGGGCTGTAGCAGGCTAACAAGACTCCGGTAGACAACGCGTGACATTTCCCCGAAGGGACAAACACGGGAACGAAGAAGGACACATGACGGCCAACCTAAGTGCTCCGGAGCAGTAGCAAGCTACCAAGGCTAAGTGGAAGCAGTAGGAGACATTTCCGAGTAAGAGAGGCTACCAAGTATAAACAACTAGATAGTCAGATCCCACACATACCAAGCATTTCAATAACATACACACAATATGCTCAATATGTGCAAATACAACATCGCATCACAACATGACTCTACAACTCAAGTATTTTATTTAATAGGCTCCAAGGAGCGAGATATTACAAACATGGGTCTCATGACCCAACACTCGGAGCATACAAGTCAAAGCACATGCGGAAGCTTAACATGTCTGAGTACAGACAACTACAAATGAAAAAGGCTGAGAAGCCTGACTAACTACCAGATCCTGCCGAGGGCACAAGATCGTAGCTGAGGTAACAAGCTAAACATTGAAGTCCATGTGGAACTACTAGTGAGACTGAAGTCTCTCTGCAAAAACATAAAATAGGCAAACATGAGTACAAATTTACCCAGCAAGACTTACATCAGAACTATCTATATATGCATCATTATCAACAAAGGGATGGTGGGGTTTAACTGCAGCAAGCCAACTTTGACTCGGTGGCTATCCTGAACTACGACTGCGAGTAACTCTTTTGAGGTGGCGCACACGAGTCCACATATCCACCATACCAATACACCACTATGGATCCGCTCCCGTCTCCCTAAGAGAACGCCATCCATAGCACTCACGCTTATCTTGCGTATTTTAGAGTATCCACTTTCACTTGTCTATGAACTATACAGGCAACCCAGAAGTCCCTTACCGCGGACACGGCTATTTGAATAGATGATGTTAACCCAGCAGGGGTGTACTTCTTCACACACGCTCTCACCACTTACCACCGTTTACATGACTCGACAAACTTCAAGCGGAAGCCCAACGAGGATGTCGGCCACGACCTACCTAAACACTCAAGTCTCTAGTCCAGGTTTATCGCCTATTCAGGTTCCATCCGCAGGGAGTCCGGCCGAGGTTTCCACATACGGCCCCGAACGATGTGTACGGGGTTCCGCGACACCAAACGGGTGCCCAGCATACCCGGCCACGTGCCTACCGCATCACAACCCACCCCTCGGGTCAGCACTACCCATGGCCTCCAGCATACTACAAACACCAGAAACTACTTGCAACTCCTGGACAGAGGACAAGGGTGATTAAGAAGCCGAGAGGGTCCATTGGTTTCGGGCCCAATGCGTGGTAGTAACTGTTTCATGGATCACAAACACAGAACTCAGTTTCTGAGGACGGCTTCAATGAGACAACCCACCATGTACTCCTACATGGCATCTCACCGCTACCTTTCCAAATCGTGTTCACACACTTAGCTCACACACAGTAGGACATGTTCACCCACCTCTGATTCATCCTCGATGAATCAGACCTGACTCAACTCTAAGCAGTAGCAGGCATGACAAACAAGCATGAATGAGTAGGCACAGTAGGGCTCAAACAACTCCTGCTCATGCTAGTGGGTTTCATCTATTTACTGTGGCAATGACAGGTCATGCAGAGGATAAAGGGGTTCAGCTACCGTAGCAAGTAACAGATGAATCGTTGTTGTCCTAATGCAATAAAAGAGAGCAAGAGCGAGAGAGTGGGATTGTATCGGAATGAACAAGGGTTTTTTGCTTGCCTGGCACTTCTGAAGATAGTATAGCTCTTCATCAGTGTCATCGATCACGTCGTCGGTAACAATGTCTACTCTGGGGGAACAGGTACCGGCAACAGAGAGAAAGCACAATCGATGCAATGCACAATATGATGCATGATCATGACGGGGCAAGATGTTGTGATTTGAGCTAATGCAACAAAAACCAGATTAAATGAAGTTGGTTTGAACCAAAGATTCAAATTCAACTCCATATGTGATTATTTAAATGCCACTTATTTTATTTGACATGATCAGCTGGCATAAGTTGTTCAAACATGCATGATAATGCCATAATCAGATTCTTTCGATTTTTCTGATCATTTTTCATATATAAATTATTTGATTTGGAGCTACAGTTGATTTTCTATGAATTTTAGCAGTTTTAAACATTTTCTGGAATTCCGTGGATTATTTTTAATCCAGAAAATCACTTATTGCACCAGCAGTGCGTCAAGGTGACGTCAGCATGGTCAACAGGTCTTCCCCGAGTCAAACCTGACCAGTGGGGTCCACTGGTCAGTGACCCACTATTGTTTAGTGTCACTAACAGGTGGGTCTGGTCAACGACCACGTCAGCAATGTCAACATGACATGTGGGGCCAGTCAACAGCCATGTCAGCACGGTCAAAGCTGACGCATGGGGCCTCTGTGGTTAGTTAAACATAAATAGGAATTAAACTGAGATTAATTAAGGGCGTGGGGCCCATGTGTCATTTTCTCAGGGGGGGGGGTTTAGTGGGGTGATTAGCCGCTAATCATGCGGCCACGTCGGCTCGCCAGATTTCAGCCGGCGACGAACCTGAACCACGGCGGAGCCTGCTCGGAACTCGCCAGAGGCCACGGGTTAATGTGCCAGAGGCACCAGAATGAAGCCCGTGCCTGTGCGCATCCGGGGAGACTAACGGGAGGGCTCTGGGTGGCCGGAGTTCGCCGGAGGCGAGCTCCTGGCGGCGGCCGGAGCTACGGGCATGCTCGGGTTGGAGTTAGGGGGCATGTGGGGAGGAGCTGGTGGTGGCTACGGGCTCCTGGAGCTGCATGGATCGCGCTGGCGCGCTCAGCTTCGAGCTGGTGTGGCTCTAGCCACGTCGGCGACGAGGCACGGTGGCGGCGAGCTTCGGCCGTGGTGGAAGACAGAGCTAGGGGAAGGGAACGGAGGGGGCGAGCATAGGAGAAGCGACAGGAGCTCATAGTGGATCCATCCGAGGTAGAGACGAGGCCGGGGGTGCGTCGGAGGCAGCGCAGGGTCGCTGGAGACCTGGGCGGCCGGAGGTTGAAGATGACGACTTGGACCGTCTTCGAGGGCGTCCCGCGGCTCAAGGCTCGTCGTAGAGGCATAGAAGACGGAGGCAGACCTCGTGGAGGTGTTGGGGAGGCGAGGCAGTGGCCGTGGCCACGGCAACAGCAAGTGGCGGCGGCGACGGCGCTCGACGCGGGTGAGAGAGAGGAAGTAGAGGAGAGGAGGGACACAGGGAGAGTGAGAGAGAGGTCAAGGGGGTTCGACATCTCCATGGCATCGTCTAGGCGCATCGGAGAGGAGCCAGGCAGGCAGGGAGGGAGGAGGTGGTCGGCGCGGGGCGGGCACGCGCCTCCGTCCTCCTGGCAGGGGAGGAAGACGACAGGAGAGGAGGCGGTGGTGGGCTGGGCCGGTTGGTGGGCGCCAGGTAAGTCCAGGTGAGTTCTTCTCCTCTCTGTTTTTCCTAATTTGGTTTCTGTTTTCTAATTTTGCAATTTGTTTCTGATTTAGTAAAAACACCAAATCATTTCTATAAATCCTGAAATTAATTATGGGCAATAACTGAATTTTCTCAGAGTCCCTTAGCTATTTCCAGAATTGTTGGAGCATTTAATAATATTAATAACAATTAAATGCCCCAATTCAAATATTTTATGACTTAAATTCAATGCCCAACTTGTTCCTTAAAAATGTTCAATATTTTTGGTATGGATCAAAACCATTGCCAAAAATATCAAACACCAAAGAAGATCATTTTGGGTTCTTGAATGCAATTTATTTAAGATGGACCTATTTGGGTTTCAAAGTGCTAGGGTTTGATCATCCCCCATTTCAAAGTTTCATAGAATTTAAACATGATGCACACATGAAGCTAGCCCAGTGCATTGCCAGAAACTAGGGATGAGACAACTCACCCCCACTAAACAAGAATCTCATCCCAAGATTCAAGCGTAGGGTAAGATGAAAGGGGAACTCAAACTAACACAATCTTCATGATCCAAGTTGCACTTGGTAAGAGTGTTGATTCGGTCACCATCTTTGTCTCGACGTCTTGCTCTGAGAACTCCAACCAACACGACAATGAGAGGAAAAGGAAAACTCTAGAAGGATCGATCTCCGTGAAGATAGAACAACTCAGGATCAACTCACAGAATGAAACATAGCAACATCTCTTGAGTTGAGATGCAAAGCACACATCTAGAGGAATGGAGTGGAACAGATGACGGAGGTTCACCAGGTAGACAACAATTTCACGCTTAAGAAGGTGGTGAACGGTTGTCAACGTAGCGAGGATTAGAGTTGCCATGATACCAAAATGGGACATCTAGGAGGAGAGTGATTCGCAGGATTATTACCTTAAGTGGCAAAAAGAATTACCTTTGGTATAGAGATCATTGAGACTCCCTATTCCAGCCTAAGGAAAATCTCGATCGATCGTTTGGAGGAGTTCGGTAGAATGGCATACTCGGACTAGTATAGATGATGTGGATTACCTTGTTGAAGACAACACAAGGGATGATTTTGCTTATCACCAGAAATGGATGAGACCCATGGTAGACTGGCACAATGACGGGTGCTAGCTGGGAACAAAATGCAAATGCTGGGAATGATTCTGGTAACTGGGGAGAGGCTCAACAATAGAGACTGAGTCCACTGTTAAAAATTTACAGCACAACCGAGAAAGCTAGGAGCAATCCCAGTTAGTGCCGATGATAACACCTAGTGCTTGTGCGTGGTCTCAAGAACTTGAGAATCTCCATATTCATCAAGGTTTTACCAATATCCGTGTCAAGGATCCTGGCAACACAACGTACTACCATGATGAATACCGGTGGAAGATGCAGATGCAAAGGAAGATATCACCTTCTCAGATTTCACCTTGGCGGGGCCAGGGGACAAAATCTGGATGATGGCCCAAGAGACATTTAGCACTCCGCTTCTAATGTTCTCCTTAATGTGCTAGCATAACCCATTCATTGAAATGGTTTGGTATCTAGAACATCAAGTAACAGGTCGGACTTCGGGAGCTCAAGAATCCATAAGGAATAACTACAGAGGTAAATCCTGCGAAATCCTTATGGGGATGTGGCCAACTTCTTCAATCAAGATACTATAATAATAGGTCTTCCGGCTGGGTGTGTCAGCCACAACATCCACTTTACCGGGTTACATAGAGACCAATATTATAGTTCTTGGGAAAACGTTCCAACCATCATATCTGCCTGAGATTCAGATCTGGTTGGTGTCAGGATATTCCAGACTCATCGAGTCTAGAAATAAAAATGATAGTTTGCAACACAAATCGACGAGACGACGTTCCGAGATTCTCGGGAAATGGACTACGGTAGTAAGCTCCAAAATATGAGCTGGTTTTGCTACAAACATGTGAACACGTTATCCGAGACAAGCGTGACCACGTGGTGGTCTTATAATAAAATACTACCAAGTTCAGGTTGGGGAACCATCATCAAGGATAACGAAGTCCTAACATAAGTCATGATTCTTAAGAAGGAACTTCTTCTCCTTGAACAAATCAATCAGTGGCTTGGTGTGCTAGGAAACACATATAGAATGGAGGTGGCCAACCTATCAAACCATAGAGCACTTCGCACATGTGTGACTAACTTGGGATGATTCCAAGGAAGCAAAAACAACCTTTCTTGAACTCACGGCGGCAACTTACATCAAGTTGATGTGAATTAGAGGAAGTCACTCCTTTCAGCCGAGCATATGCTTCATGAACGAAACATGAAGATAATGCCTATAAAAGTTTCCAATACCAGCTTAATGTTCAACAAGATTATGGAGAAGATAAGGATGTTGTCGATGGGCTCAACAACAATTCATCCAGGTTTCCATGAAGATGGAATTCCATAATTATGTGAACAAGTGATAGCATTGGTCAGACCAAAAGATGTAATGGTGTATGCCCGAGGAAACAACCACGAGTAAGACAGCATTACGAATATCGCTGGTTCTGATTTGATTTGGAGATAACCCTTACCCAAATCAAAGACTGGATAAGACCATAGCTCCAACAATTGATCACGAGGATCAATCGATGAAGGTATCATCTTTCTTCAACACACACACACACACAAGATATCCCTTTAAGGTGAACTAAGTGGATTAAGCTTTTATTCTCCAACTCTCCAAGTTGTTGTTTAGCTTAGCCAACTAGCTCAGGGGTATCCAACATGGATTCTTGGAGAAGGGGGGTGGTTTATAAGAAACCAACTTGATCACGAACTCAACATAGTGGTCAGGTGACAACCTGGTGATACTTACGAGAAGATATTCAGAAAATCATGAACCACCGATATGTTACTAAGCTCGAGAACAATCTTGTTTTTCAGAGCAAGACAATATGATCAAAAGAGCAAGGGATTGACACGATCCTAACTCATTGATCAGAGAGTGCACCAAAAGTAAGGACTAGGTAGCACGATCAACCTTAGGGCGATGATTCAATAATCAACACGCTAAGAATGAGGTTATTGTCCATTTAACTACCAAGCAACAGAGTTGCTAGGAGTATAGATTTCACACATCACGATTCACTTGTCGGTGTTCCAGTTACAATAACACGAAACCGAGGAATGAATAATGATGGCGAGAAGTATCACTGTATCAGGAGTTCATAGGATGGTGTGCAATTCTCATGACATTCTTGATATAAAGATGGAAATACTCCAAGGTAGAACAGAATCAAAAGCTGGACTGGCATTTTGATTTGCGAAGTACAACTTCTTTGACCCAATCCTGGATATGGATGAGGGTACTGGAGTTTGTTTCTCCTAGTCATTCCAGAGTAGAATGGCTTGACGGACCACAAGAATAATAGGCATCGATAAGCACGATTGCACAATTACTCCTTACTATCAATTGACAGACGAAGTAAAAAGACAACTAAAGAGGGACAACCCAAAAGAACATATGATTTTCTGAGTTTTGGATGCATGGACTAGCATGTCGAACGAGTTCAACATATTTCTTTTGGACAACCCATACAGAAAAGGTAGATCTTGCAGAGTCACATCATAGAATCGATAACTCGTCAATAGCACTCTGGTTGTGATCTTTTGGTTCAAAGAACTTCTGCCATAAGCAGTTCATGGTATTTGGAAGAAGGATACACCACGAACCTCGAGGACTATCGCAAGGTTACTAATAACAAAAAGGAACTAGCAAACACTATCAACATGAAGTGGGTAGGGTGAATCTCGGGTTCAAAACCCCAAGAATATAATACCTACTAACTAAATGGCATCACGGGATGCTTTCGAGAATGATGGCCAGAATGATCACATTGGGAACACAAAACATGCCTAGATTACTAGGTGATACTCTAGACACCTAGGGTCATAATAATAGCTCCAACATAAATGTCGAGGCAATGAAATACCTCAACACACTAGTTAGTGTGGTTGATCTGGCACAAAGGAACTTCAGAATGATAAGAAGGAATTTGCAAATGCATCAGACTATTTAGAAACCTAGGATGACTCGGACAGCATAACGGCTGTAAATGCTCAAAAAGATTTGAGACATTCTGCAAAATGGTGGCATAACCACTCGAACATCATAATATCAAGGTTCCTAGACTAACTGTCAACATACAGAAGTAGTAGGAACTGAATAGAGTCTTAAATCCATCAATCCTATAAGTCTACGGATTAGTAACACGTGATCCTGATAGAAAGAAAAGATAGCCTAGTTCCTTAACCCCGCATGAAAGATAAGATGACTCGGATTAGAAGGCATAAGGGATAAGACGTAAAAAGAGCCTTACGTTCCATCCCACAATCAATTCCCTTATATAATTAAAGAATTTCTAGACTCAACTTCGACCAGTTTGGCTTGGTAATCCTACAGGCAGTCAGGCTCTGATACAAAACCTGTCAGGACCCCGATCCTATGCCACACCGATCTTGCATGTAACACCTCATGTCCCTTTGCGGCCTCACGCACGGTATTCCCATGGGTGTCGCCTTACCATGCCTGGGACCGTTTGCGCCTTTTGGCTCACGTATATGATAGTGTCGCTAGCATCCATATGAGAAAGAACCCGGGCTAACATGGCTAGTCGTAAACCCAAAGTGGCACTAACTTACAAGGACAGGCATACATGACCCAACAATGAACGTGTCGGTCATCGACGAGTGAATCCGGGCTGTAGCAGCTGGGCTAGCAGGACTCCGATAAACTAGGCTATAGCAGGCTAACAGGACTCCAGTAGACACTGCGTGACATTTCCCCGAAGGGATAGACATAGGAACGAAGAAGGACACATGCCGGCCAGCCTAAGTGTTCCGGAGCAGTAGCAAGCTACCAAGGCTCAGTGGAAGCACTAGGAGACATTTCCGAGTAAGAGAGGCTACCAAGGATAAACAACTAGATAGTCAGATCCCACACATACCAAGCATTTCAATAACATACACACAATATGCTCGATATGTGCAAATACAACATGGCATCACAACATGACTCTACAACTCAAGTATTTTATTCAATAGGCTCCAAGGAGTGAGATATTACAAACATGGGTCTCACGACCCAACACTCAGAGCATACAAGTCAAAGCACATGCGGAAGCTTAACATGTCTGAGTATAGACAACTACAAATGAAAAAGGCTGAGAAGCCTGACTAACTACCAGATCCTGCCGAGGGCACAAGATCGTTGTCGGAGTAATTGGACACGGATACCCCGAAGATGGATAGACAATAATTCAAGACATCGGGGCTAGCAAAGCCCCTCAGTCCGGCTACCCGGCCGCTCCTGCCGACTGCGCCCACCAGCTGGCTGCCGACTGTGCCAACCAGCCGGCTGCTGACTGCAGCCCGACCCGACACCGACAAGACACCGAGGAGACGGCCGTGCCCGAGCACTATTCACGTGTCATCTCAAGCCATCATGTATAGTGTCACTTGTCCCCTGGCACTATTTATGAAGTGACCCAGGGGACAAGCATGACATGCACCATGCCTTACCCATGCCCACCACATAGCTTACTCTCTAAGCTAGCCATGCCTATATATATGGGCACACATCCATCCATCCAGGGAGGATGGAGACTCACACTCACACACACTCACGCATGCATGCTCAGGCACATGCGGCCACACACACTTGTGCACGTATGAGACATATACCAGATCAGATGCACTTGGCACTGATCTTAGATACAGCTCCAGGAGCACTTTGTACTGCCCGATGTACACCCCAGACATATACTACCAGACATGCAGCAGTAGGAGTATTATCTCTCCGGAGAGCTCCGAAGCTGGGTAAACCACCACGTGCTATTCGCATACCCGCTCCCGGGCCTATCAGCAGCAGTCTTACCCTCACACTAAGCCCTTGTGGCATCTGTCGACTCACAAGCCCCCCCCCCTGTGAGAATACCATGACAATCGTAGCTGAGGTAACAAGCTAAACGTCAAAGTCCACATGGAACTACTAGTGAGACTGAAGTCTCTCTGCAAAAACATAAAATAGGCAAACGTGAGTACAAATGTACCCAGCAAGACTTACATCAGAACTATCTACATATGCATCATTATCAACAAAGGGATGGTGGGGTTTAACTGCAGGAATCCAGCTTTGACTCGGTGGCTATCCTGAACTACGACTGCAAGTAACTCTTTTGAGGTGGCGCACATGAGTCCACATATTCACCATAATAATACACCACTATGGATCCGCTCCCGTCTCCCTACGAGAATGCCATCCATAGCACTCACGCTTATCTTGCATATTTTAGAGTATCCACTTTCACTTGTCTATGAACTGTACAGGCAACCCAGAAGTCCCTTACCGCGGACACGTCTATTCGAATAGATGATGTTAACCCTGCAGGGGTGTACTTCTTCACACACGCTCTCACCACTTACCACCGTTTACACGACATGTACTCGGCAACCTTCAAGCGGAAGCCCGACGAGGGTGTCAGCCACGACATACCTAAACACTCAAGTCTCTAGTCCAGGTTTATCGCCTATTCAGGTTCCATCCGCAGGGAGTCCAGCCGAGGTTTCCACATACGGCCCCGAACGATGTGTACAGGGTTCCGCGACACCAAACGGGCGCCCGGCATACCCGGCCACGTGCCTACCGCATCACAGCCCACCCCTCGGGTAAGCGCTGCCCACGGCCTCCAACATACTACAAACACCAGAAACTACTTGCAACTCCTGGACAGAGGACAAGGGTGATTAACAAGCCGAGAGGGTCCATTGGTTTCGGGCCCAATGCGTGGTAGTAACTGTTTCATGGATCACAAACACAGAACTCAGTTTCTGAGGACGGCTTCAATGAGACAACCCACCATGTACTCCTACATGGCATCTCACCGCTACCTTTCCAAATCGTGTTCACACACTTAGCTCACACACAGTAGGACATGTTCACCCACCTCTGATTCATCTCCGATGAATCAGACCTGACTCAACTTTAAGAAGTAGCAGGCATGACAAACAAGCATGAATGAGTAGGCACAGCAGGGCTCAAACAACTCCTACTCATGCTAGTGGGTTTCATCTATTTACTGTGGCAATGATAGGTCATGCAGAGGATAAAGGGGTTCAGCTACCGCAGCAAGTAACAGATGAATCGTTGTTGTCCTAATGCAATAAAAGAGAGCAAGAGCGAGAGAGTGGGATTGTATCAGAATGAACAAGGGTTTTTTGCTTGCCTGGCACTTCTGAAGATAGTATAGCTCTTCATCAGTGTCATCGATCACGTCGTCGGTAACAACGTCTACTCTGGGGGAACAGGTACCGGCAACAGAGAGAAAGCACAATCGATGCAATGCACAATATGATGCATGATCATGACGGGGCAAGATGTTGTGATTTGAGCTAATGCAACAAAAACCAGATTAAATGAAGTTGGTTTGAACCAAAGATTCAAATTCAACTCCATATGTGATTATTTAAATGCCACTTATTTGATTTGACATGATCAGCTGGCATAAGTTGTTCAAACATGCATGATAATGCCATAATCAGATTCTTTCGATTTTTCTGATCATTTTTCATATATAAATTATTTGATTTGGAGCTACGGTTGATTTTCTATGAATTTTAGAAGTTTTAAACATTTTCTGGAATTCCATGGATTATTTTTAATCCAGAAAATCACTTATTGCACCAGCAGTGCGTCAAGGTGACGTCGGCATGGTCAACAGGGCTTCCCCGAGTCAAACCTGACCAGTGGGGTCAACTAGTCAGTGACCCACTATTGTTTAGTGTCACTGATAGGTGGGTCCGGTCAGCGACCACGTCAGCAAAGTCAACATGACATTTGGGGCCAGTCAACAGCCATGTCAGCGCGGTCAAAGCTGATGCGTGGGGCCTCTGTGGTTAGTTAAACATAAACAGGAATTAAAATAAGATTAATTAAGGGCGTGGGGCCCATGTGTCATTGGCTGAGGGGGGTTTAGTGGGGTAATTAGCCGCTAATCATGCGGCCACGTTGGCTCGCCGGAGTTCAGCCGGCGACGACCCCGAACCACGCCGCTCGGAACTCGCCAGAGGCCACGGGTTAATGCGTCAGGGGCACCAGAATGAAGCCCGTGCCCGTGCGCATCTGGGGAGACCAACGGGAGGGCGCCGGGTGGTCGGAGTTCACTGGAGGCGAGCTCCTGGCGGCGGCCGGAGCTACGGGCATGCTCGGGTTGGAGTTATGGGGCATGTGGGGAGGAGCTGGTGGTGGCTACGGGCTCCTGGAGCTGTGTGGATCGCGCTAGCGCGCTCAGCTTCGAGGTGGTGTGGCTCTAGCCACGTCGGCGACGAGGCACGAAGGCGGCGAGCTTCGGCCGTGGTGGAAGACGGAGCTAGGGGACGGGAACGGAGGGGGCGAGCACAGGAGAAGCGACAGGAGCTCACAGTGGATCCATCCGAGGCAGAGACAAGGCCCGGGGTGCGTCAGAGGCAGCGCAGGGTTGCCGGAGATCTGGGCGGCCGGAGGTTGAAGATGACGACTTGGACCGTCTTCGAGGGCGTCCAGTGGCTCAAGGCTCGTCGTAGAGGCATAGAAGATGGAGGTAGACCTCGTGGAGGTGTTGGGGAGGCGAGGCAGTGGCTGTGGCCATTGAGGGAGTCCTGGATAAGGGGGTATCCGGACAGCCGGACTATATTCATCGTCCGTACTATAGAAGCGTCAAGATACAAGACTCAAGACTTCGGCTCGTGTCCGGATGGGACTCTCCTTTGCGTGGAAGGCAAGCTTGGCGATCCGGATATTATGTTTCCTTCCTTGTAACCGACTCCATGTAAACCCTAGCTCTCCGGTGTCTATATAAACCAGAGAGGATGGTCCTTAGAAGGCTGATCACAATTACAATCATACCATCATAGGATAGCTCTTAGGGTTTAGCCTCTACGATCTCGTGGTAGATCTACTCTTGTATTCCATATATCTTCAATATTAATCAAGCAGGAAGTAGGGTTTTACCTCCATCGAGAGGTCCCGAACCTGGGTAAACATTGTGTCCCTCGCTTCCTGTTACCATCAGCCTAAGACGCACAGATCGGGACCCCCTACCCGAGATCCGCCGGTTTTGACACCGACATTGGTGCTTTCATTGAGAGTTCCTCTGTGTCGTCACTTCGAGGCTTGATGGCATCTTCAATTGTCAACAACACAGTCCAGGGTGAGACTTTTCTCCCCGGACAGATCTTTGTGTTCGGCGGCTTCGCACTGTGGGCCAATTCGCTTGGCCAGTTGGAGCAGATCGACAGCTTCGCCCCTGGCAACCAGATCAGGTTCGGAAACTTGAACTACACGGCAGATATCCGCAGAGACTTGATCTTCGACGGATCCGAGATTGCGCCAGGAGCGCCGGACAGCCACGACGAGCACGTCCTAGACCTGCTGTCGGACAGTGCCCGAGACATCATCCCTGAAGCAGCTCCGGATCTAAATCCGGGGCAGGTTGCATTGCCTATGGACGGAGGGCTGGACCCCGCCCCGTAAGCCGCACACTTATCGGCGGTGGAGCCGAACACGGGTCTCACCTCTGTGGAGGCCTGTAACCCTGGGCCCCCGGACTCATATACGGCTGTTGGTTCTGGTCTGCTCACTCTCGAGCCAGCCGAGCCAGGCTGGGCTCCGGTAACGGAGTTTACAGCTGCGGACATCTTTCAGCACTCGTCCTTTGGCGACATGCTGAACTCATTGAAGTCTCTCTCTTTGTCAGGAGGCTCTGGGCCGAACTATGTCCGGCTTGAGTGGGAAGCAGGCGACGAAGGAATTCACTGCCACCCACCACTCACTTTGTCGCCACGATCGACGATTTAACCGACGTGCTCGACTTTGACTTCGAAGACATCGACGGTATGGACGACGATGCAGGAGACATATAGGAGCCACCGCTCACAGGGCGACGGAAAGCCACCTCTTCATATGATATATATATGGTGGACACTCCGAAAGAAACAAATGGCAATGAGGCAACGGGGGATAACCCCTCCAAGAAGAAAGCAAAGCATGGGTGTCGCCAGCGCCGCTCCAAGCCCCGCCAAGGCAATACCAGCACCGGAGACGATAATAATCCGGACGGTGCCGACGATGAATACAACCCCGAACAGCCCGCCTTCGAGCAGGCCGAACAGGAAGACGGGCATGACAGCCCAGATGAACAGGCGACGGACGGGTATCCGTAGGAGGACAACTACATGCCCCTCTCTGAAGAAGAGATTAGCCTCGGCGACGACGAGTTCGGCGTACCCGAAGACCCTGCTAAGCAGGAGCGCTTCAAGCACCGGCTTATTGCCACTGCGAGAAGCCTGAAGAAGAAGCAGCATCAGCTCCAAGCTGATCAAGATCTGCTCACAGACAGATGGATAGAAGTCCTGGAAGCTGAGGAATATGGACTCGAGCGCCCCACGGCTGACCGACCGCCTCGAGGTCGGGACAAAACGACATATCAGCCGAAATACCAGCCTGTACCCCCGCGCCGGTTTACTACGGCCCAGGGTAATACTCAGGACCTGCGTGATAAACTAGATAACGCCGCAGGACAACCAAGATCGATCTACGGATCATGGGGGCGCACCGAAGCACATGACGATGACCGTCATACCGGATACACTAACAGCAAATCCGGCCGGGCCGAATACAACCAGTCAGATGCAGCCATACTACACCATGACATAGCCCGACATAGAGGCGCTGCACACCCCCTCTGCTTCACTGATGAAGTGATGGATCATGAATTCCCAGAAGGGTTTAAACCCGTAAACATCGAATCATACGATGGCACCACAGACCCCGCGGTATGGATCGAGGATTTCCTTCTCCACATTCACATGGCCCGCGGAGATGATCTACATGCCATCAAGTATCTTCCCCTTAAGCTCAAAGGACCCACCCGACACTCGCTAAACAGCCTGCCCGCAAATTCCATTGGCAGTTGGGAAAATCTAGAAGACGCATTTCTTGACAACTTCTAGGGCACATATGTGCGACCTCCGGATGCCGATGACTTGAGCCATATTACTCAACAGCCAGGAGAATCAGCCAGGAAATTCTGGACTCGGTTCCAAACTAAAAAGAACCAAGTAGTCGACTGTCCGGACGCCGAAGCCCTGGCGGCTTTCAAGCATAATATCCGTGACGAGTGGCTCGCCAGACACCTCGGCCAGGAGAAACCCAAGTCCATGGCAGCTCTTACGACACTAATGACCCGCTTTTGCGCGGGCGAGGACAGCTGGTTGGCTCACAGTAGCACTACGCCACATTCTGGAACTTCAGATGTCCGGGACAATAATGTCAAGCCACGATGCAATAGACACAAGTGACGAAACAACGGCAACAACATCGAGGATATAGCGGTCAATGCCGGATTCAGCGGATCCAAATCCGGTCAGCGGAAGAAGCCATTCAAGCGTAACAATCAAGGACCGTCCAGTATGGACCGTATACTGGAACGCTCGTGCCAAATTCATGGCACCCCGGACAAGCCAGCCAACCACACCAACAGAGACTGCTGGGTATTTAAAGAGGCCAGCAAAATAAACGCCGAAAACAAGGACAAGGGGCTGCACAACGACGACAACGATGAGGCCCCGGCATCCGAACATGGGGGGGGGGCAGAAGAAATCCCCCCCCCCAGGTGAAAATGGTCAACATGATCTATGCCACCCACATCCCCAAGCGGGAACAGAAGCGAGCACTACGGGACGTATATGCGATGGAGCCAGTCGTCCCCAAATTCAACCCATGGTCAGCTTGTCCGATCACCTTTGATCATAGGGATCATCCTACTAGCATCCGTCATGGCGGCTCAGCTGCATTGGTTTTAGACCCAATTATAGACGGATTTCACCTCACAAGAGTCCTTATGGACGGAGGCAGCAGCCTAAACCTGCTTTATCAGGACACAATGCGCAAAATGGGCATCGATCCTTCAAGGATTAAGCCCACCAAAACCACCTTTAAGGGTGTCATTTCTGGAGTAGAGGCCCGATGTACAGGCTCTATAACATTAGAAGTGGTCTTCGGATCTCCGGATAACTTCTGAAGCGAAGAGCTAATCTTCGATATCATCCCTTTCCGCAGTGGTTACCACGCACTGCTCGGGCGAACCGCATTTGCTAGATTCAATGCGGTACCACACAATGCATACCTCAAGCTCAAGATGCTAGGCCCGCGCGGGGTCATAACAGTCAACGGGAATATGGACCGCTCTCTCCATACAGAAGAACACACTGCGGCCCTTGCGGCCGAAGTACAATGCGGCCTCCTCGGGCAAACCACCAATCCGGCGACGACAACCTCAAGCTCCGTCAAGCGAGGGCGGAACTGAAAGTGCGTTATGTCGACTAGAGGGGGGGTGAATAGGCGATTTTTATGAATTCTTCACTGAGGAATTTGCCGGTGAGGAAATTCCTTAGCGAAGAACTATTAGCAGCGGAATAAGTACTCAGAAGTAAGCATAACACAAGCATGGTCATCATGATGAAATGAAGACTAGCACAGAGTATAGAAAGCGTAATCACAGGATAACTCAAGATGAAGACAAACAGACTGAAGAAATTGAACTAAGGAAATTGAGAAAGTCTTCAGTCAAAGTCTTCAAACACAGATATGAGCAAACACTCAACACAGTAATGAAGAAATGAAAGGGTTGAGGAAATAGAACCAGTTAGGTTGGTGAAGACAATGATTTGGTAGACCAGTTCCAACTGCTGTCTCAGTTGTACGTCTGGTTGGAGCGGGTGAGTATTTAAACTCGAGGACACACAGTCCCGGACACCCAGTCGCTGAGCACGCAGCTCAGGACACCCAGTCCTCATCGTATTCTCCTTAAACTAAGGTCACACAGACCTCGTCCAATCACTCGTGGTAAGTCTTCAGGCGACTTCCAAACCTTCACAGACTTGGTCACTCGGCGATCCACAATTCCTCTTGGATGCTCTAGACCTTGACGCCTAACTGTCTGGAAGAAGCACAGTCTTCAAAGGTAACAAGCCTCGGATCCACGCAGGATCAATTTCTTCAGTGATGCTCAATCACTTTGGGTTTGTAGGGGTTTGGTTTTGGGTTTTCCTCACTTGATGATTTTCGCTCAAAGTCCTCGGAGGATGGGTTGCTCTCAAATGACAAGTGTCAAGTTCTCTCGGAGCAGCCAACCAGCTAGTGGTTGTAGGGGGCCGCTATTTATAGCCTAGGGAGCAGCCCGACATGATAAGACATAAATGCCCCTCAATGATATGACCGTTAGGTGGATAAGATATTTTGGGACAGCTGGCGCGCAGCACAGCAACGGTCGGAAATTTGACTCTCAAATTCCTCAGGGCTATCATGTTCCTCACTGTGCAGGTAATTCGCACTGACGAATTCCTAACTCCTCAGTCAAAACAAATTCATCAGCGACCAGAAGAACTTCGTCTCTGTCACTGAAGAAAGTGATTGAACTGTATGAGATTTCCAAAGGCTTCACTCGAAGGGATTGGTAGGTGTAGGATTTTGAGTTGAGCATCACATGGAAATTTTTCCTTAGTATTTCCTCGACCCCCTTTAACAGTACGGTGTTTCCTATGACTCAAGAAAGAGAAAATGAAACTACGAAAACAAAAGTCTTCACGCTTCATGTTCCACAAATGAATACCAAGTCTTCAAGGTCACACCAATTTCTTCACTTTCAAAGTCTTCAGAAAGTCTTCAGAATATCAAAGTCTTCAGTTGAAGAACTTCATTTTTAGGGGTCGACTTTCTCTATAAATATCAAACTCCTCATAGACTTATAGACCTGTGTATACTCACAAACGCATTAGTCCCTTAACCTATAAGTCTTCAATACACCAAAATCACTAAGGGGCACTAGATGCACTTACAATCTCCCCCTTTTTGGTGATTGATGACAACATAGGTTAAGTTTTCAACGGGGATAAACATATGAAGTGTATACACTGATATTGAGGAATTTGATTACAAGATATAGTAGAACTCCCCCTGAAGATGTGCATAGTGAGGAATTTGCTTTTGAGGCAATGCACATTTGAAGAGTTGAATCATGGAGATCTCCCCCTATATCTTGTAATTCATACACGCATTTGATATATAATATGAAGAATTTGAAATGCATGATGAAATATGGTGCCTGATGAGATTCAGCATGCGTGCAATGTCATTAACGAGGAATAAGCATGCAAAGCATAATGCAACAAAAGTATCAGCGCACCATCAGGTTTAAGATTACAACTCGATCCAAATAAAAGTTTCAGAAGAACGAGAGTTGTAACTTAAAAAAATGCCCTTAATATAGACCCGCTTGAAGACTAACTCAGATTTCTCCCCCTTTGTCATCAAATGACCAAAAGGATTGAAACTGAGGAATAACGCCCCTGAAGAATTTCAAGTCGATGGAGGACCACCAGCGTTGTCGGGGTTGTTTGTTGTAGCAGGGCCTGACGCAGTGTCGTCCAAATCTTCATACTCATCAGTGTCACGCGATGAAGAATAAGAGCTGGCCACCAGTGGAGGAATTTTGACCTTCTTGAATTTCTTCGGAGGAGGTGCAGACCAGTCAAATTCTTCCTTGAGACCCATAGTCTTCAGTTCTTCAGCGCTATAGACATGAGTGAGGACAGCCCAGGTGCGGTTGAAGGTTTCATGAAGGTAGTATTGGTTCTTCTTCACTGCATTGTGTGTTGAGGTCATATTATGAAGAAGTGCACCAAACTGATGCTTTACCCATTTGTGGTTGCGATCAACCTTCTGATGAAGACTGAGGAGTAACTCACGGTCAGTCATCACCCTGGGTGCTGTGGCTTGAGGATTGTGCTTGGCTGAGGTATTTGCGGCAGAGTCATGTGTGGCAGAATCGTCATTGGTAGAGTAAGATGCAACCTTGTGAAATTGACCATCCAATGGACGAATGCCTTCATCGATCACAGCAGCGGCCTTGCCTTTATCATCAGCTGATGAAACTGTCCGTTTGAGGACTTCAATGGGAGGCAAGTAGCTACCGTGGTTCAGAGTGTCAGCTTTGTAATTCAGTGAAGATCTTGCCCTGATGAATCTCATAATCCAAGGAGCATAGGGCTTCAGCTTGAATGGTGACATAGCAATATTGGCCAGAGTCCTCATGAAGAAATCATGGAAGTTGACGGGAACGCCATGAATGATGTTGAAAAGCATATTCTTCATGATGCCAATGACTTCTTCATCATTTGAGTCGTGGCCTTTGATGGGACTCATTGTCTTCGTCAGAATTCGATAGACAGTCCGAGGCACATAGAGTAATTCCTTGACGAGGAATTTGGTTCATGGGGCCTGCCCTGGCTTCAAAGGCTTCATCAGCACTTGCATATAGTGATTTGAAAGTTCTGGTTCGTTGTAGATACAACGAGCACCATCAAGTGGAGGACTGGGTGGTAGAGCACGAAGCAATTCAGTTGCTGGTGCCTTGTAGTGAGTATTTTCAGACATCCAGTCTAATACCCATGAGTTCACGTCTTTAGCGTCTCCGGTGATGTGCAGAGTTGCATAGAATTGAAGAATGAGTTCTTCATTCCAGTCACAGATATGAATGCAGAAATTCAGAAGTCTTGCGTCGTGAAGAACACTGAGGACTGGCTCAAAGCCGGGCAGATATTCCATGTCCACATGAGGAATATGTGCATGATCGAAGACTTTGTCTTTGTTGAAGAGCACTGAGGAATAGAAATTGGCTTGGCTGGCAGTCCAGAAACGCCTCTTCCTTATGCGAGCAGAATCATATGGATTATAATCAGTGAAGAATACGTGCTCGGCAAAGAAATCTTCAGCCTTGAACTTCTGTTTGCTTGAGAACGGATTCTTTGGCTTTGGCAGAGGGGTGTCAGTGAGTTGCATCACCACCTCAGGAATCGCGAGCTCAGGTTCTTCAGGCTGAGGAATTTCTTGTTCCTCAAGAGGTGCAGTCTGAGGATCAGTAGCAGCAGGTTCATCAGCACTAGTGGCTGGAATTTCTTCATGGGCAGATGAAGTGGGATGAGTTTCTTCAGAGCCCATTTGAACAGTTGGAGCAGGGGACTGAGGTATCTGTTGGAGTGGGGTGAAGAGTGGAGAATTTGGATGCTGACTTTTCCAAAAGTCATTGTTCATCACTGGCGTTGTGCTTCCAATATCCACATCTTCTTCAAGTTCCTCAACACGGGCCTCTTCAGCTGTGAACTGAGGCATAGGCGAGGAAATTATTGGGGTTGAAGGGATTGCTTCCACTTCAATTTCTTCATCAATCTGCTCTGACGAAGCAGCAGAATGGTGTTCTTCATCAGATCCGCTTAAGATCTCATAGTCTTCTCCAAAAGGAACAAGGTCCTTTGATGGCATGGAGGAAATCGGAACAACATCAATTGGATTTTCGAGTGAGCTGGTCATTGGCTTCATTTTCTTCGCAGCCGAAGAGTTTGACGCAGCTGATGCCTTCCTTTTCTTCACTGCAGCTCGCTCTGCAGCCTTGGTCTTCTTCACATCAGAAGCAGAAGGAAGAATTGGAGTTGGTGTGGGTGCGGGAGGAGCTGAGGAATCCGGTTCATGTTCTTCAGGCGCAACTAATGCAGTTGCTCCGATCTCTTCAGTTTCTTCAGGCGCACCACTAGTGGATGCCCTGGCAATTTCTTTAGCAGCTGGAATTTCTTCACCAGCCCTGGAACGAGCATGTTCTTCAGCAGGCTGAAAGTCATCAGCGGTGCTGGCATGTTCTTCAGCAGGCTGAGCAGAGTCTGCAGCCTGAAGATTTTCTTGTTGCGATGGGGCTGCAACATTTGTGAATTTCTTCGTCAGATTGACGAATCTTACTTTAGCTCCTTGCCAATCAACATAGTAGGCATCAAAGTCATTGCTGAGGGCTTGAATTTCAGACTGAGCCTGGAGAAGTTCCTCAGGTGTCATTCTGACAACGTTTTTCTTTAGGAGCTTCTCCTTTCTGTATTGAGCTTTCTTGATCTCTCTTGCCTTTTCAAACTTCCATTTCTCTTCAGTGATGAAATGGGTCAACATATGACTTTGTCCAGGGGTCAGATGAAAATCAGGCATTGGGGTGTTTGGATCCTTGTGCCAGAGATCGATATAATCGAGGATTTTCCTCGGATCCAACAGCAGTGGCACATATGTGCCTTTGGCTCTAGCGGCCTTCACCTGTCTGTCTCTGATGATTTCTGCAAGTTCATCATCAGAAGCTTCATCATCAGAAGGCACATGGAATGTGACCTGTTTCTTCTTTGGACTTGGCCGAGGACCTCGTCTAGCTGTTGCTTTGGTCTTCAACAGTGTGGGGCCTGATGGGGAAATTGGTGCAGCTGAGGAACTTGCCGAAACACCAGAGGCAATCGAGAAACCAACAGTCCTTTGACATGTAGCCAGATGCATAGGAGCTGAGGACTTTGAAGGAGCTATTGAGGACTTTGGTGGAGCTGTAGCAGTGTGAGGAATTTGCCGTGAGGGCACTGTTGGTGAAGCACTTGGCTTACGAGCAGGCTTCTTTGGCATGGATTTCCTCGGTTTGACCGAGGCCTCAGTAGCAGTAGCAGTGGCAGAATCCTCATTGAATTTCTTCACTGCCTCCTTGGCTTGTCTTGCCAATTTAGCTTGGTGCTTAGCCCCTTCTTCAGGAAAGTCCTCACCACGTTTGATGCTTGTGGGGTCAGCTAGTTGGACAGGTGCCAATGGAGCTCTTGGGCATGGAGGATTGAGGGCGAATTTCCTCATGTACTTTGGAGTCACATACCTGTATTCCCTCCATTCCCTTGCCCATCTCCGTTCAATCCTCTGAATGCGCACCTTGCGCTGATTTTTGTTTTCTTTGCCAAATTTTGCTTCATCAGGTGTGCAATAGTCAGCATAAATTTCCTCAGGGATTTCAAACGCAGTCATAACCTCAGGTTTCTTTCCTCCTTTCTGCGGCTTCTTACCGTCTGCCATATTCTTCAGTTGAGGAATTTGAACAATCGAGTTCTCTGAAGAAGTATGCAGTTTTTCTTCGAGGAACGCTGCAAATGAGTTAAGTTGATGAGAACCTAGTGATTCAGTAGCAGACATGAGTACCTGTGAACAGAGTACAGGTGCGAGGAATTCAGAGAGGTCATATGCGTTCTGAGGAGGTTTTTCGAAAAGAACAAGTTTTGAGGAATTTGATCAGATGAACCTTGAGGAATTTCACTAAGCGTTCTTGTCTTAGGTTCCAGAGTTGTACAGATCGAAGATCCACACAATTAGGGAATCTTGAAGAAAATGATTGCTTAGAGAAACAGTTCAAGATCATATGATGTGTGGTGTTCATATGTGTGAAGATTTGAAGAATAAACACCTTTGAAGATTTTCAGGAAAGTTTGAGAATCAAAGTGAGTAATAAAAGTAACTTTTAATTACCCGAAGTGAAGAACACGATGAACTGAGAAGAACAGATGCGAAGTTCGTCCGGTTAGATCTCCCACGCCCTAACTTGGCAGAGGGAGACAGCTACGGCGGCGGCGGAGTGAAGATTTCCGCGGTCGGCGTGAGTACGACGGCGACGAGGTCGAGGCAGCGAAGCTCTTCCTCACCGGTGACGATGGAGTAGCGGCGGCGCTAGGGTTTGAGGAGCTCGAATGAGAGAGTAGCGATCGAGTGAAGTAAATGAAGTGAGGAAGGGAAGAGGGGTATTTATAGACACGGTGAAAAACTGTTCGCCCGAAGATTTAGGACGAACGTGCCCCTGCCCTTTCTCCTTCACGCGACATGTGTCACGCACGTACTGTGTAGTTGAGATCGTGTACGATCGTGGGTGAATAGAATAACGCATTGTGGGATGCGGAATGGTTTGAGCGGCAAAACCGAAAATTTGGATAAGATTTGTTTTAAAGTTTCATTCGCAATTTCTTCAGCTGACAAGGACACAGTGAAGATTTTCAACGAGTTTCAAATAGAACGCATATGAAGAATTTGTGAATAGATTGGGTTGAGTATAGCATAGAGGGGGAAGGGTTCGATCACATTCACTTAGCAGAAAAAGCAACTTGAAGAAATAGCTATAAGTGAATGTTGTAGAGGACATAAACTCATATATATATATAGCCAATGAAGAAAAACGAAGGAAACAGTGGAGATTTTGAAAAGTTGAAGAATTTGAAAAACTGAAGAATTTCAAAACTGAGGAAAAACTCAAATTGAAGATTTTCAACTTTTTGTGGTGGCGTGACCCACCGTATAAGAATGATGATTTCATACACCGCGTACAATTGTCGTAGGGTTCTGAGAATCAAATTCTTCATTAATTTCTTCACATTTAGAGTGTTATTCTTCATTGATTGAAGAAAAACGTTTCTTCATGTGTTGCACATCTAAGTCATCAATTTTGCATAAGTGTTAGGATGTGTGTCCTTTTCAAAGAACATTCGAAGATTCTAAGATATTTAGCTCACACCGCAACTTGCTAAATCTCTTCTCATCCAAGGGCTTAGTGAAGATATCAGCTAGCTATTCTTCAGTCTTCACGTGCTCGATGGAGATGTTGCCCTTCAACACATGATCACGAAGAAAATGATGACAAATATGAATGTGCTTTGTCTTCGAGTGCTGAACTGGGTTGTGAGCAATCTTGATGGCACTCTCATTGTCGCAGAGGAGAGGTACATTCTTCACGTTGACGTCGTAGTCCTTGAGTGTTTGCTTCATCCAAAGCAGTTGAGCACAGCAAGAGCTAGCAGCAATATATTCAGCTTCCGCAGTGGACAGTGATACACAGTTCTGTTTCTTCGAGGACCAACAGACCAAAGATCGTCCGAGGAAATGACAAGTGCCAGAAGTTGACTTGCGGTCCACACGATCACCAGCATAGTCAGAGTCAGAATATCCAATGAGATCAAAAGCAGCGCCCTTGGGGTACCATAATCCTAGTGTTGGTGTGTGAGCTAGATATCGAAGAATATACTTCACAGCCTTATGGTGTGATTCCTTCGGTGCAGCTTGAAATCGGGCACACATGCAAACACTAAGCATTATATCTGGCCTAGATGCACATAAGTACAATAAAAAGCCAATCATGGAGCGGTATACCTTGTGATCGAAGTCAATACCATTTTCATCAGTGCATAGATGGCCATTTGTGGGCATAGGAATTTTGACGCCTTTGCAATCTTGCATGCCGAATTTCCTCAGTACATCTTTGAGGTATTTTTCCTGAGATATGAATATGCCATTGCGTTGTTGACGAATTTGAAGACCTAAGAAGAATTTCAACTCTCCCATCATAGACATTTATATTCTTCACTCATCATATAGGCAAATTCATCACTATAACGCTGGTCAGTACAGCCAAAGATAATATCATCAACATATATTTGGCACACAAACAGTTCACCATCGTAAGATTTAGTAAAGAGAGTAGGGTTGAGTGAACCGGGTGTGAAGCCATTCTTCACGAAGAATTCCTTCAATGTATCATACCACGCCCGAGGGGCTTGCTTGAGGCCATAGAGGGCCTTATTAAGTCTGAAGACTTTATGAGGATTCTTTGGATCTTCAAAACCTGGGGGTTGAGCAACATATACTTCTTCCTCAAGCTTACCATTGAGGAATGCACTTTTCACATCCATTTGATATAAGATGATATCATGATGGTTAGCGTAAGCAAGTAATATGCGAATAGCCTCAAGTCTAGCAATAGGTGCAAAAGTTTCATCAAAATCAATTCCTTTAACCTGTGTGTAGCCTTGAGCTACCAGTCGTGCCTTATTCCTCACCACAAGGCCATTTTCATCTTGCTTGTTGCGGTAGATCCACTTTGTGCCAATGATATTATGCTTGCAAGGATCTGGACGTTTGACCAGTTCCCAGACATTGTTTAGCTCGAACTGATGTAATTCTTCTTGCATAGCCTGAATCCACTCCGGCTCCAAAAATGCTTCATCTACCTTAGTGGGCTCTGTGATAGAGACAAAAGCATAGTGCCCACAAAAGTTAGATAAATGTGAAGCTTTTGAGCGTGTGAGAGGACCTGGTGCTCTAATGTCATCGATGATCTTCTCCACTTGCACTTATTTTGCAACGCGAGGATGAGCTGGTTGTCGCTGAGGAGTTTGGTCAGCATTTTCTTCAGCACCATTTTCCTCAGCATTTTCTTCAGGTGTATCATCTCGATGTTCTTCATGAACTGGAATGAATTCTTCAGCAAATTCTTAAGTAGGAATGACATCCTCAGTTGCCTTGAACTTGATAGAATCCTCATGTGCTGGTTCATCTAACACAGAAGGTAGGTGCTCTCTTTGCGAGCCATTAGTTTCATCGAACCGCACATCTACAGTTTCAACAACCTTGTGAAGAGCATTGTTGAAGACTCTGTAGGTGTGCGAGTCCTTTCCGTAACCAAGCATAAAACCTTCATGTGCTTTCGGTGCAAATTTAGAATTGTGGTGAGGATCTCTAATCCAACATTTAGCACCGAAGACTTTGAAATAACTCACATTGGGTTTCTTGTCAGTGAGGAGTTCATAGGCCGTCTTCTTGAAGAATTTGTGAAGATATACTCTGTTGATGATGTGGCACGCAGTATCAATTGCATCAATCCAAAAACGATGAGGCGTTTTGTATTCATCGAGCATAGTGCGAGCCATCTCAACAAGAGTTCTGTTCTTGCGCTCCACGACGCCATTTTGCTGAGGAGTATAGGGAGCAAATAACTCATGAGTAATACCAAGTTCATCAAGATAGTCATCAAGACCGGAATTCTTGAACTCAGTTCCATTGTCACTTCTGATGTGCTTGATCTTCACACCAAAGTTGGTTGAAGCCCTTGAGGAAAAACGTTTAAAGACTTCCTGCACTTCATGTTTGTAAGTAACAATGTGTACCCATGTATATCGAGAGTAATCATCAACAATGACAAAACCATATAGAGATGCATCATTAGAGACTGCTGAGTAATGATTAGGTCCGAAGAGGTCCATGTGAAGCAGTTCGAATGGACGAGTAGTGGTCATGATAGTCTTCGCTGGATGCTTGGCCTTGGTCATTTTTCCAGCTTCACAGGCTCCGCATAAGTGATCCTTGAGGAATTTGACATTCTCAATGCCAATGACATGCTTCTTCTTCGCAAGCATGTGCAAATTCCTCATGCCTGCATGACCAAGTCGTCGATGCCATAGCCAGCCTTCTGAAGCTTTTGCAAGTAGACACACGTCTGGTTGTGGTCCTGTAGAGAAATCAACAATATACAAATCTCCTCTCCTAAAGCCTTCGAAGACTTTGGAATTGTCAGCTTCCATAATCACAACACAACGATACTTGCCAAAGACAACAACCATATCAAGATCACAAAGCATTGAGACTGACATGAGGTTGTATCCTAAGGACTCAACAAGCATGACTTTGTCCATGTGTTTATCCTTAGAGATCGCAACCTTACCAAGACCCAATACCTGACTTTTGCCTTTGTCAGCAAAGATGATGTGCTTCAGATGTGACGGTGATAAGGGAGCATCCATCAAAAGATTCTTGTCACCAGTCATGTGATTTGTACATCCACTATCGAGGACCCATTCAGTGGTTTTGGGTTGATCATCCTGCAGATGAATTAGTGTAACTTACAATCTCATATGCTTCATCAATGAAGAATATGATATCAAGTTCATCAGAAGAATTTCATCAAGCAGTAAACAGATATAGCAGTAGGAGGACGTGTGAAAGTTTATTTCATCATGATTCGCCTGCGTCCTTTCAGGCAATTTTGTCAGGTCCCCAGCAAATTCTTCAAACGTTAAGGCACGTCTGGAGACCTAACCCTGCAGAAGAGATTAGTTCTTTTTCTTCACCACCCACATCTGAAGGGGTGGCAAAGAGTTCATCACTCTGCGAGCACCATATGAGAAAGGTGGCATAGAGGCCAATCCATTTCGTTTCACATAAGAGGGGTTAGGGTAAGCATATGAATAAGCAGAGAAATTCTTCGAGGACTTATGAACATAATGATTTAAAGAATAATGTGCATATTCATAGCCCTTAGCTCTACCCTGAGAAACAGAGGGGTTAGCACGATGATGATCATATGAGGACTTTGATCCATGTGAAGAATTAGGTCCACATGAAGAATTGGATCTGGGGTTCCTGTTCTTCACCGGTGGTGTCATGAGGACATTCACCTGAAGATTTTCAACATAACTTTTGGGAACCTAGATTTTCTTCATAGGGGAACCGTTCCTGCAGTTAGTCCCAACATATCTAGCAAATACTTCACCATTCTGATTTTTGAAGAATTTATAGTTGGAGTCAAATGACTCATCAGAAGAATGAGAAGATTCACATGTAAAGCCAGATAAGTTAGATGGATCAACTGGTCCCTTTGCAGCAACCCATGAGGTTTTGGGGTACTGCTCAGGCTTCCAATATGTTCCATCAGCATTAAGTTTCCTCTCAAAGGCAATACCCTCTTTCCTAGGGTTTCTGTTGAGGATCTGCTTTTTGAGCACATCACAAAGAATCTGATGCCCTTTGAGGCTTTTGTACATGCCTTTCATGTACAATTCCTTCAGCCCTGCATCGTTAGTGATACTAGCAATGTCCTCAGATGAGGAATTAGTGATAGCACAGGCAGGTGAAGAATTTGTAACAGTTGAAGCATTTGAACATTCAGGTGAAGAATTAGCAGATTCACGTTCAATGCACTTTAAGCATGGAGGAACAAATTCTTCCTGAGAAGCGCTGATTTGTTGAGCTAGTAATGAATCGTGCTCCTTCTGAAGATCTTCATAACTCACTCTTAGCTTCTCAAGATCTTGCTTTCTTTGAAGAAATTCATAAGAAAGTTTCTCATGATTAGATAAGAGAGTGTTATGATGACTTTGAAGGTTATCAAACCTAGACTGAAGTCTCTGAAGATTTTCAGTCAGGGCTTTAGTGCGATCCATTTCTTCACCCAACATATCATCACTTTTGTCTAGCATGCTTTGAACCTTTTCAAAAGCCCTTTGTTGTTTTACAGCAATCTTAGCAAGTTTAGAGTAGCTGGGCTTGAGATTCTCATCAGATTCATTTTCACTAGATTCAGAGGAGGTGTATTTGAGTACCTTTGCACCTTTTGCCATGAAGCAATAGGTGGGAGCGTAGTCATCATTATCTTCATCAGGCTTGTCGGTGGGGTCAGTTTCTTCAGTGTTGAAGATGGACTTGCTAACGAAAGCAGTAGCGAAGGCTAGACTCGCCACACCAGATTCAGATTCTTCAGACGCCTCCTCTTCCTCATGTTCCTCAGATTCAGCTTCAGAGTCCATTTCCTTGCCAATGAATGCCCGAGCCTTCTTGGAGATGCTCTTCTTGTGAGATGAAGACTTCGAGGATTTTGATGATTTCTTCTTCTTCTTCGCATCATCAGAACTGTAATCCTTGTATTTCTTCTTCTTCTTCAATTCCTTTTCCCACTGAGGACAATCTTGAATATAATGACCAGGTTTCTTGCATTTGTGGCACAGCCTTCTCTTATAGTCACTTGATGAGGAGTCACTGCTTCTTGAGGATTTTCCAAAGCGACCACGTCTTGAGAACTTCTGGAATTTCTTCACGAGCAGTGCTAGCTCCTGGCTCAATTCTTCAGGATCACCAAGGCTACTACCAGAATCCTCACATTCAGACTCAGACACAACCTTGGCCTTCAGGGCATGTGGTTTGCCATAGCTCGAACCATAGAGATCTCTCTTTTCAGCAAGCTGGAACTCGTGAGTATTTAGCCTTTCGAGGATATCGGCAGGATCAAGAGACTTGTAGTCAGCCCGTTCTTGTATCATCAGACCCAGAGTATCAAATGAGGAATCAAGTGATCTCAACAGTTTCTTCACCACCTCATGGTCAGTGATGTCAGTGGCACCGAGGGCTTGAAGCTCATTTGAGATGTCAGTGAGGCGATCAAAGGTTTGTTGGGCATTTTCATTGTCGAGTCTTTTGAAGCGGTTGAAGAGATTCTGAAGAACATCAACTCGAGAGTCACGCTGAGTTGAGACTCCTTCATTCACTTTGGACAGCCTATCCCAGATAAGCTTAGCAGTTTCCAAAGCACTCACTCTTCCATACCCTCCTTTACTCAGATGGCCACATATGATATTCTTCGCTTGAGAATCGAGTTGCTTGAATCTCTTCACATCGGTAGCGTTCAGTGAGGGTGAGACAGAGGGAACACCATTTTCCACAACATACCAGAGATCGTTGTCAATTGCCTCGAGATGCATTCGCATCTTGTTTTTCCAGTAGGGGTAGTCCGTCCCATCAAAGGTAGGACACCCAGCCGAGACCTTGATCATACCCGCGGTCGACATAACTAAAACTCCAGGCGGTTAAACCAAAATCACACAGAACAAGGGAGTACCTTGCTCTGATACCAATTGAAAGTGCGTTATGTCGACTAGAGGGAGGGTGAATAGGCGATTTTTATGAATTCTTCACTGAGGAATTTGCCGGTGAGGAAATTCCTTAGCGAAGAAGTATTAGCAATGGAATAATTACTCAGAAGTAAGCATAACAGAATACAAGCATGGTCATCATGATGAAATGAAGACTAGCACAGAGTACAGAAAGCGTAATCACAGGATAACTCAAGATGAAGACAAACAGACTGAAGAAATTGAAGTGAGGAAATTGAGAAAGTCTTCAGTCAAAGTCTTCAAACACAGATATGAACAAACACTCAACACAGTAATGAAGAAATGAAAGGGTTGAGGAAATAGGACTAGTTAGGTTGGTGAAGACAATGATTTGTTAGACCAGTTCCAACTGTTGTCTCGGTAGTATGTCTGGTTGGAACGGCTGAGTATTTAAACTCGAGGACACACAGTCCCGGACACCCAGTCGCTGAGCATGCAGCTCAGGACACCCAGTCATCACCGTATTCTCCTTGAACTAAGGTCACACAGACCTCGTCCAATCACTCGTGGTAAGTCTTCAGGCGACTTCCAAACCTTCACAGACTTGGTCACTCGGTGATCCACAATTCCTCTTGGATGCTCTAGACCTTGACGCCTAACCGTCTGGAAGAAGCACAGTCTTCAAAGGTAACAAGCGTCGGATCCACGCAGGATCAATTTCTTCAGTGATGCTCAATCACTTTGGGTTTGTAGGGGTTTGGTTTTGGGTTTTCCTCACTTGATGATTTTCGCTCAAAGTCCTCGGAGGATGGGTTGCTCTCAAATGACAAGTGTTAAGTTCTCTCGGAGCAGCCAACTAGCTAGTGGTTGTAGGGGGCGGATATTTATAGCCTAGGGAGCAGCTCGACATGATAAGACATAAACGCCCCTCAATGATATGACCGTTAGGTGGATAAGATATTTTGGGACAGCTGGCGCGCAGCACAGCAACGGTCGGAAATTTGACTCTCAAATTCCTCAGGGCTATCATGTTCCTCACTGTGTAGGTAATTCGCACTGACGAATTCCTAACTCCTCAGTCAGAACAAATTCATCAGCGACCAGAAGAACTTCATCTCTGTCACTGAAGAAAGTGACTGAACTGTATGAGATTTCTAAAGGCTTCACTCGAAGGGATTGGTAGGTGTAGGATTTTGAGTTGAGCATCACATGGAAATTTTTCCTTAGTATTTCCTCGACCCCCTTTAATAGTACGGTGTTTCCTATGACTCAAGAAAGAGAAAATGAAACTACGAAAACAAAAGTCTTCACGCTTCATGTTCCACAACTGAATACCAAGTCTTCAAGGTCACACCAATTTCTTCACTTTCAAAGTCTTCAGAAAGTCTTCAGAATATCAAAGTCTTCAGTTGAAGAACTTCATTTTTAGGGGTCGACTTTCTCTGTAAATATCAAACTCCTCATAGACTTATAGACCTGTGTATACTCACAAACGCATTAGTCCCTTAACCTATAAGTCTTCAATACACCAAAATCACTAAGGGGCACTAGATGCACTTACAGGAACACCCCGCAACAGGATCAACAGGCACGTCAAGAGCATGACTAGCAGTCCGGCCTCTGCCCAAGTCCCACCCAAGCAGCATTTGTGCCACGCGTACACAATTACACACTCAAAATACCATGGGCACAGGTGGAGGCGTACCAGTGGCCCAGTCAACAGTACGGTATTGCTTCGTAACCTTTCCTTTTACCCTTAAGGACATCGCTTTAGTGCAGCTTCTCCAGAAGAGCCGGATTGTCGAACTTACAAAGGAGAGGAAACCCAGGAGGTAACAGGCTTCAGGCACACCAGGGAACACCCAGGTGGAATCTATTCATGATCGTTGTTCCTGCTTTATCTATCTGTACTTAGCCCGCTCCTGGATAGGATATGTCAAATAATCCTATTTATCTCCGTGTAATGCATTCATTGTAAACATACGCTTAAACATACTATTTATCAATGGGAGACAATATACAACATCAGCTTATTATTTAATTTTTTATTTTTTGCATTTTTTATAAATGTCTATTTGATTTTGCATCCGTACACTTTGGTACGTTGATTTTGCTAGGGGCTTCTTATAGCGCCCCATAATACGGCAAGACAAGTCCGAACACTTTCAATAGTGAGGCACCCCGAACTTATAGCATTATATGCATCAACTCTGAATCATGTCTTGGGTTACAGTTGGGATAGCCCGGCTCCCTTGTTTTGGTGCCTTACGTTCCGTTAATTCGGCTAAGGTAGCGCAGGGAGAACTACTGCAATTGTGCCCTGGTTTTTCCGGATGAGCACCTCAGTAGAGAAAGCACAAAACTGTCCGGCATGATGTGGCGAGAGCTGGTCGCTGTTCGAGAGGTCTTAAAATCCTTAAAGATTTTTCTTCTTTAGGCGATAACTCGGCTTTGTCTGATATAGGCGTGTATAGCGCCCCAATTCGGCCTTCCGAATTCTAGGGGCTTCACCGAAATTTAAAATCATAGACTTCTATGGCTAAGTGGAGGTTATAAAGTCGTATAGTATGATTGCCTGGTTCGCTGCGCTGGACACCTCCTTAAGGGACCAAACATTTGGATAAAGAGCGTTCGGGTTTTCCACGAACACCCCAGTACTAGTTACACGGGGGCGGAAGCCAATGACTGGCCTACTTTCAGAATTTGATAAACAGCCACATAGAAGGTAATATTTTAAATCACAAAAGCGCTACATAGCGCAAGTAACTTCGTCTTTAAATTACAAACATGACAGAAGTGAATTCATTCAAAAATTATGTCTTTGGTACATTCATCGGCCACGAGGCAAGCACCCTTCATAACGCCATCATAATACTTGTTGGGGACGCGATGCGGCTTGCCGTCCGGCGGCCCGTCCTTCACCAGCTTCTCCGCATCCAGCTTGCCCCAACACACCTTGGCGCGGGCAAGGGCCCGGCGGGGACCCTCAATGCAAACGGATCGCTTGATGACTTCCAGTCGCGGACAGGAATCCACCATCCTCTTGATCATGCCGAAGTAGCTGGTAGGCAGAAGCTCGCCAGGCCATATCCGGACTATGAGATCTTTCATAGCCACCTCGGCCGCCTTGTGGAGTTCGACCAACTCCTTTAGTTGGTCACTCAGAGGCATTTCATGTTCGGCCGCAGCATACTGGGACCAGAACAACTTCTTCGTTGAGCTCCCCTCCCGGGCACGGTAGAACTCCGTGGCATCTGATATGCTGTGTGGCAGGTCCGCGAATGCACCTGGAGAGCTCCGGATTCGAGTAAGTAAAAGAAACGCCTCCTCCACATGTTTGCTTTGCAAAAAAAGTTTCTTACTCGCCGCTATCTTTTTGGCCTCCTAGATCTCCTGCTGTGCCCTGTCGGCTTCAGCCTTGGTGTCTTTTATATTTGTAAGGGCCTTTGCAAGCTCGGCATCTTTTGCTTTCAGCTCATGCTCCGCAGACTCGAGCTTCTTGCCGAGCTCCCAGAGCTCTTCTTGTACCTCGCCCACTCGGGCCTCTTGCTTTTCGCGCTCCTTGAGTTCCACCGCTTTGTGTTCGGCCTCGGACAGCGCCTTCTTGAGAGACGCCACTTCGGTGGTGGCTTCTGTTACCATATCACGATGGTTCGTCGTTAGCATAATCAAATTTTATATACTATTCATTATATGAGAGAAGGGAATCATTGACCTTTGCTCTCTTTGAGCTGCCTCCTCGTGAGGCTGAGCTCTCCGTTTGCCCGCTCTAAGTCCTGCGTTAGGCCGGCGATTTCGGTCGTGCGAGCAGCAGCGGCCAGTAGCACAGCCTGTTTATTTACATTCAAATTTATTGTTAGACTCCTGTGGATTATAATTGACCCTCCATTTGGTTCTTCTTTCCGAACACCAAACAGAGTATCAGGGGCTACTACCTATCGAGTGGTAACTTCACATATTTTTACTGCTTACCTCAAAGCCTGTTAGGAGGCTGGTGCAGGCTTCGGTTAGTCCGCTCTTGGCGGACGAAACGTTCTAAATCACCGCACTCATGAGAGTACGGTGCTCTTCATCTAGGGAAGCGCCTCGAAGCGCTTCCAGCAGACAATCCGGTGCCTGGGGCGCAACGGAAGTCCTTGATACAGATGGCCCTCCCTCCATAACGAGGGGCTGCCCGCCTAAGTCCGGAACCACTAAAGGCTCCGGAATAGTGTTCGGCTGAGAGCCCGGCTTGCCGTGGCTCTCATCGACACGATCCGCGGGGACCTTGAACCCCGTGAGTCCGACGCCTGGGACGCCGCCTTGAGGCGCCTCCAGGGCCACCTCCGCCATCGTCGGGAGCCTTCAGGACAACACCTCCGTGTCGTCTGAATGACGAGGATACGTGGTCGTCGGGAGTGAGTTCATTGCTGACTCACTCAAGGACCCTTCCGAAGACGACACTTCCGGATGGGCCCTGGCCGGACTGCATACAAGTTCGGCATTATAAACAAAATTTTGAAGCGAAAATTACAATTGAGTGCGGATACTTACGATCGGTGTCGGTGTCAAAACCGGCGGATCTCGGGTAGGGGGTCCCGAACTGTGCGTCTAGGCGGATGGTAACAGGAGACAAGGGACACGATGTTTTTACCCAGGTTCGGGCCCTCTCGATGGAGGTAAAACCCTACTCCTGCTTGATTAATATTGATGATATGGGTAGTACAAGAGTTGATCTACCACGAGATCAGAGAGGCTAAACCCTAGAAGCTAGCCTATGGTATGATTGTTGTTCGTCCTACGGACTAAAAACTCTCCGGTTTATATAGACATCGGAGAGGGCTAGGGTTATATAGAGTTGGTTACAATGGGAGGAGATCTTCATATTGAATCGCCAAGCTTGCCTTCCACGCCAAGGAAAGTCCTATCCGGACACGGGACGAAGTCTTCAATCTTGTATCTTCATAGTCCAGGAGTCCGGCCAAACGTCATAGTCCGGCCATCCGGACACCCCCTAATCCAGGACTCCCTCAGTAGCTCCTGAACCAGGCTTCAATGACAACGAGTCGGGCGCGTAAATTGTCTTCGGCATTGCAAGGCGGGTTCCTCCTCTGAATATTTCATAGAAGATGCTGAACACAAGGATAGTGTCCGGCTCTGCAAAATAAGTTCCACATACCATCATAGAGAGAATAATATCTGCACAAATCTAATCTGCTGACGTATCCCGCAGCATGACATCACGCCACGGCCAAGCCTTTATTCGAATCGTTTTACTGTTCCACCTCAACGCGTTTAGCAAGGTGGTTTCTTTGGCACGTCTTGTCAAAGCAGAGATCATGTCCCCTTATTCCGGGATTCTCATTAATACGGGCGTGGGTAACCCAACCGCGCCATTAACTGCGGCGCTTGGGAGATAAGCGAGTTTTATTAGGCTGGTGGGGGCTCATAGCTTCGGCCGCCCATATAAGGGGATAAGGATCCACCCTTTCCATTTACACCTTCTTCCTCCTTTGCTTATCCATTCCTGCGCACTCGAGCTCCAGCGCCCAAGTCCGCACTTCCCACCTCAACCTTCTCCAATCATGTCCAGAGCGGGAGGTAGATGGATGGCCTCCACCATCACGGAGGGGCACATCAAAAAGTTGAGGAAGGCCGGATACTTGTCTGACGACATCGCGCATCGGCTTCCAGATGAGGGGCAACTCATCCCCACCCCTGGGCCCCATGAGAGGGTCGTTTTTCTCCCCCATTTCCTTCGCGGACTGGGCTTTCCTCTTCACCTGTTCATCCGGGGGCTCTTGTTCTACTACGGCCTAGACTTCCACGATCTGGTCCCGAACTTCATCCTCAACATATCGGCGTTCATCGTCGTATGTGAGGTCTTTCTCCGCATCCAGCCCCACTTCGGCTTATGGCTGAAGACCTTCAATGTCAAGCCGAAGGTTGTGGGCGGCTGAAAAGCGGAGTGCGGAGGCGCCATGGTGAGCAAGATAGCCAACGTTACATGGCTTGAGGGCGCCTTCGTGGAAACCATCAAAGGGTGGCAATCGGGGTGGTTCTACAACACCGAGCTGCGCGACCCTGAATGGGCAGCGGCCCCCGAATTCTGATCTGGCATCCCCGCACGGCTCACCTCGTGGAAAGAGGCGGGCCTGTCGTGTGGTAATTCGGCAGAGGTGACCAAACTCCAAACCTGCATCAAAGACCTGATCGACAGGAAGGTTAAGGTCGTCACCGTAGTCCAGGTCATGCTCTTCCTCCGGATCCTCCCGTGTCAATGACGGGCTTTTAATCTGTGGGAATTCGACCCGGCCCAACACCAAACTTTGTCCAGGATCTTCGACACAATGCACGAAGATGCCTGGAAGGTGCTTTTCAAGAGCTCCGAGGTCCACCCTCCCATCACCGACGATCGCGGATTCTGCGCGAAGCGTCAAGCCAGTGCGGTAAGCTCAACTTTCCCATTACGGGGTATTCGTTTTCCATAGTTTGACTCTATGTGGGATCTAAACTCCCATCCCTTTAACAGGACTGGCGGAAGAAGGCTGGACGGACCAACTGTTCGGCTCCTTTGCCCGAAGACCTAGCGGACGCCCGTTTAATGAAGTTGCTGGTTCCGGCACCCCACGTGGTGCCGGAGAAGAAGGCCAAGAAGAAGGCCACGGGGACTCGAAAGAGTTCCCGATGCCTGGTGGTGTCGGATTCATCGCCCGACGACCCCGAAGCGCCCTCCGCCTCTGAAGACGAGGAGGAGGAAGAAGAGGAAGCCTCTTCCCCTCCAGCGGGGGGAGGAAAGAAAAGGAAGGCCGCCCCAACTGGGGAGGCCGGAGGGTCCAAGAAGGAGAGGACCCTTCTGCCGGACTACGCCTCCGATGCCGAAGACGGCGGGGTGGAATGGCCATCCAGGGTCAAGCCCCTGGCAAAATCATAAGTATCCGGATACCAGAATAACTTATGGCGCTCCTCTATTGTACGGTACCTTTTGATGCCAAATTCAATCATGCAGTCCGCCCAAGGCTCAGCTCGGCGAATCGTCGAGCGGTTCCCTGGATTCGTCGGATATGAATAGCGCTTCACTTCCGACGGCCTCCTCCCCTCTCCCCACGGACGATGCCGAGGTGGAGTCCCAAAAGGGACTAAACCAGGAGGAGGTGGTCCTAGAGGCGCCGCAAGGCGACCTCCCGGACTCCAAGCCCAAAGGGGGTAAAGCCCCAGAGGGATCTAAGTCCGGCCCTGGGCCGAACACCGCTCCGGAGCCATCAGTAGTTCCGAAGTCCGGCAGGCGGCCCCTTCGTAAGATGGGCAAGACTACGATGCCGGCGGCCTCCGTCCAACCAGAGACGCCAGACAATTTGCTGGAGGTGCTTAACGGCGCCTCCATCGACGAGGAGCACCGCACTGTTATGAGTGCGGTGATTAAGAAGGTTCAGTCCACCAAGAGCGGGTTGACCGAAGCCTGTACCAGCCTTCTAACAGGCTTTGAGGTATGTATGTTAAAACATATAAAAATGTTACCATATAGACAGTAGCCCCTGATGCTCAGTTTGGTGTTCGGAAAGAAAAATCGGACTGAGGATCTAAAAAAGATATACGCAGCAGTCTAACATAAATATGTCAATATGGGAATGCAGGCTGCGCTGCTGACCTTTGCCGCACTGACTGCGGAGGTCAATGTATTGAAGCAAAGCCTCGAGCAGTCCGAGATCGAGCTCGGCCGTGCCAAGAAGCAGCTCGAGGACAAGAAAGGTATGTAATACCTTATGTAAATGTATATATAAATACCTGGTTGCAAATAATGACAGGACCAACGTGAATGTTGCAGGGGCCACAACCCAGGTGGCAACCCTGAAGGAAGCGCTTTCCAAGGCCGAAGATAACACGGCCATGGAGTGCTCAGAGCGAGAGAAGCGAGAGGCGCAGGTGGCGGAGGTGCGGCAAGATCTCGATGCTCTTGTGAAAAAACATGAGAGGTTAGAGCTTGACTAGAAGACTCGAGAGTCCGAGCTTGCCTCGGCACTTGAAAGCGCCCAATCTACCAAGGCCGAAGCCCAAAAAGCCCTCCAGGAGATTGAGGCGATGAAAAAGATTGCGGCGGGTAAGGCATTCTTTATGCAAAGCAAGCATGTGAAAGTAAATTACCTGTTACTTACCCGCATCCGGAGTTCTCCAGGAGCATTCGCAGATCTGCCCCGCAGTGTATCCAATGTCGCTGCATTCTACTGGGCCGAGGAAGAAAGCTCGACGGAGAAGGTGTTCTGGTCCCAGTATGCTGAGGCCGGACACCCGGTGCCCTTGAGCGACCAGCTGAAGCAGCTGGTCGAGCTTCATAAGGCAGCCGAACAGGCCATAAAGGGCCTGATAGGCCGGCTGTGGCCTGGTGAAGTCATGCCTTTGAGCTACTTTGGGCTGGTGCGGCGGCTGGTGGATGCCTTTCCACGACTTGAAGTCATCAAGCGTTCCGTGTGTATCGAGGGCGCCCGTAGGGCTTTTGCCCGTGCTAAAGTGCACTGGGGCAAGCTAGATGCTGAGAAGCTGGTGAAGGATGGGCCACCGGAGGGGAAGGAGCATCGCAGGCCCGAGATGTATTATGAGGGCGTCCTGAAGGGTGCCCGTCTTGTAGCGAATGAATGTACCGGGGATGTAATTTTTGAGTAAACTTGCTCGTGTTTATCCTGTGCGCTGAAAACTTGTTCATATGCGCTAAGCAATGCTTTTGAATTTAAAATATTACCTTCTATGCGGCCGTTTATGAAATCTGAGAGATGCAAGTCGTCGGCTTCTACCCCCATGCCACGAGTGCTGGGGTGTTCGGGACAAACCTGAGCGCTCTTGTTCCCATTCTTGGGTCCATCTAGGGAGGTGCTCAGCACAACGAACCAGGCCATCGGACTTATAATGCTTTATCACTCTCACTTAGCCATAGAATTCTATAATTTTAAATTTCGGCGAAGCCCCTAGTATTCGGAAGACCGAGTTCGGGGCGCTATCCACGCCTAGGCCGGATAAATCCGGCTCCTCGCTCTAAGCGGCATAAGTCTTTAGGGACTCGAAAAACCTCTCGAACAGCGACCAGTCTCTCGCACTATCATGACGGTCAGTTTTAGCTTTCTCTACTAAGGTCTTAACCCAGCTCAACTGGGGCACAATCGCAGTAGTTCTCCCAGCGCTACCTTAGCCGACATTGTGGAACGTAAGGTACCAAAACATGGGAGTCGGGCAAACCCAACTATTGATCCAAGACATGATTCGGAGCCGATGCATATAGTGCTATAAGTTCGGGGTGCCGCACTCATGAGTGTTCGGTCTTTTCACACCGTATTATGGGGTACTTAAGCCCCTGGTGTATTGGCCGTACCAAAGTGTACGGTTGCATAATGTCATGACTGAACATATTTGTATAACAATAAATGAATACAATAATAGATAAGAGCTATGTATTTTTTATGAAAAAGGGCTGCTATGAAAGCAGAACGATACAAACAGTGCGATAAGCAAGAGATGGGACTATTTGACATGTCCCTCTCCAGGGGCAAGCTGTGAGACTTTAAGTAAAACAGGTATTTAGCTCGTTATAGAGACCACCTGGACATTCTTCATGGCTTGTTGTCTCCCTGGCTGTTGCATCGTGGGTTCGGCGAGTGTATTGCCGGACAGGCCTTCCGAATAGTTGGGTCCTGAAAGTATAAAAAAGTAAACGGCAGAATATGGAGCCCCTAGTGCGGTTGAGCCGCATTCTGGGCGTGCCGTGGTTGTGGCCCTCCCCTTATGCCCATGGTATTTCCAGAGCGTAGTTATGTACGCGTGGTACCACTATCGCAATCTCGCGAGGGCTGGGGTTGGGGCCGCACTGCTATGCTTGCTTGGAACGTGCCAGCCGGTTTTGTTGTAGGTTACTTCGGGCGCGCTTGACGTTGTCCGGACGTTTAACAGCTGGATTGGAGAATTGCCTTGAGAGGCTACTTTATACTTCCGCTGCCAGGGCCGCCGTGTGCTCCTCTATTCGGAGAGAGCATTCGGTGTTTCCATTGACCGTAATGACTCCGCGAGGACCTGGCATCTTGAGCTTGAGATATGCATAGTGCGGCACCGCATTAAATTTTGCAAATGCGGTTCGTCCGAGCAGGGCGTGATAGCCACTGCGGAACGGGACTATGTCGAAGATTAACTCTTCTCTTCGGAAATTATCCGGGGATCCGAAGACCACTTCGAGTGTAACTGAGCCTGTACAGCTGGCTTCTACACCTGGTATGACGCCTTTAAAGGTTGTCTTTGTGGGTTTAATCCTTGAGGGATCTATACCAATTTTTCGCACTGTATTCTTATAAAGCAGGTTCAGGCTGCTGCTGGCGTCCATGAGGACTCTGGTGAGGTGAAATCCGTCAATGATTGGGTCTAGGACCAATGCGGCGAATCCTCTGTGAGGAATGCTAGTGGGGTGGTCCCTTCGATCAAAAGTGATCGGGCAGGAGGACCATGGGTTGAACTTTGGGGCGACTGGCTCCAACGCATAGACGTCCTTGAGAGCATGCTTCCGCTCCCTTTTGGGGATATGGGTTGCGCATATCATGTTCACCGTCCGCACTTGTGGGGGGAAGCCCTTTTGTCCTCTATTGTTCGGCGGCCGGGGATCCTCCTCGTCATCGCTATGCAGCCGCTTGTCTCTGTTTTCGGCACTTAACTTGCCTACCTGCTTGAACACCCAACAATCTCTGTTGGTGTCATTGGCTGGTTGTTCGGTGGTGCCGTGTATCTAGCATGAGCGATCGAGTATCCGGTCTAAACTGGATGGGCCCGGAGGGTTTCTTTTGAATGGCTTCTTCCGCTGACCGGGTTTAGAGCCTCTGAATCCGGCATTAACTGCCGTATCCTCAGTATTGTCACAGTTAATGTGGCACGTGTGCTTGTTGCGACGTGACCTGCCATTGTTGTCCTTGGTATCCGAGTTGCCAGGGATCTTGGTTATGTTATTGCTACGAGCTAGCCAGCTGTCTTCTCCCGTGCAAAAGCGGGTCATGAGTGTCATGAGGGCTGGCATAGATTTCGGCTTTTCCTGTCCTAGGTGCCGGGCAAGCCATTCGTCTGGGATGTTGTGCCTGAAGGCTGCAAGAGCCTCTGCATCCGGACAGTCGACTATTTGATTTTTCTTGGTTAGGAACCGTGTCTAGAATTGTCTGGCCGATTCCTCTGGCTGCTGGATTATGTGGCTTAGGTCATCGGCGTCTGGTGGTCGCACATAAGTGCCCTGGAAGTTGTCGAGGAATGCGGATTCCAGGTCCTCCCAGCAACTAATTGACTCTGCTGGCAGGCTGTTAAGCCAATGCCTAGCTGGTCCTTTAAGCTTGAGCGGGAGGTATTTGATGGCATGTAGATCATCACCACGGGCCATGTGGATATGAAGGAGATAATCCTCGATCCATACCGCAGGATCTGTTGTGCCATCGTATGATTCGATGTTTACGGGTTTAAATCCCTCGGGGATTTGATAATCCATTACTTCATCTGTGAAGCATAGTGGGTGTGTGGCGCCCCTGTACTGGGCTATATCATGACGTAGCTCGGATGAGCTTTGTCTGTTGTGTTCGGCCTGGCCGTATTTATCATATTCAGCATGACAGTTATCGTCACGTGACGTGGGGCGCCTACACGATCCATAGATCGATCTTGTTTGCCTTGCCTTATCCTCCAATATGTCTTGCAGGTCTGTTGCGTTTCCCTGTGCTCTGGTATTTTTTTAGCGGCGCCGGGGTGCGGCTTGAGTTGAGGGCCGAAAGGCCTCTCTGTCGCGGCCACGGGGTGGCCGATCGGCTGCATCATACGCTGGTGATGTAGATTTAGTTGCTTCCTCCTCTAGTTGGGGTAGCAGCCTGCGCTTTGGGTAGCTCTTGGAGGGGCGTTCGAGTTTATACTCTTCGGCCGCCAGGACTTCAGTCCATCTGTCGGCTAGCAAATCTTGGTCAGCTCTGAGCTGCTATTGTTTTTTCTTGAGGCTGCTTGCCGTGGCCATAAGCATGCGCTTGAAATGCTCTTGTTCGACGGGATCCTCTGGCACGACAAATTCGTCGTCGTCGAGGCTTGCCTCGTCTTCGGAGGGAGGCATATAATTGTCATCCTCGACCTCCCTGTCTGCCGCTCTCTCATGGGGGCTGGCTTCTCCATCCTCCTGCACTGAATCCTGCTGGAGGGGGTTGTCTTCGGCACTGTCCGGGTGTTGTTGTCTCCAGTGCCGGACTCGCCGTTTTTGCATTGGTGTGATTTAGAGCGGCGCCGCTGATGTCGGCGCTTAGGTTGCTTCTTGGAGGGGTCGTCCTCCATTTTTTCATCGCCATTCCCTGCTTTAGGGGTGTCCATCATGTATATGTCATATGATGAGGTGGCTTTCCAGTGCCCTATAGGTGCTGGTTCTTGGTCGTCTCCTTCATCGGCATCCATACCGTCGATGTCTTCGGAGTCAAAGTCGAGCATGTCGGTTAGATCGTCGATAGTGGCTACAAAGTGCGTGGTGGGTGGGTTTCGAATTTCTTCGTCGTCTGCATCCCAACCTTGCTGACCATAGTCCATCCAGGGCTCTCCTGACAAGGAGAGAGACTTTAGTGAATTCAGGATGTCGCCAAAGGGCGAGTGCTGAAAGACGTCCACGGCGGTGAACTCCATGATCGGAGCCCAATTGGGTTCGATCAGAAGGGGTGTGGAAGATCCGGAGTCTGGAACGGAGTCCGGCACCTTGGAGTCACATGCCTCACAAAGGATCTGGCTGGTATTCGGCTCGATCACCATAGGGATTGCAGCTTCGGGGCGGCGTCCAACCGCCCGTCCCCGATTGGCACGGTCGGCTCCGAGCTAAGGGTCAGAGCGGACACCTGAGCGGCGCTCTGAGTGCTGTCCGGCGGCAGAGCTAGATCATGCCCGTCATGACAGTGCGGCTCGCTCAGCCATGGCTCGAATCCATCGAAGATCAAGTCCCCGCGGATGTCGGCCGTGTAGTTAAACTTCCAAATCTGACCTGATGGCCAGGGGCATAGCTTTCGATCTACTCCAGATGGCAAGCGAATTTGCCCGCAGTGCGAAGCCGCCGGACACGAAGATCTATCCGGGGAGAAAGGTCTCACCCTGGACCTCGTCGTGGTTGATGATCGAAGGAGCCATCGGGCCTAAAGGTGACGACACAGAGGAACTCTCAATGAAAGCACCAATGTCGGTGTCAAAACCGGCGGATCTCGGGTAGGGGGTCCCGAACTGTGCGTCTAGGCGGATGGTAATAGGAGACAAGGGACACGATGTTTTTACCCAGGTTCGGGCCCTCTCGATGGAGGTAAAACCATACTCCTGCTTGATTAATATTGATGATATGGGTAGTACAAGAGTTGATCTACCACGAGATCAGAGAGGCTAAACCCTAGAAGCTAGCCTATGGTATGATTGTTGTTCGACCTACGGACTAAAAACTCTCCGATTTATACAGACACCGGAGAGGGCTAGGGTTACATAGAGTCGGTTACAATGGGAGGAGATCTTCATATTGAATCGCCAAGCTTGCCTTCCACGCCAAGGAAAGTCCTATCCGGACACGGGACGAAGTCTTCAATCTTGTATCTTCATAGTCCGGGAGTCCGACTAAAGGTCATAGTCCGGCCATCCGGACACCCCCTAATCCAGGAATCCCTCAATCGCACAAGGGGCTTCTTCCTGGGCAGCCACCCTTCCTCGCTATCGGTGGCGGTGGTGGAGTAGTCCGGAAGGGATGCCTTTCCCTTCTTGGACGTCCCAGTCTCCCCCACCGGGGCGGCCTTCCTCTTCTTCCCTCCCCCGACACGGTGAGGTGGTGTTTCTCCTTGCTCCTCCCCGCCTCCGCGGGAGGAATCTGCCTCGTTGTCATCGGACGACAAGGGTATGACGGCCTTACGCCGGGGGCCTCTCCTGGCCCCCTGGTTCGCCGTCTCAGGCCCCCCATCCTTTCCGGACGGGGCGGCCTCTTCTTCTTCTTCTTCTTCTTCTTCCCCTTCGGGGGAGGAGTGCGTCTCGTCATCTTCGGACGAGGCTTGTGCAACCTTACTTCAGAGACCCTTTCGGGTCCCCGGGGCCTTCTTGTCGGCCTTCTTCTCCGGCCCCTTATAGGGCGCCGGGACCAGCATCTTCGTCAGAAGATCATTGGCTGGACTTTCTAGCAACGGAGCCGGACTGTCGATCCGCTCCGCTGTCTCCACATACTCCTAAACAAATATACACAATCGCTTAGGGATTCTCCATGAATGCATTGGGAGGAACCGGACCCGGTGGCGGCCTGAGAACTCACCTGGGTAGGTTGCCACGCGGCGTGGAGCCCACGGTCCTCGGTTATGAGAGGAGGTACTTCGGTGGCCTTGAACAACGCCTTCCACGCGTTCTTGTGCTTCATGCCATGGAGCCTCTGGAGCGTCCGATGTTCGGCCGGGATGAATTCCCACAGATTGAATGCCCGCCTTTGGCACGGCAGAATCAGGTGAATGAGCATGACTTGGATCATGTTGACAAGCTTGATGTTCTTGTCCTTCATGCCCTTGATGCAGTTGATGAGTCCGGTCAGCTCTGCAGATTCGCCCCATAACAGGTCCTTCTGTTCCCAGGAGGTGAGCCGCATAGGGGTTCCAGATCGGAACTCGGGGCCGCCGCCCAGTTGGCGTCGCGTGGCTCGGTGATGTAGAACCACCCCGATTGCCACCCATTCACGGTTTCTGCAAAGGAGCCGTCAGGCCAGGTGACATTAGGCATTTTGCCCACCATGTCTCCTCCGCACTCCACTTGCTGGCCACTCACAATCTTCGGCTTCAGGCAGAAGGTTTGGATCCACAAGCTGAAATGGGGCTTGATGCGGAGGAAAGCCTCGCACACGACGATGAACGCCGAGATGTTGAGGACGAAGTTCGGAGCTAGATCATGAAAGTATATCCCGTAATAGAACATGAGCCCACGGACGAAGGGCTGGAGTGGAAACCCCAGTCCACGGACGAAGTGGGTAAGGAACACGACCCTCTCGTGGGGTCTTGGAGTTGGAATGGCCTGCCCCTCGTCTGGTAGCCGGTGCGCTATATCTGCGGCCAAGTATCCGGCCACCCGGAGATTCGCGATCTTCTTCTCCGTCATGGTGGAAGCCACCCACTTGCCTCCTGCTCCAGACATGACTAATTGTGCGGAGAAAACCTGGACTAGGGCGCTGGAGCTCGAGGGGGCAAGAGTATGCGAGGGAGGAAGAAGGCGTGGGTAAGAATGGGGAACTTTTATCCCTTTATAGAGGCGACGAAAGCGGTGCGCCTCCCCACTAGCCTATTGAGAATCGCTTACTTCCCAAGCGCCACGATTGATGGCACGGGGGGATTACCCATACCCGTATTGATGAGAATCCCGTGATAAGGGGACATGATCTCTGCTTTGACAAGACGTGTCAAGGAAACAGCCTCGCAATGCGATGTGGCTGGTTGTGAAAAAATGGTTCGAATAATGACCTGACTCTAATGGCATGTCACGTCGTCTAAAAGTTGTCAACTGAAGCATCATTCTCTCTACGGTGGTATGTGAAGATCATTCTGCAGATCCAGACACGACCTACGTGTTCGATGATAACCTTGGAGTATTCGGAGGAGGAACCCGCCTTGCAATGTCGAAGACAAGACTGCGTGCCGGACTCATCGTCGTTGAAGCCCGGTTCAGGGGCTACTGAGGGAGTCCTGGATAAGGGGGTATCCGGACAGCCGGACTATATTCATCGTCCGGACTATAGAAGTGTCAAGATACAAGACTCAAGACTTCGGCTCGTGTCCGGATGGGACTCTCCTTTGCGTGGAAGGCAAGCTTGGCGATCCGGATATTATGTTTCCTTCCTTGTAACCGACTCCATGTAAATCCTAGCTCTCCGGTGTCTATATAAACCGGAGAGGATGGTCCTTAGAAGGCCGATCACAATTACAATCATACCATCATAGGCTAGCTCTTAGGGTTTAGCCTCTACGATCTCGTGGTAGATCTACTCTTGTATTCCACATATCTTCAATATTAATCAAGCAGGAAGTAGGGTTTTACCTCCTTCGAGAGGGCCCGAACCTGGGTAAACATTGTGTCCCTCGCTTCCTGTTACCATCAGCCTAAGACGCACAGATCGGGACCCCCTACTCGAGATCCGCCGGTTTTGACACCGACAGCCGTGGCCACGGCAATAGCAAGCGGCGGCGATGACGGCGCTCGGCGCGAGTGAGAGAGAGGAAGCAGAGGAGAGGAGGGCCACGGGGAGAGTGAGAGAGAGGTCAAGGGGGTTCAGCATATCCGTGGCGTCGTCTAGGCGCATCGGAGAGGAGCCAGGCAGGCAGGGAAGAAGGAGGTGGCCGGCACGGGGCGGGCACGCGCCTCCGTCCTCCTGGCAGGGGAGGAAGACGACAGGGGAGGAGGCGGTGGTGGGTTGGGCCGTACAGGAGCTGGGCTGGTTGGTGGGCGCCAGGTAAGTCTAGGTGAGTTCTTCTCCTCTCTGTTTTTCCTAATTTGGTTTCTGTTTTCTAATTTTGCAATTTGTTTCTGATTTAGTAAAAACACCAAATAATTTCTATAAATCCTGAAATTAATTATGGGCAATAACTGAATTATCTCAGAGGCCCTTAGCTATTTCTAGAATTGTTGGAGCATTTAATAATATTAATGTCACACCCTGATTTTCATGGCACAACACTTAAAGTTATATATAATGATAAAATGTGGTTTGACAAAAACTTTTGTGTGTTTTGAACTTTGCCTTGAATAGATTTTTGTCTGTTGTTTGCAAGTGCTCTAAAAATTAAATAAATCCCCCAACTCTTATACTCCTTCTCCTTGATCCAAAACTTCTGCCCAATGATCATGCCATGTGTATAGTACAGTATAGAATTTTCTTATAAAAATAATTTGGCCAAAAAGTACTTTTCTAAATTTAGTTTCCAAATCCCCCTAGATTGAGGTTGCACTACAAGTACTTGATTTGGGGTATTAAAAATATTTCAAAGAGTATATTTGAAACCTATTAGGTATAGGACTCCCCAAAACTACAAAAATATATTTTTAGAAGTTATTTTATTGTTTTATTTAAAGAATTTTTTCTTTAGAACAGAAATGGTATTTAATAGGTTAAAATTATTTTAATGCTTTAAAAATATTTGTGAAAATTTAGGGAAACTCAGTGGACATATATTGTCCATATATATGAGTTTGAACACATGGTCATGTTCAAAATATTGGTCAAATACCTCAAAAACCCTTCCTGGATATTTCAAGATTTTGAAATATTTACAAAGGAAATATTCTCCAAAAATTCCAAGAAAATCCTATCATGTCACATATGACATGTTTGATGATCTTGACAAGTCTCATGTCATGGAGAATAGTATAACCCCATGAAACCCTCTCAAAACCATTTCTGCCCTTTTTCAAGTTTGAACAACTTTGCATTAGCAAACTTGTCCAGATACTCTCAAGCTTGGTCCACATGCTGAAATGGTCTAATAAATCATCTAGACCAAGTAGAACAAGTTGGAGAACAATTTAACTTGATCAAAGTGCCCCAAAACCCTTCCTGTCCAGGACCAGATTTGAACAACTCTACATTACCAACTTTCTCTCCTTGATTCCAACTTTTGTGAGCATGATCACATGACCCAATGAGGCCACTACACCAAGTGGTGCATCAAGGAGAAGTGAATTGATTAGCTAGATCTACACAAGTTCATTTCTGCCAATTTCTAGGGTTTACAAAAGTTGCATTGGCAACTTTTCCCAAATGAACTCAATCTTGGTGGAACCTCTTATTTTATCATACCATTTAACCCTGTCAAGCCTCATGACAAATGGAAATCATATTATTGCCCAAACCAACATCAAACACCTTCTGGCAGTATCTCAAAATTCATGTTTTAACCCCTTCCACTAATCTCCAAGAGTTCTCATTTCTACCACAGCCCCTCCTAGTCCCCCTCTACCTCTGGTGTGCTTCCCTGCCCGAGAGGCAATGATGAAGGGGGGCAGAGATCCATTTTTCTTCTCTGGACAACCACTTTTTCCTCCCTTTCTCATCTCTCTCTCACTCCTGGAAAGTTCCAGAGCATCCAAAGCCTCCACCCCTCTTGTTTATTCCCCCTGCAGACGCCAGACACAAGTGGGCGCGCGAGTGCGCGCAAAAAGCCACGGGTGCCGGCAAAAGACACGCTCTGGAGCGCGAGGCAGAGCAGGCGACCGTTGACGCCGCTTCTCCCGTCCACCTCGAGCCCCCCCTCCCTCGCGCCAGTCGAGGCCCTCGACGTCCACAACACGACAGCCATGCAGGCCCCCTCCTCTCCCCTCCTCTATCTCACCCGGCCGCGCGTGCCCGACGCTGCCCGGCTCGGCCAATGCATGGCCTCGCATGCGCGAGCGCCAGAGCCCTGCCCTTCCTCTCCTCTCTCTCCCCTGTGACCTAGACGACTCCCACGTACGCCTCAGACACGCTCACCCCCCACTCAAACGGTTGCCAGCACCGTTGTAGCGGAGGCCGAGTGCCCTGTCCACGGTGCACCTCGCCCCCTCCTACTCAAGGCCGTCCCTGGCCCTCCTCCCTGCTTCATTTGCTCCCCCTCTCTCCCGTGCACCCCATGGACCAACCTGCATCTCCTCTTGTGCTCTCCTACTCCCTCCATGGCCGGAGTGCCGCCGTCGGGCTCCGCCTAAATTCCGGCTATCCCGAGCCTCTCCTCTCTCCCTAGCCACTCCAGTGCCCCCTCACCACCACCATCGACCCGTCCTGCACTCCATTACCTTCTCCCCGCGCCTGCCGTGCAGTGCCAAATTTCGCCCACGGCCTCCTCCGCGGCCACCCAAGCCATCGCCACTGCAGCCCTCCACGGCATGCGTGCAGCACACGGATGGGTGCGGCGTGGTCTCCTGAGCACGCCGGTGGGCGGGGCATGACCGGAGACGCCTTGTAGCCCCGGCAATCGCCGGCAGGAGCCGCTCCTCCCCGTGGCCAGAGCGCGCGCGGGAGGTGGAAGACGACCTGCCGCTGGGGCCCGCACGTCAGCGACCCAGCAGGCGGGCCCCTCCATTTAAGTGGAGACGCACTGGGCAAATACGCCTCCGGCGTGGACCCTGCGCGCATGCGGTTGAGCCGATGGGCCGGCCCAGTTGCACCTCGGCGCTAAACCCCTCCCGGTGCGCGTTGCCGCCGCTGGATTTGGCCCATTTAGGTAAATCCCCTTTTCTTTTTCTTTTTCTAGAAACTTGTAAAATCCCCCAATTATTCATATTACCTCCAAATTTAATGAATCAAATTTCTGGTGACTCCATAAATCAAGTTCTATGTGATGGGCCATACTGGACATTTTTGTTATTCTTGGTTTTCACTGGACCTTTTAAAAAGGTCATTTATCCACATAAGTCCACTTCAAAAACCCATATTATATTCATTTCAACTCCAAATCTAGTGAAACCAATTTCTAAATGTTTCTAAAATCATGCCTGAATTAATGGGTACTTTTATTCATTTTTATAAAAAGGCATTCTATGGACAACTTGTAGATCCAGCAAATCCATTGATTCCATCATATTGAAATGTTTAGAAATAACCACTGATCTAATTCCAATGAAACCACTCTGGTTATTCCTCATATAACCAGAGATGTCCCATAGAAGTGAAATCCATATTTTTAGAGCACTTTTATTTTGCCTTGTTGTGTTGCTTATTGTGATTGTTTCCGGTGTTAGTTGACGAAGTAGACGGAGTATTTGGAGAAGGACCAGAAGATTTCAAGACTCTGCTGAACCAGGCAAGCAGCCCTTTGACCATGTCTATGAAACCCTTTTTATGCATGTCATATAGCACTGTTATTGCAACGGAATCATGATGAGGTGGTAACCACTTTGATGGGTTGCCTCCATTACTTCCTTGTTGATACTTGCATTATGCATGACCCTACCATCCTATGAGGGTTATGCTGGTGGGAGTAGATAGGATGCTATAGTAGTGGCTACGCAAATGGGACGGGAATATGCATGGTGATGGAGGCAGAGTACCTTCAAAAGACTTTTCGAAAACCCGTCGGGTGCCACTTGTGCCCGAGGGAGATGATGAGATGGGTAACCACTTGATGATTAAGTGGTGTACCGAGGCAAGTGTGTGTTGATTTCAAAACGGATTGGTTTAAGTTGCGACCGTTATTCCAACCTTACATGCGCAACCACTCTACCCTTATATGGGAAAGGGCATTATTGATTACCTAGACCGATACTAGCTTGGAGCCCGCATTACTAGTGATGGGAGAGTTGTTGGTGCGCTCTCTCGGGACGGGGTCGTGCCAGGTAGGGCGGCCATGACTGTTTTCACAGGGCACCGGACACACCGTTGGTACCCCGTGCTTGTGGTATGTGATGAATATGGGAGCGAGGCTCCACAACCTTATGATGTGAAATGTTAGGCACGGGGGTTACTACCAATCGAGTGGACTCCATGTTAGTGTCGTCTAGGGAAAGATAGTGAACGGGTGCTTACCCCGGGTACTTGAGGTATCGCGGGTCGTGGATGACACGGAAGTTCCCCAGATCTTGTGGGTACAGTGTGCAAGCTCTGCAGAGTGTCAAACTATTCGAATAGTCGTGTCCACAGTCAAGGACAGTTGGGTAACCACTCTTGGGCTACGTCCATATGTTTCTGAAAAACAACACAGTTTGGTGATATTGATGATGCGACTCGTGAGGAAGTCACGATGAGCTTGAGCATGAGTTGTTTATAACTCCTTCTCGATGTTGATGTCTGTAACCTCCTGATACATGTTGCAGACACATTTATGTCCTTGATAAATGTTGATCATACCTGCATGAGAAAAACTAGCTTTCCACAATAATGCCAATTCAACAGCAGAGCCTTGCATAATTATTTTGTTGTCACTCTTGGGTTGCTTGCGAGTACATTCAAGCGTACTCACTGGCTTGTCCCTGGCTATTTACTTGGCCAGGCTTGAAAGAGCGGGTATAGGAAGAAGAGACCTTGGTGACGATCGTGTGAGCTAGGACGCTTCCCAGTCAGAATGCCTGTAGGGTTAAGGCAGATGGCATGGGTCCGAGTTGTTATTGAAGATTTCCGCTGCGATGATACACTCAAGACTTGACCATAATGGTCCTACTTGTGTAAAACGGTATGTAAGGATGTAAGTCTCTTGTTATTCAGCTTCTGTGTGTTTAGTGAGCATTGATCTCTGGGATCATTGTACACGTGCATTCAGTGATCTCGACTTATGAGTCGGGGTCCCCACAGAGCTGGTATCAGAGCCATCCTGACTGTAGGAAGCCTTAGTTAGCATGGTCGTTAGTTAGGGTTAAAACTATTTCAAAAACTATTACTAATTTTCCAAACTATCTATACTTCTCTTCCCCTTCTCAGTTTTTCGAAAGCTAAGGTATACTTTCCTTATTGATATCTTCCCCTTCAACTTTTGGTTGCTAGAACCCTTATGCCCCTGACCAATGGATTCCTTGTAATCCTCGTGGATAATCTAGAAGGAGGATGCCTTGCCAGACACTCACCCACCTCTTCTGAACACAAGATTGGCGACACCACAGCAAGACGATGCCAACAGAAGGTACGCCCTCAAGGAATGAGGACATGAAGACCCAGAGGATGGTGACACCTTTGAAATTGCCCCAGGATTATGAAACCTTGGCCTATGATGACCAGCGCATAGGATATGCAAGATCATGATATACATCGCTAATAGAGTAACCCTGTCACTACCATTGTTGTATCAGCAACCACCGGTGGATGAGAACCTCGCCATTTGGCCCGCCTCACTATAGTGAGCAAGAAAATGGTTCTCTTCATCCCCCTCTCTCGGTGACGATACTGGCAACAGTGTATCCGGCAGATTGGACCTCTACTATGCATTGTTAGTGTCATTACATAAAGGATTGCCTACCTAGTACAATCAACGCCTTAGAAGGCAAGAGGGATCGTCATGAATAAGAAGACAAGAGGAGACCAAGTCAACGCCAGATACGAGGAGCCACCTTCACCCCATCACTTCAACAGGCGAGAAGTTGTCGAAGAATCTTCAGGCTCAACCCGGAATTGTTTCATCGAACAACTACAAGAGACGTAGCAACACCTGACGAAAACCCAAAAGACTGCATGAGGCACGAAGTAAAGCACGACTACTTAGTCCGAGAACCCCTAGGGTAGGATGAGTCGTGTACCCCCTATGCGTAGTCGAGTCCGTATGATTGTTCGAATAGAACCATGATTGTGTGTTGCTTGTTTTATTTGTTTGTCTTTTGATATCAGTCGATCTTTTTGCCCTAGGCAACAAGTATGCGACAATATCACCTGCCTTATTTTTTTTGTTTGTTTTTGGCCCTTTCGGCACTTGTTGTTTGCACTTGCACTATAGAACCCCCTTTAGGGATCCCCCCTCCTCTATGCGAATTTTCCCTCTCGTCTCCCTCTCCTCAGCCGAAGACTGACAAGGCAAGGTACACCAAGGATTCTACTTCGACAACCAACAAGCACTGAAGACTTTTATTACAACCTCCTCGACCAAGTACCACCCCGTATGTTTACACCTCAAGACTAGAACCCTATCCCTAGACCCTACAGGACTTCACGATATACCCCAGCTCGAAACCTTAACCATGAGCTTAACCTACGGAATCACAAGAGAACAAGTTAAGCTGCAGTAAGCCTTGCTTATCACTGGGTTCATTATGGAACTAATGGGCATAGTGAATGAGCACATTATCTTCCTAAGATAGCACCAGAACTGATGATGCCATAGGGCGGACCAATCCGAGGATATAGGAATAGAGGACAAATGACTTGATGAGTTTATATCAATGACTTGAGGAATTATATGAGACTATTTGGTGGATTATGAGGCTTTGATGATGGTAGATGAACTTGGTGGGATCACGAGTATAGATTAGCATAGCTTTCATTACCCCTGAGTAAATTGGATTTGATAGGACAATTATGATCGCAAGCTAAAATTCTTGGATGTATAAGGATTTGACTTAGCCAGTGGATATGGATAGGAGATAGTTGATATTACAATAATGACTTGGGGCAAGGTGAAGAAATTCTCGTTGGACAAGAGATTTGGATTTAAGTAGGTGATTCTAGATGAATATAGATGCTGAGTATGTCTACATGGTTCGGAGTAAATTGGATTTAGACTGATGGTCTCAATCATGATACCATGTTTCTCGGTGGACGATAAACTAGGAGATTGGACTAATTGTTGGAGTTTATTTAGGCATATTTATGAGCTTGACCTTGGAGTATTACTAGATCACAATAACGGAAATTGGTGGACTGACTATAGTAAGGCAACCCTTTCAAGTATTTGGGGATTATATGGTCTTTAGGAGATCACGTGGAACACCATAAACTTTGGATTGGTAGAGTTAATGGATTGTGTAGTGATTGATGGAACTTAATGGGCTGTTGGGGTTGACTCATAGGAAGGAAACAAGATCTTGGAGTGGCATACGACGTGTTTCCTTAGAATATATATGCACTATCTTGGACCTTGGAAGGATAGGCTGAGCACTTGGATTGTGGTGTTAAAATTCAAGCTTGGCAGCTTATGCTCTACCCATGGATTTTTAGGGGTAGCCACACACATGAGTTTGGGGATAGTTGACATGTATGATTTTTGTTACCTCCTCTCGAGGGTCAGGAGGACATGAATAGCATGAGTGATGATTGGAGTTGACCTATACGAAATGATGCTTTCAGCAGTACAAGGTGATCTGTTTGGAGGACTAAGTAGAGCAATTGGCATCTCAGGAATTGTGCTCAAGGATAAACGTTCACTCGCACCCTAGAATCCTTGAAACCCTCAAGCCCTACCAAGCCATAACATGGTCAGATCATGGCCATGGGCTTTGGCCCAGGTCGAGAAGACCCTGACCCATACTCAACTGGGACCACCACCAATGCCCCAGCCTACTTTACGTACCCCATAGACTTCATGGAGTACTTGGACAAGTTGGTTGTCATCTTTATTTTTGGTAACATACTTGTCTACCCGAAGACGGAAGAAGAATCACTGAGCTGGTCAAGGAACACCTGAAGATCGCCATGTCCAGGAGGAAGAACTACATCAACCACCATCGACATGAAGTAAACCTCCACATCGAAGACCAGGCATATCTGCAAGCCACTTCTCTCAAAGGAACCAAGCATTTTCGTGTCAAAGGGAAGCTCATACCAAGATTTATCGGCCCCCTTCGAGATCACTCCAAGGTTTAACAACCCCCTCTGAGATCACTACAAGACGAAGAGAAGACAGTTACCGGCTGGAGTTGCCACCTGAGTTACCTGATGTGCACAACGCTTTCCATGCGTCACAACTCCGGAAGTGTTTCCAACTTCCTAACTAGCCCGATCTCTACAAGGACATCGGTCGTCAAGCCACCGACCTCCAGCCCAACCTGGCATATGCGAGAAACCCCTTAGCAACCTGGATCGAGAAGAGCGTCATACACGAAGCCACACCATCAAGTACTTCAAGCTCAATGGAGCACTACACGGAAGCAGAAGCAACATGAGGACTTGAAGACTACCCCAGATCCAAGTTTCTGTATCCCTTTCCGCGCCTAGTTTGGGAATCTCAGGGACGAGATTCTTGTAAGGGGGGTAGGTCTGTCACACCCTTATTTTCATGGCACAACACTTAAAGTGATATATAATCATAAAATGTGGTTTGACAAAAACTTTTGTGTGTTTTGGACTTTGCCTTGAATAGATTTTTGTCTGTTGTTTGCAAGTGCTCTAAAAATTAAATAAATCCCCCAACTCTTATACTCCTTCTCCTTGATCCAAAACTTCTGCCCAATGATCATGCCATGTGTATAGTACAGTATAGAATTTTCTTATAAAAATAATTTGGCCAAAAAGTATTTTTCTAAATTTAGTTTCCAAAACCCCCTGGATTGAGGTTGCACTATGAGTACTTGATTTGGGGTATTAAAAATATTTCAAAGAGTATATTTGAAACCTATTAGGTATAGGACTCCCCAAAACTACAAAAATATATTTTTAAAAGTTATTTTATTGTTTTATTTAAAGGATTTTTTTTCTTTAGACCAGAAATGGTATTTAATAGGTTAAAATTATTTTAATGCTTTAAAAATATTTGTGAAAATTTAGGGAAACTCAGTGGACATATATTGTCCATATATATGAGTTTGAACACATGGTCATGTTCAAAATATTGGTCAAATACCTCAAAAACCCTTCCTGGATATTTCAAGATTTTGAAATATTTACAAAGGAAATATTCTCCAAAAATTCCAAGAAAATCCTATCATGTCACATATGATATGTTTGATGATCTTGACAAGTCTCATGTCATGGAGAATAGTATAACCCCATGAAACCCTCTCAAAACCATTTCTGCCCTTTTTCAAGTTTGAACAACTTTGCATTAGCAAACTTGTCCAGATACTCTCAAGCTTGGTCCACATGCTGAAATGGTCTAATAAATCATCTAGACCAAGTAGAACAAGTTGGAGAACAATTTAACTTGATCAAAGTGCCCCAAAACCCTTCCTGTCCAGGACCAGATTTGAACAACTCTACATTACCAACTTTCTCTCCTTGATTCCAACTTTCGTGAGCATGATCACATGACCAAATGAGGCCACCACACCAAGTGGTGCATCAAGGAGAAGTGAATTGATCAGCTACACAAGTTCATTTCTGCCAATTTCTAGGGTTTACAAAAGTTGCATTGGCAACTTTTCCCAAATGAACTCAATCTTGGTGGAACCTCTTATTTTATCATACCATTTGACCCTGTCAAGCCTCATGACAAATGGAAATCATCTTATTGCCCAAACCAACATCAAACACCTTCTGGCAGTATCTCAAAATTCATGTTTTAACCCCTTCCACTAATCTCCAAGAGTTCTCCTTTCTACAACAGCCCCTCCTAGTCCCCCTCTACCTCTGGTGTGCTTCCCTGCCCGAGAGGCAATGATGAAGGGGGGCAGGGATCCATATTTCTTCTCTGGACAACCACTTTTTCCTCCCTTTCTCATCTCTCTCTCACTCCTGGCAAGTTCCAGAGCATCCAAAGCCTCCACCCCTCTTGTTTATTCCCCCTGCAGACGCCAGACACAAGTGGGCGCGCGAGTGCACACAAAAAGCCACGGGTGCCGGCAAAAGACACGCTCTGGAGCGCGAGGCAGAGCAGGCGACCGTTGACGCCGCTTCTCCCGTCCACCTCGAGCCTCCCCCTCGCGCTGGTCGAGGCCCTCGATGTCCGCAACACGACAGCCATGCAGGCCCCCTCCTCTCCCCTCCTCTATCTCACCCGGCCGCGCGTGCCCGACGCCGCCCGGCTTGGCCAATGCATGGCCTCGCACGCGCGAGCGCCAAAGCCCTGCCCTTCCTCTCCTCTCTCTCCCTAGCCACTGCAGTGCCCCCTCACCACCACCACCGACCCGTCCCGCACTCCATTACCTCCTCCCCGCGCTTGCCGTGCAGTGCCAAATTTCGCCCACGGCCTCCTCCGCGGCCACCCAAGCCATCGCCGCTGCAGCCCTCCACGCCATCCGTGCAGCACACGGATGGGTGCGGCGTGGTCTCTTGAGCTCGCTGGTGGGCGGGGCGTCATCGGAGATGCCTTGTAGCCCCGGCAATCACCGGCAGGATCAGCTCCTCCCCACGGCCAGAGCGCTCGTGGGAGGTGGAAGACGACCTGCCGCTGGGGCCCGCACGTCAGTGACCCAGCAGGCGGGCCCCTCCATTTAAGTGGAGACGCACTGGGCAAATACGCCTCCGGCGTGGACCCTGCGCGCATGCGGCTGAGCCAATGGGCCGGCCCAGTTGCGCCTCGGCGTAAACCCCGCCCGGTGTGCGTTGCCGCCGCTGGATTTGGCCCATTTAGGTAAATCCCCTTTTCTTTTTCTTTTTCCAGAAACTTGTAAAATCTCCCAATTATTCATATTACCTCCAAATTTAATGAATCAAATTTCTGGTGACTCCATAAATCAAGTTCTATGTGATGGGCCATACTGGACATTTTTGTTATTCTTGGTTTTCACTAGACCTTTTAAAAAGGTGACTCCATATTGTTATTGCAACGGAATCATGATGAGGTGGTAACCACTTTGATGGGTTGCCTCCGTTACTTCCTTGTTGATACTTGCATTATGCATGACCCTACCATCCTATGAGGGTTATGCTGGTGGGAGTAGATAGGATGCTATAGTACTGGCTATGCAAATGGGACGGGAATATGCATGGTGATGGAGGCAGAGTACCTTCAAAAGACTTTTCGAAAACCCGTTGGGTGCCACTTGTGCCCGGGGGAGATGATGAGATGGGTAACCACTTGATGACGAAGTGGTGTACCGAGGCAAGTGTGTGTTGTTTTCAAAACGGATTGGTTTAAGTTGCGACCGTTATTCCAACCTTACATGCGCAACCACTCTACCCTTATATGGGAAAGGGCATTATTGATTACCTAGACTGATACTAGCTTTGATCCCGCATTACTAGTGACAGGAGAGTTGTTGGTGCGCTCTCTCGGGACGGGGTCGTGCCAGGTAGGGCAGCCATGACTGTTTTCACAGGGCACCGGACACACCGTTGGTACCCCGTGCTTGTGGTATGTGATGAATATGGGAGCGAGGCTCCACAACCTTATGATGTGAAATGTTAGGCACGGGGGTTACTACCAATCGAGTGGACTCCATGTTAGTGTCGTCTAGGGAAAGATAGTGATCGGGTGCTTACCCCGGGTACTTGAGGTATCGCGGGTTGTGGATGACACGGAAGTTCCCCGGATCTTGTGGGTACAGTGTGCAACCTCTGCAGAGTGTCAAACTATTCAAATAGCCGTGTCCACGGTCAAGGACACTTGGGTAACCACTCTTGGGCTACGTCCATATGTTTCTGAAAAACAACACAGTTTGGTGATATTGATGATGCGACTCGTGAGGAAGTCACGATGAGCTTGAGCATGAGTTGTTTATAACTCCACTCGATGTTGATGTCTGTAACCTCCTGATACATGTTGCAGACACATTCATGTCCTTGATAAATGTTGATCATACCTGCATGAGAAAAACTAGCTTTCCGCAATAATGCCAATTCAACAGCAGAGCCTTGCATAATTATTTTGTTATCACTCTTGGGTTGCTTGCGAGTACATTCAAACATACTCACTGGCTTGTCCCTGGCTATTTACTTGGCCAGGCTTGAAAGAGCAGGTATAGGAAGAAGAGACTTTGGTGACGATCGTGTGAGCTAGGACGCTTCCCAGTCAGAATGCCTGTAGGGTTAAGGTAGATGGCATGGGTCCGAGTTGTTATTGAAGATTTCCACTGCGATGATACACTCAAGACTTGACCATAATGGTCCTACTTGTGTAAAACAGTATGTAAGGATGTAAGACTCTTGTTATTCAGCTTCTGTGTGTTCAGTGAGCATTGATCTCTGGGATCACTGTACACGTGCATTCGGTGATCTCGACTTATGAGTCGGGGTCCCCACAATTAATAACAATTAAATGCCCCAATTCAAATATTTTATGACTTAAATTCTGTGCCCAACTTGTTCCCCAAAAATGTTCAATATTTTTGGTATGGGTCAAAACCATTGCCAAAAATATCAAACACCAAAGAAGAGCATTTTGGGTTCTTGAATGCAATTTATTTAAGCTGGAACTATTTGGATTTCAAAGTGCTAGGGTTTGATCATCCCCCATCTCAAAGTTTCATAGAATTTAAACATGATGCACACATGAAGCTAGCCCAGTGCATCGCCAGAAACTAGGGATGTGACACAAATCCCTCCAAGCCCCCTCGCGAGGCTGGTCCTGCCAGTGGTCCTCACGAGGGCGGTCACGCCACCCTTGGCGAGGGCCACGATCTTCCCATCGTCCTCCACCTCTTCCTCCTCCTCGGTCGTAGCCCCGATTGCTGCGCTCGGGGCGTCGCCCGACACGTCCATCTCGCACGGCCCTGAGCTCTTGGCATTCGTTGGTGTTGTGAGTGTGGAGGTCATGGTACATGAAGTACCGGTTGCCCTTGGACAACTCCGGCTGATCTCTGCCATGCTTGGTGTCTGACTCAGCTGCGAGCACAACTGCTCCTTTGCGCTTCACGTCCTTGGCCTTGGATTTCTTCTCCTCAAGATCAGCGGCTGGAAGCTCGAGGAGGGAGAGGCGTCCCTCCTCAGCCCTGGCGCACTTGGTCGCAAGTTGAACAACTCCAGAGATGTGCACAGGTCTTCGTGGATCGCCAGTTCCTCCTTCATCTTGATGTCGCGGACGCCATCAGAAAATGCTGAGATGATGGCCTCCTCAGTCACCCTGGGGATCTTGAGGCAAGCGTTGTTGAAGCGTTGAATGTACTTCTGTAGGTTCTCTCCAAGTTGTTGCTTGATGCGGCGCAAGTCGCTCACGGCCGGGGGCCGGTCGCGAGTGCCTTGGAAGTTGGCGATGAAGCGGGTGCGCATCACGTCCCGAGAGGAGATCGTGCTGGGAGGCGGGTTGAGGAGCTAGGTGTGGGCACCATCCTTGAGTGCCATGGGAAACCAGTTCGCCATGACTTTTTCGTCTCCGTTGGCCGCTTCGATGCCCAGCTCGTAGAGCTGGAGGAACTCCGCAGGGTCAGTTGTGCCATCATAGCGAGGAGGCAGATCCGGCTTGAACTTGCCCGGCCAGGCCACGCTGCGCAGCTCAGCGGTGAAGGCGCGGCAGCCTGCGGTGGCCACCGGGGGCCTTTGCTGACGGATGGCTTGATCCTGGGGGTCCCTACGCGCTGCCACCAGGAGCAGCGCGGGGTCTTGGCGTGCCGGAGCAGGAACGCGATCATGACGCACCGGTGCAGGGAGCACGCGAGCGCCTTCTTGAGGGCGAGGGACTTCTTGGTAGCTCCTTTCTTCCTGCGTGGGCGTTGGGTGTGGTGGGTCTCGCCCAGGGGTCGCGCGCCTTGGATCCAGGACACATTCTTGGAGAGGAGGCGGCGGAGGCGGCTCCGGAGCTGCGTTGCCCATGCAGGATGGGGGGCGATGCAGTGAAAGGGACGGCGCAGGGGAGCCCCCTGTGGCGCTGACGAGCTCGGTGATGCGAGCAAGCCACTCTTCGTAGAGGTTGTCGACGGGATGGTAGTGCAGGAGCTCACGTGCCAGGAGCAATGTGGCGTGCACGTCCGCAGGGACGCGATGAGCGTGCAAGGACGACCCCGCTAGAGTCAGCGATGGGGTGGCGGTGCGGACTTCTCGCCGCACCGAGGAATGCAGCGATGACGCCTGCTGCTCGTTCCCCGCCGGGCCGGTGGCGGCGTGGGCGGCAGGCGACGGGGAACGATGGGAGGCCCGCTGACAGGAGCCGTCTAGGCGACATGGGCAGCGAGAGCAGCCCGACGCTCGGCACGAGCTCGGCGAGCTTCAGCCATGGACGCGACGGACGGTGGAACGCGAGATGGCGGAAGGAAAGATTCTGGCACACCCCTACCTGGCGCGCCAAATGTCGGATTTCGGGTTCCGGGAGACCCTTGAGGTACGAACTCTGGGGTGCGCACGAGGATCTCTCCTCTACCAACCCACGTCCCAACGCCTCACTCGAAGTCTAGGCTAGCAAGATGAACAACACAAGGGACACGGAGTTTATACTGGTTCAGGCCACCATTGTGGTGTAATACCCTACTCCAGTATGTGGTGTGTGGATTGCCTCAGGGGCTGATGATGAACAATACAAAGGAAGAACTGCCTCGTGAGGGGAGGAGTTCTTATGGTGCTGTGTTTGGAGAGGAATTGCTCCGTCTCTGTTGGCTCTGGGTGAGATCTAGATGAGATCCTCCCTCCCTACTGTGGTGGCTAGCCCTATATATAGAGGCCCTGGTCCTCTCCCCAAATACTGAGCTAGAAGGGCGCCAACAGCGGCCATTTTGAAGGGGAACATCTAGTACACTTATCCTGACTAAAGTTGGTCTTCAACTGCCAAAGGCCCTGACGATGACGCCGTCTTGGGCTCCAAGATGACCTCCATCCTGCCGCTCCGCCGGTCTTGGTCTTGTTGCACCGAAATGGCAATCTTTGCCTGGTGCCTCGATACTCCGCACCTGCACTTGCCCCCTTTACACCAAAGAGGAAACAAGGACACTGCGCAGGCCGGCGCCAGCCTGGCGCCCGCCTGGTCTCGATCGTCATGGCTTGTGTCATGAGCACCTCGCGAGGTACCCTGCCTTGATCTCTCCGCCTCCTCGCGAGCCTGCCTGGTGAGGCCGCCTCTGAGGAAGCTTCTTGTTGTTCGCCCCGCGAGGCTTGGCCTCTCGCGAGGGTCTTGAGCTTGAGTTGGTGAAGATGGGCCGCACTGGGCCATCACTTTAGCCACACCGCAGGCTGCAGGCGGGCAAGTCTGGGAACCCCCGTTCCCAGAACACCGACAAACACGCTGGTGGAGCTGCGTTTGACGAGCTCGTTGTTGATGGTGTTGTAGGCGGACGCCCAGCATTTCACCTGCCGGGTTTCAATCTCGTACATGGGAAGGACCCCGTTCTCCAGGAACTTTGAGATGGACAGGGCCCAAGACGGGGCCGTCACCACGGCGAAGACGGCCACCAGGGTGGGTTCTAGGTCGGCAGCCCCCGAGCCAGGTTGAGCAGCCCTCGGGTCGGGGATGGCGACGGCCGGGTCGGGGATGATGGTGGCCGGGTTGGCGGCTTCGGTTTTCGGACCGAGTTCGGCAGTCCTCGGTCCGAGTTCAGCAGTCTCCAGGCCGGGTTCTGAAGTCCCCGGGTCGGGTTGAGGCTCGATCGGGTCGTCCGGGACATGGATGGACTCGGAGTCCGGAGACAGCTTGACGGATGACTTATGCAAGTTCTCGAGGGAGACGTCGGACGGGATAGACTGCCAGGACGAGGCGATCTTGGCGAGCGTGTCGGTTGCCTCGTTCTCCACGTGCAGGACATGGAGGAACTCGCAGCCCTCGAACGATCCAGACAGCTTCTGGACGAGGAAGTGGTAGCTTGCCATGTTGGCGTCATGGGCATCCCACTCGCCAGAGCACTGTTGCACCACCAGATCCAAGTCGTCGTAGCACAGGATGCGCCGGATGCCAAGTTCCTTGGCGAGCCGAAGGCCATGCACAAGGGCCTCGTACTCGGTGATGTTGTTGGAGGCGGCGAAGTGGATCTGGAGCGTGTAGCGGAGTCGGTCGCCCTTCGGGGAAGACAACACAATGCCGGCCCCTAGGTCGAGACGCATCTTCGATCCGTCAAAGTGCATGCGCCAGTGCGTTGAGTCTGGTGGCGGCGGCAGGTACTGGGTCTCAGTCCAGTCGACGAGGAAGTCGGCCAGGGCCTGGGACTTGATCGTGGTGCGGGGCTCATGGAGGATGGTGTGGCCGGATAGCTCAAGCGCCCACTTGGTGACCCGGCCAGTGGCGTCCCGGCACCCGATGATCTCGCCGAGGGGGGCCGTGCTGACCACGGTGATAACATGCTCTTGGAAGTACTGCTTCAGTTTCTTGGCAGTGAAGTACACACCGTAACACATCTTTTGGTAGTGTGGGTAATTCTGCTTGGAGGCCGAGAGCACCTCGCTCAGGTAGTAGGTCGGGCGCTGGACGGCTTGGACCTTGCCCTTCTCTGGTTGCTCGACCACCAGCACCGTGTTGACCAACCGTGAGGTCACGGCAATATAGTGCAACAGCGGCTCCTTCTCGGCCGGCACGGCCAGGACTAGTGTGGTGGAGAGCATGCGCTTGAGGTCTCGGAAGGCCTCGTCCGCCTGGTCATTCCATTCGAACAACGTCGTCTTCTTCATCAGCTAGTATAGGGGCAGGGCCCTCTCGCCCAGCCGGCTGAGAAACCGGCTGACCGAGGCCAAGCAGCCAGTGAATTTCTGGACATCGCGCAGCCGAGCCGGCTTGCGCATGCGCTCGATGGCCTTGATCTTCTCCGGGTTCGCCTCAATGCCATGCTCCGAGACGAGGAAGTCGAGTAGCTTTCTAGCCGGGCCACGGAAAATGCATTTCTCCAAGTTGAGCTTGACCTTGTATTCACGCAGGCTGGCGAATGTTTCCTTCAGGTCGTCGAGGAGCGTGAGGTGCTTCTTGGTCTTCACCATGATGTCGTCCACGTAAACATGGATGTTGTGGCCGAGTTGCGGCAGCAAGCATTTCTGCATGCAGCGCTGGAAGGTGGCGTCGGCGTTCTTTAGGCCGAATGACATGGTGATGTAGCAATACGCCCCAAAGGGCGTGATGAAGGACGTCTTCAGGGCGTCGGTCGGGTCTTGCTCAGGCTAGTTTAGTCGATGCACATGCGCCAGGTCTTGTTCTTCTTTAGGACGAGGACTGGGTTGGCCAGCCACTCGGGGGGGAACACTTCCATGATGAACTCGGCCGCCAAAAGCTTGGCAACTTCTTCACCGATGGTTCTTCTCTTCTCTTCAGAAAAACATTGTAGGGGTTGGCGGACAGGCTTGGCGTCCTTGTAGACGTGGAGTTTGTGCTCACCGTACTTCCTCGGGATACCCGGCATGTCCTTGGGGGTCCATGCAAAAATATCCCGATTCTCACGGAGGAAGTCGATGAGCTCGCCTTCCTATTTGCTGTCGAGGCGGGTGCCTACGACAATGTACTTGCTGCAGCTGGGGTCTTCCGAATTCAACATCTCTTTCTTGGTCTCCTTGGAGGGCTTGAAGGCGGCCTCGTCAGCCGGCTCCTCGGCCGGGATCGGTGCGGCTGATGCCTCGCCGGCCAGGGCGATGATCCGGTCGAGCTGGCGCCGCTCCTCGGCTATGACCAGCGACTCGACCAGCTTGGCGCTGTCTCGGGCACACTCCAGGGACTTTCGGTAGTCGCCGGTGACGGTGATGAGGCCCTTCGGACCCGGCATCTTCATCTTCAGGTATGCGTAGTGGGGGACCGCCATGAATTTGGCGAGCGCGGGTCGACCCAGCAATGCGTGATACGCACTGGACAGGTCCACCACCTCGAACCAGATCAAATCATGGAGGGCTTCTACATCAACACCATAGCCTCTCTGATCAAGTGTGAGTAGTTTACCACAGACCTTCGGGTCCATAGTTATTAGCTAGATGGCTTCTTCTCTCTCTTTGATTTTCAATACAAAGTTCTCCTTGATCTTCTTGGAGATCTATTCGATGTAATTCTTTTTGCGGTGTGTTTGTCAAGATCCGATAAATTGTGGGTTTATGATCAAGATTATCTATGAACAATATTTGAATCTCCTCTGAATTCTTTTATGTGTGATTGGTTATCTTTGCAAGTCTCTTTGAATTATCAGTTTGGTTTGGCCTACTAGATCGATCTTTCTTGCAATGGGAGAAGTGCTTAGCTTTGGGTTCAATCTTGCGGTGTCCTTTCCTAGTGACAGCAGGGGCAGCAAGGTGCTACGTCTTGAGCTTGCGTTGGTTTTCCTTGAAGAGGAAAGGGTGATGTAGCAAAGTAGCGTAAGTATTTCCCTCAGTTTTTGAGAACTAAGGTATCAATCCAGTAGGAGGCTCCTCAGAAGTCCCACACACCTACACAAACAAACAAGAACCTCGCAACCAACACAATAAAGGGGTTGTCAATCCCTTCATGGCCACTTGCGAAAGTGAGATCTGATAAAGATAATATGATAAGATAAATATTTTTGGTATTTTTATGATATAGATTGGAAAAGTAAAGATGAAAAATAAAAGTAGATTGAAAGCTTATATGATAAAACATAGACCTGGGGGCCATAGGTTTCACTAGTGGCTTCTCTCAAGATAGCATAAGCATTACGGTGGGTGAACAAATTACTGTCGAGCAATTGATAGAAAAGCGCATAGTTATGAGATTATCTAGGCATGATCATGTATATAGGCATCACGTCTGTGACAAGTAGATTGACTCCTGCCTACATCTACTACTATTACTCCACACATCGACCGACTCCTGCCTGCATCTGGAGTATTAAGTTCATAAGAACATTGTAACGCATTAAGAAAGATGACATGATGTAGAGGGATAAACTCATGCAATATGATATAAACCTCATCTTTTTATCCTCGATGGCAACAATACAATACGTGCCTTGCTGCCCCTACTGTCACTGGGAAAGGACACTGTAAGATTGAACCCAAAGCTAAGCACTTCTCCCATTGCAAGAAAGATCAATCTAGTAGTCCAAACCAAACTGATAATTCGAAGAGACTTGCAAAGATAACTTAATCACACATAAAAGAATTCAGAGGAGATTCAAATATTTCTCATATATAAACTTGATCATAAACCCACAATTCATTGGATCTCGACAAACACACCGCAAAAAGAGTTACATCAAAAAGACTCCAAGAAGATCGAGGAGAACTTTGTATTGAGATTCAATGAGAGAGAAGAAGCCATCTAGCTAATAACTATGGACCCGAAGGTACTACTCACAACACATCGAAGAGGACTTGGAGATGATGTAGAGACCCTCCATGGTCGATTCCCCCTCCGGCAAAACACCGGCGAAGGCTCCAAGATAGGATCTCGCGGATACAGAAGGTTGCGATGGTGGAAATAGTTTTTCGTCGTGCTCCTTGATGGTTTCAGGGTACGTGGGTATATATAGGAGGAAGAAGTAGGTTGGTGGATGCTCGAGGGGCCCATGAGGGTGGGGGCGCACCCACCCCTAGGGGGCGCGTCGGGCACCCTCTTGGCCGCCTCCTCTGTTGCTTGACGTCCACACCAAGTCCCCTGGATCACGTTTGTTCCAAAAAGATCGCTCCCGAAGGTTTCATTCCGTTTGGATTCCGTTTGATATTCCTTTCCTTCGAAACACTGAAATAGGCAAAAAAAATAGCAATTCAGGCTGGGCCTCCGGTTAGTAGGTTAGTCCCAAAAATGATATAAAAGTGTAAAGTACAACCCATAAACATCCAAAACGGGTAATATAATAGCATGGAACAATCAAAAATTATAGATACGTTGGAGACGTATCAAGCATCCCCGAGCTTAATTCATGCTCGCCCTCGAGTAGGTAAATGATAAAAACAGAATTTTTGATGTGGAATGCTACATAGCATAATTCTCAATGTAATTTTCTTTATTGTGGCATGACTGTTCAGATCCAAATGATTCAAAATAAAAGTTCATATTGACATAAAAAATAGTAATACTTCAAGCATACTAATCAAAGCAATCACGTCTTCTCAAAATAGCATGGCTAAAGAAAGTTATCCCTACAAAATCATATAGTCTGGTTGTTGCTCTATTTTCATCACACAAAGTATTTAATCATGCACAACCACGATGACAAGCCAGGCAATTGTTTCATACTTTAGTAATCTCAAACCTTTTCAACTTTCACGCAATACATGAGCGTGAGCCATGGACATAGCACTATATGTGGAATAGAATGGTGGTTGTGGAGAAGAGAAAAAAGGAGAAGATAGTCTCACATCAACTAGCCATATCAACGGCTATGGATATGCCCATTAATAGATATTAATGTGAGTGAGTAGGGATTGCCATGCAGCGGATTTACTAGAGCTATAAATGTATGAAAGCTCAACAAAAGAAACTAAGTGGGTGTGCATCCAACTTGCTTGCTCACGAAGACCTAGGGCATTTTGAGGAAGCCCATCATTGGAATATACAAGCCAAGTTCTATAATGAAAAATTCTCACTAGTATATGAAAGTGACAACATAGGAGACTCTCTATCATGAAGATCATGGTGCTACTTTGAAGCACAAGTGTGGTAAAAAGGATAGTAGCATTGTCCCTTCTCTCTTTTTCTCTCATTTTTTTATTTGGACTTTCTCTTTTTTTATAAAGTCCGAAGTCTCATACTGACTTGTGGGGGAATCATAGTCTCCATCATCCTTTCCTCACTTGGGACAATGCTCTAATAATGAAGATCATCACACTTTTATATACTTACAACTCAAGATTACAACTCGATACTTAGAACAAGATATGACTCTATATGAATGCCTCCGGCGGTGTACCGGGATATGCAATGAATCCAGAGTGACATGTATGAAAAATTATGAAGGTGGCTTTGCCACAAATATGATGTCAACTACATGATCATGCAAAAGCAATATGATGATGTGTGTCATAATAAACGGAACAGTGGAAAGTCGCATGGCAATATATCTTGGGATGGCTATGGAAATGCCATAATAGGTAGGTATGGTGGATGTTTTGAGGAAGGTATATAGTGGGTGTATGGTACCAGCGAAAGTTGCGCGGCACAAGAGAGGCTAGCAATGGTGGAAGGGTGAGAGTGCGTATAATCCATGGACTCAACATTAGTCATAAAGAACTCATATACTTATTGCAAAAATCTACAAGCCTTTGAAAACAAATTACTACGCGCATGCTCCTAGGGGGATAGACAGGTAGGAAAATACCATCTCTCGTCCCTGACCGCCACTCATAAGGAAGACAACCAATAAATAAAATTGTGCTCCAACTTCATCACAAAGCGGTTCACCATACGTGCATGCTACCGGAATCACAAACTTCAACACAAGTATTCTTTAAATTCACAATTACCCAACTAGCATGACTTTAATATCACCACCTCTATATCTCAAAAAAATTATCAAGTATCAAGTTGATCATAACATCCAATTCACTTTCTATGATAGTTTTTATTATACCCAACTTGGATGCCCATCATTCTAGGACCAATTTTATAACCATAGCAAATACCATGCTGTTCTAAGAGGCTCTCAAAATAATATAAGTGAAGCATGAGAGATCAACAATTTCTACAAAATTAAGCCACCACCGTGCTCTAAAAGATATAAGTGAAGCACTAGAGCAAAAACTATCTAGCTCAAAAGATATAAGTGAAGCACATAGAGTATTCTAATAAAATCTAAATCATGTGGGTTTCTCCCAAAAGGTGTGTACAGCAAGGATGATTGTGGTAATCTAAAAGGCAAAGAGTAATATCATACAAGATGCTCCAAGCAAAACACATATCATGTGGCGAATAAAAATACAACTCCAAGTAAAGTTACCGATAAACGAAGACGAAAGAGGGGATGCCTTCCGGGGCATCCCAAAGCTTAGGCTTTTGGTTATCCTTGAATATCTTGGGGTGCCATGGGCATCCCCAATCTTAGGCTCTTGCCACTCCTTATTCCATAGTCCATCACATCTTTACCCAAAACTTGAAAACTTCACAACACAAAACTCAACAAGAAATCTCATAAGCTCCGTTAGTGCAAGAAAGAAAAACCACCACATAAGATACTGTAATGAACTCATTATTTATTTATATTGGTGTTAAACCTACTGTGTTCCAACTTCTCTACGGTTCATACCCCTTTATACTAGCCATAGATGCATCAAACTAAACAAACAACACACGAAAAACAGAATCTGTCAAAAACAGAATAGTCTGTAGCAATATGTAACTCTCGAATACTTATGGAACTCTAAAAATCTTACCAAAATAGGAAGTCCTGGGAAATTTTTTTATTGATCTACATCAAAAAGAATCAACGCAAAATCACGTTTCTGTGAATTACTAAAATTATTTTCGTGCACACAAAAGTTTCTGTTTTTCAGCAGAATCAAATTAACTATCACCGTAGGTTATCCTATAGGTTCTACTTGGCACAAACACTAATTAAAACATGAAAACACATCTAAACAGAAGCTAGATGAAATATTTATTACTAAACAGAAGCAAAAGGCAAGAAACAAAAATAAAATTGGGTTGCCTCCCAACAAGCGCTATTGTTTAACGCCCCAAGCTAGGCATAAAAGCGAGGATAGATCTAAGTAGTGTCATCTTTGGCACTCATTTCATAAGTAGCTCGCATGATAGACTCTTAAGATAATTTAAATTTCTTTATAGGGAAGTGTTCCATGCCTTTTAACGGAAATTAGAATCTAATATTCCCTTCCTTCATATCAATAATTGCACCAATCGTTCTAAGGAACGGTCTACCAAGAATAATACGACATGAAAGATTGCAATCTATGTCAAGAACGATAAAATCTACGGGCACATAATTTCTATTTGTAACAATAAGAACATCATTGATCCTTTCCATGGGTTTCTTAATGGTGGAATCCGCAAGGTGCAAATTTAAAGAGCAATCATCAAAATCATGGAAACCGAGAATATCACATAAAGTTTTCAAAATCGTGGAAACACTAGCACCCAAATCACACAGAGCATAACACTCATGATATTTAATTTTAATCTTTATAGTAGGTTCCCACTCATCATAAAGTTTTCTAGGTATAGAAACTTCCAAATTAAGTTTTTCTTCATAAGATTGCATCAAGGCATACAATATATTTGGTAAAAGCTTTATTTTGACTATAAGCTTGAGGAGAATTCAATATGGATTGCAACAAGGAAATACAATCTATTAAAGAACAATTATCATAATTAAATTCCTTGAAATCCAAGATAGTGGGTTCAATGCTATTTAAAGTCTTGACCTCTGCTACGTCTCCAACGTATCTATAATTTATGAAGTATTCGTGCTATTATATTACCCATCTATGGTGTTTTATATGCATTTATATATCATTTTATATGATTTTTGGGACTAACCTATTGACCTAGAGCCCAGTGCCAGTTTCTGTTTTCTCCTTGTTTTTGTGTTTTACAGAAAAGGGATACCAAACGGAGTCCAAATGACGTGCCAATTTTTGAGGATTTTTTATGGACCAAAAGAAGACCACGAAGCATCGGAGTTGGGACAGAAGAGCTCCAGGCTGCCCACGAGATAGGAGGGCGCGCCCCTAGGGGGGGCCTGTCTCGTGGACGGCCCGGAGACCCCCCTGACGTGAAACCAACGCCAATAGTTCCTATAAATACTGAAACTTTCAGGAATTAACCTAGATCGGAAGTTCCGCCGCCGCAAGCTCTGTAGCCACGAGAAATCAATCTAGGCCCTCTCCGGCACCCTGTCGGAGGGGGCCATCATCACCAGAGGCCATGGAGGAGGATCTCAGAGGGGCCATCATCGCCATGAAGGCCAAGGACCAGAGGGGGAAAGCCATGGAGGAGGAAGCACAAGGGGGAGAACCTCTCCTCCTCTCTCTTGGTGGCACCGGAGTGCCATCGGGAGGGGAATCATCACCACGGTGATCGTCTTCATCAACATCACCATCATCATCACCATCCTCATCTCTTTTACGCGGTCCACTCTCCTGCACCCCGCTGTAATCCCTACTTGAACATGGTGCTTTATGCTACATATTATGATCCAATGATGTGTTGCCATCTTATGATGTTTTGAGTAGATATCTTTTGTCTTTGGGTTGTTTGATGATCTAGATTGGTATGAGTTGTATATTTCACTTTGATGTTTTCCTATGTGCCCTCCGTGTCGCGCAAGCGTGAGGGATTCCCTCTGTAGGGTGTTGCAATACGTTCATGATTCGCTTATAGTGGGTTGGTGAGTGACGGAAACACAAACCCGAGTAAGAGGGGTTGTTGAGTATGGGAATAAAGAGGACTTGATGCGTTAATGCTATGGTTGGGTTTTACCTTAATGATCTTTAGTATTTGCGGACGCTTGCTAGAGTTCCAATCATAAGTGCATATGATCCAAGTAGAGAAAGTATGTTAGCTTTTCCCTCTCCCTCATATGAAATTGCAATAGTGACTACCGGTCTTGTTAACAATTGCTTAGGACAATTCCGCACACCGATCCACCATTATTCCACACTCGCTATTTATATTATTTAGTAATATATTCTAACTTTATGATAACAGCACCTACTTTTATGTTTTAGCTCTCCGACATCATACAAAGTTATCTTCTTCATACCCACAACACGGTTTTATTTCTTGTTTCTAGTTGGAAGCAAACGTTTGGTGCACGTAGAGTATCAGTGGCAGATAGGGCTTGAGAGAATATTGATCTTACCTTTAGCTCCTTGTGGGTTCGACACTCCATACTTATCACTTCCACTTTTGAGAATTGCTACGATGATTCCCTGCACTTGGGGATTATCAAGCTCTTTTCTGGCGCCGTTGCCGGGGAGCAATAGCGCGGGGTTGATATTCTCGTGTGTGCTTGTTTGCTTTCTTTACTTAGTAGATTTTGTTTTTCCTTTTTGTTCCTGTTTAGCTGTGGGTGAAACATACAAAAAAATTTAAAAAGAATGAAAATACCAAAAAGGAATTGCTTGCCTCTCATGCCTAAAAAAAGTTTTTTTCAAAAAGAGAAGTGATTGGAAAGTTATGCATTGAAGAAGTGAGGGTCGACCTTGAGCACTTGTGTTCATGCTCACGGAGAGAATGTAGAATTTTTCATGGAAGTTTCTCTGTAAATAATTATCCCCTTGTATATAACCATTGTATTATAAACATGATGTGTCAAGCTTTGGTTTTAGCATGATAAGATTGCTTGTTTACTATGTGCAGAACAAAAACAGAAACTTTGGCTGTAGTGCATGAATTTACATTTTTTACTGGAAAGTCAAATGGGCCTGAAACTTTTTTCACATTACTTATGTACAAATTTTTCAAATTGTTAAATTTATTTCATAATTTTTGGAGTTACAGAAGTTTACTAAACTTCCAGATCACAGACTGTCCTGTTCTTAACAGATTCTGTTTTTCGTGTGTTGTTTGCTTATTTTGATGCATCTATGGCTAGTATAGGGGGGTATGAACCATAGATAAGTTGGAATACAGTAGGTTTAACACCAGTATAAACAAAGAATGAGTTAATTACAGTACCTTAAAGTGGTAGTTTGCTTTATTACACTAACGGATCTCACAAAGTTTTGTTTAAGTTTTTGTGAATGAAGTGTTTGAAGAACGAGGAGTTACCGATTGGAGAAGCATAAAGAGAGACAAGAGTTTAAGCTTGGAGATGCCCAAGGCACCCCAAGTAAATATTTCAAAGGATACTCAAGCATCTAAGCTTGGGGATGCCCCGGTTGGCATCCCATCTTTCTTCTTCGACAAATATCGGTATACCTCGGTTTTTGTTTTGTTCACATGACTTGTGTCCTTTGTGTTTGTATTTTCCTTTAATATTAATGCTAGTATGAGATAGATCTTCATTGATTTATATAATACTTCATGTGCTTCACTTATATCTTTTAAGTATGATCTTATAGAATTACTCTATGTGCTTCACTCAAATCGTTTGAGTATGGTTTTATAGAACGCTTCGTACGCTTCACTTGTATATTTTTGAGCTTGTATGTTGGCTAGTCTATATTAATTGTAAAATGCTCCAGGAACTTCACTTATATCTTTTGAAGTATGAATAATGCTATAGTTTAAAGTGGGTTTGGAAGAGTGTCAACTTTAGGAATTAGTGATCCCACTATCTTGGAGGATGTTGAATCTTTGTACGATATTTATGAAAGTGGATTTGGAAGAGTGTCAACTTTAGTTAGTATTCCACTATTTCGGAAGAGTTCCAATTGAGTATGAGAACAAAGTTGCTATCCATGTTGCTACTAAAAAAATTATGAGGGAGGAATATGTGCTTGTAGGAGTTGCAATAATATCAAGTTTCCTCTCTATGTGCTTAAATTTTTGAAGTTATACTTGTTTTGCCTTCCTATGCTAGTTGATTCTTGTTCCTAAAAATTGTGTGCTAACAAAATCCCTAGGCATAGGAAGTGGGTTAGATTTAAATATGCTAGTCATATTCTTCATGATGCTCTCTTTGTGTTTCAACTCTTTTCTTTTATGCGAGCGTCGTTGAAATCATCATGCCTAGCTAAAAGGCCTTAAAGAAAAGCGCTTGTTGGGAGACAACCCAATATTTATCCTTACTGTTTTTGTGTGTCTACATGATTAAGCTACTGTAGTAATCATGTTTTATAGCTTTTGTTTCAATAGAGTGCCAAGTAAGACCTTTGGGAAGACTTGGGTGAAAGTTGATGTGATCTTTCTGTAAAAAGCAGAAACTTTGCGCTCACGAGATTAGCTGTCATTTTTTACAGAAGAGCGATTTTGAGTTGATTCTTTTTGAATAAGATTAATAGACAAATTCCTCACGTCCAACAATTTATTTCATAATTTATGGAGTAGCATAAGTATGGTTATTGTTCAGATCATTACAGAATGTTCTGTTTCTGACAGATTCTGTTTTCATTGCATAGTTTGCTTGTTTCCTAGTTTCTATGGCTTATATTTATCAATATAAATTGTAGAAATAATATGGTACAGTAGGAATTATTTGAAAACAATTATGAACCTTGTATTTTACAGTACCAAAGCGCATGGTTTACTCTTTATCATACTAACCTATCTCACGAAGTTTGGTTGAGTTTTGTGTGGTTGAAGTTTTCAAGTTTTGGGTAAAGATTCGATGGACTATGGAATAAGGAGTGGTAAGAGCCTAAGCTTGGGGATGACCAAGGCACCCTAAGGTAATATTCAAGGACAACCAAGAGCCTAAGCTTGGGGATGCCCCGGAAGGCATCCCCTCTTTCGTCTTCGTTCATCGGTAACTTTACTTGGAGCTATATTTTTATTCACCACATGATATGTGTTTTGCTTGGAGAGTCATTTACTCTTGCTATTATTTGCTTGATATTATTTAGAATAGTGTTTTGCATCTTTAGTTTCAATAAAAATGTCAAGGATAGCCTTTACCATGCTTATTTTGCTAGTATACATGTTGCTGTTTGAAAACAGAAAGTTTACCACTGTTGCAAAAATTCCCTAGAAAAGTCAGAGAATGGTATAACGTTGAATCTTTTTGCATATTAATCTCTGATAAATGTATTACAGTGGGAATTTTAGTTAATAATTTTTGGAGTTAGGTAAGTATTGATACTCTTGCATCCTTTACAGACTGTACTGTTTTGGCAGATTGCTTTTATGTTTGCATTGTTTGCATATGTTTGCTTGTTTAATGATTCTATTTGAGGATAGGAGTATTAAATATGCAGAGACATTTATTATGAAATGTTGAATAATAATTTAAGTGATTTGTTACAGTATAAAATGATAAGGTTTTGCATTGGTTTATAGTAACCTATCTCACGAGTTCTTGTTGAGTTTGTTGTGAATGAAGCTTATGATAAAAAGAGAAACCGTGATATGAGAGGAATTAAGGAGACATAAAAGCTCAAGCTTGGGGATGCCCAAGGCACCCCAAGATAATATTTCAAGAAGTCTCAAGCATCTAAGCTTGGGCATGCCCCGGTAGGCATCCCACCTCTCTTCTTCAACAACTATCAGTTAGTATCGGTTGAGCCTAAGTTTTTGCTTCTTCACATGAGTTGTGATGTCCTTGCAATGTAATTTTATTTCAATTTTACTTGCTGTTTGAATAAAATCATTGGATCTGAATTAGTGAATAAAAAGGGGAACCCTTCCAAGGCTAGTTAATTATTTGACTACTCGGTGTCTTTCACTCATATCTTTTGGAGTAGTTTTTCATTTACTCATGTGCTTCATGTATATCCTATGAGTAAATAGGGGAATGAATTGAATGTCATAAATTTGAATTTTTATATGTTTCATATGCTTATAACATGGTTAGTGATGACTTCACACATAGAAAGTATGAGGCATAAAAGTTGTTGAGAGTTTATAAACGTAGTTTTGGTCATCGTTGCAATTAATAGGAAGTAATAAGGAAAGAGAGGTTCACATAAAAATATATTATCTTGGACATATTTTATGATTGTGAAGCACTCATTAAGTATGACATGCTAAAAGAGTTGACATTGGACAAGGAAGACAACATAATGGTTTATGTTTTCCGACATCTCAGTTAAAGTATATTGCCATTGACCTTCCAAACATGTTGAGCTTGCCTTTCCCCCTCATGCTAGCCAAAAATTCCTAGCACCAAGTAGAGATACTACTTGTGCTTCCAACTATCCTTAAACCCAGTTTTGCCATGAGAGTCCACCATATCTACCTATGGATTGAGTAAGATCCTTCAAGTAAGTTGTCATCGGTGCAAGCAATAAAAATTGCTCTCTAAATATGTATGACTTATTAGTGCAGAGAAAATAAGCTTTGTACGATCTTGTTGTGGAAGTAATAAAAGCGACGGACTGCATAATAAAGGTCCACATACAAGGGGCAATATAAAGTGACGTTCTTTTGCATTAAGATTTTGTGCATCAACTCTAAACGCGCATGACAACCTCTGCTTCCCTCTGCGAAGGGCCTATCTTTTACTTTATGTTTTTACTTTATGCTTGAGTCAAGGTGATCCTCACCTTTCCCTTTTTCATTTTATCCTTTGGCGAGCTCCTCGTGTTTGAAAGATCATGATATATATATCCAATTGGATGTAAGTTAGCATGGGCTATTATTGTTGACATCACCTAAAGGTGAATATGTTGGGAGGCAACACAATAAGCCCCTATCTTTCTTAGTGTCCAGCTGAAAACTCCATAACCACAAGTATTGCATGAGTGTTAGCAATTGTAGGAGACTATATGATAGTTGAGTGTGTGGACTTGCTAAAAAGCTCTATTCTTGACTCTTTCTGATGTTATGATAAATTGCAATTGCTTCAATGACTGAAATTATAGTTTGTTAGTTCTCAATGAAGTTTCTGAACCATACTTGACATTGTGAATAGATTGTTACTTGATCATGAAAAGTTTTATGAGATAAGCTACTATTATGACACATATTGATGCTAGAAAAGGTGATTGAAATTATCATTGATCAAACTTGTGCACCTACTAGCATTCACACTTCACAAATTATTTCTTTTATCATTTACCTACTCGAGGACGAGCAGGAATTAAGCTTGGGGATGCTGATACGTCTCCAATGTATCTATAATTTATGAAGTATTCATGCTATTATATTACCCATCTATGGTGTCTTATATGCATTTATATATCATTTTATATGATTTTTGGTACTAACCTATTGACCTAGAGCCCAGTGCCAGTTTCTGTTTTCTCCTTGTTTTGTGTTTTACAGAAAAGGGATACCAAACGGAGTCCAAATGACGTGCCAATTTTTGAGGATTTTTTATGGACCAAAAGAAGACCACGGAGCATCGGAGTTGGGCCAGAAGAGCTCTGAGCTGCCCATGAGATAGGAGGGTGCGCCCCTAGGGGGGCGCCCCCTTGTCCCATGGATGGCCCGGAGACCCCCCCCCCCCTGACGTGAAACCAACGCCAATAATTCCTATAAATACTGAAACTTTCGGGAATTAACCTAGATTGGAAGTTCCGCCGCCGCAAGCCTCTGTAGCCACGAGAAATCAATCTAGGCCCTCTCTGGCACCCTGTTGGAGGGGCCCATCATCACCAGAGGCCATGGAGGAGGATCTCACAGGGGCCATCATCGCCATGAAGGCCAAGGACCAGAGGGGGAAAGCCATGGAGGAGGAAGCACAAGGGGGAGAACCTCTCCTCCTCTCTCTTGGTGGCACCGGAGTGCCATCGGGAGGGGAATCATCGCCGCGGTGATCATCTTCATCAACATCACCATCCTCATCTCTTTTATGCGGTCCACTCTCTCGCACCCCGCTGTAATCCCTACTTGAACATGGTGCTTTATGCTACATATTATGATCCAATGATGTGTTGCCATCCTATGATGTTTTGAGTAGATATCTTTTGTCTTTGGGTTGATTGATGATCTAGATTGGTATGAGTTGTATGTTTCACTTTGATGCTGTCCTATGGTGCCCTCCGTGTCACGCAAGCGTGAGGGATTCCCGCTGTAGGGTGTTGCAATACGTTCATGATTCGCTTATAGTGGGTTGGTGAGTGACGGAAACACAAACCCGAGTAAGAGGGGTTGTTGCGTATGGGAATAAAGAGGACTTGATGCGTTAATGCTATGGTTGGGTTTTACCTTAATGATCTTTAGTATTTGCGGACGCTTGCTAGAGTTCCAATCATAAGTGCATATGATCCAAGTAGAGAAAGTATCTTAGCTTTTGCTTCTCCCTCATATGAAATTGCAATAGTGACTACCGGTCTTGTTAACAATTGCTTAGGACAATTCCGCACACCGATCCACCATTATTCCACACTCGCTATTTATATTATTTAGTAATATATTCTAACTTTATGATAACATCACCTACTTTTATGTTTTAGCTCTCCGACATCATACAAAGTTATCTTCTTCATACCCACAACACAGTTTTATTTCTTGTTTCTAGTTGGAAGCAAACGTTCGGTGCACGTAGAGTCGTATCAGTTGCAGATAGGGCTTGAGAGAATATTGATCTTACCTTTAGCTCCTTGTGGGTTTGACACTCCATACTTATCACTTCCACCTTTGGGAATTGCTACGATGATTCCCTGCACTTGGGGATTATCAACCTCTCCAATCCCAATTTTACCAAATTTAGCATCAAGATCTAAAAACTCTGAATCATTGGGACGCCTTTTAACTAAAGTTGACTCATCTTCAGTCCCATCATTATCAAGATTCATATTGCAAAACAAAGATTTAATAGGGGACACATCAATAACTTTTAGATCTTCATCATTATTTTCACCTAATCCTTCTGGTTTGGCAGCCATCTTATTGACCAAGGTGGCTTGCTTATCAGAAATTTGGGCTATTGATTTTTCAATACGAGTAATTTGAGAGTTCAAACCATAAAATTCCTTAGACATATCATCAAGCTCTTTCTTCATATACTCCATAAAGCTTTTTGTTTTTAAGCTCTTTTCTAAAGAAACTATTATGCTCAAATTGTAAAGTCATAAAACTTATAATGTTTAATTCAATCTCATCCAACCTTCTAAGATGAAGGTCGGTGTTCTTAGGTAAAGCCATAAGGGCAAACATGCACACAAGAAGACAAGCGAAAGAGAGAGGAAATTGGGAAAGAGAGGGCGAATAAAACGGCAAGGGTGAAGTGGGGGAGAGGAAATGAGAGGCAAATGGCAAATAATGTAATGCGAGGGAGATGAGTTTGTGATGGGTACTTGGTATGTCTTGACTTGAGCGAAGACCTCCCCGGCAACGGCGCCAAAAATCCTTCTTGCTACGTCTTGAGCTTCCGTTAGTTTTCCTTGAAGAGGAAAGGGTGATGCAGCAAAGTGGCATAAGTATTTCCCTCAGTTTTTGAGAACCAAGGTATCAATCCAGTAGGAGGCTCCTCAGAAGTCCCACGCACCTACAGAAACAAACAAGAACCTCGCAACCAACGCAATAAAGGGGTTGTCAATCCCTTCACGGCCACTTGCGAAAGTGAGATCTGATAGAGATAATATGATAAGATAAATATTTTTGGTATTTTTATGATATAGATTGGAAAAGTAAAGATGCAAAATAAAAGTAGATTGAAAGCTTATATGATAAAATATAGACCCGGGGGCCATAGGTTTCACTAGTGGCTTCTCTCAAGATAGCATAAGCATTACGGTGGGTGAACAAATTACTGTCGAGCAATTGATAGAAAAGCGCATAGTTATGAGATTATCTAGGCATGATCATGTATATAGGCATCACGTCCGTGACAAGTAGATCGACTCCTGCCTGCATCTACTACTATTACTCCACACATCGACCGACTCCTGCCTGCATCTAGAGTATTAAGTTCATAAGAACAGAGTAACGCATTAAGAAAGATGACATGATGTAGAGGGATAAACTCATGCAATATGATATAAACCCCATCTTTTTATCCTCGATGGCAATGATACAATACATGCCTTGCTGCCCCTGCTGTCACTAGGAAAGGACACCACAAGATTGAACCCAAAGCTAAGCACTTCTCCCATTGCAAGAAAGATCAATCTAGTAGGCCAAACCAAACTAATAATTCGAAGAGACTTGCAAAGATAACTTAATCACACATAAAATAATTCAGAGGAGATTCAAATATTTCTCATAGATAAACTTGATCATAAACCCACAATTCATCGGATCTCGACAAACACACCGCAAAAAGAGTTGCATCGAATAGATCTCCAAGAAGATCGAGGAGAACTTTGTATTGAGATTCAAAGAGATGGAAGAAGCCATCTAGCTAATAACTATGGACCCGAAGGTCTGTGGTAAACTACTCACAACTCATCGGAGAGGCCTTGGAGATGATGTAGAGGCCCTCCATGGTCGATTCCCCCTCCGGCGGAGCGCTGACGAAGGCTCCAAGATGGGATGTCGCGGATACAGAAGGTTGCGACGGTGGAAATAGTTTTTCGTGGTGCTCCTCGATGGTTTTAGGGTACGTGGGTATACATAGGAGGAAGAAGTAGGTCGGTGGACGCTCGAGGGGCCCACGAGGGTGGGGGCGCACCCACCCCTAGGGGGCGCGCCGGGCACCCTCGTGGCCGCCTCCTCTGTTGCTTGACGTCCACTCCAACTCCCCTAGATCACGTTTGTTCCAAAAAGATCGCTCCCGAAGGTTTCATTCCGTTTGATATTCCTTTCCTTCGAAACACTGAAATAGGCAAAAAAAACAGCAATTCGGGCTAGACCTCCGGTTAGTAGGTTAGTCCCAAAAATGATATAGAAGTGTAAAGTAAAGCCCATAAACATCCAAAATGGGTAACATAATAGCATGGAACAATCAAAAATTATAGATGCATTGGAGACGTATCACAAGGCACGTATTGTATTGTTGCCATCGAGGATAAAAAGATGGGGTTTATATCATATTGCTTGAGTTTATCCCTCTACATCATGTCATCTTACCTAATGCATTACTATGTTCTTATGAACTTAATACTCTAGATGCATGCTGGATAGCGGTCCATGTGTGGAGTAATAGTAGTAGATGCAGAATCATTTCGATCTACTTGTTGCGGACGTGATGCCTATATACATAATCATGCCTAGATATTCTCATAACTATGCACTTTTCTATCAATTGCTCGACAGTAATTTGTTCACCCACCGTAATACTTATGCTATCTTGAGAGAAGCCACTAGTGAAACCTATGGCCCCCGAGTCTATGTTCCATCATATAAGTTTTCGATCTATTTTATTTTGCAATCTTTACTTTCCAATCTACATCATAATAATACCAAAAATATTTATCTTATTATTATCTCTATCAGATCTCACTTTTGCAAGTGGTCGTGAAGGGATTGACAACCCCTTTATCACGTTAGTTGCAAGGTTCCTATTTGTTTGTGTAGGTACGAGGGATTTGGGTGTAACCTCCTACTGGATTGATACCTTGGTTCTCAAAAACTGAGGGAAATACTTATGCTACTTTGCTGCATCACCCTTTCCTCTTCAAGGGAAAACCAACGCATGCTCAAGAGGTAGCAAGAAGGATTTCTGGCGCCGTTGCTGGGGAGGTCTATGCACAAGTCAAGACATACCAAGTACCCATCACAAACCCTTATCCCTCGCATTACATTATTTGCCATTTGCCTCTCGTTTTCCTCTCCCCCACTTCACCCTTGCCGTTTTTATTCGCCCTCTCTTTCCCATTCGCCTCTTTTTCTCTTGCCTCTTGTGTGCTTGTGTGTTGGATTGTTTGTCACAATGGCTCAAGATAATACTAAATTGTGTGATTTCTCCAATATCAACAACAATGATTTTCTTAGCACTCCGATTGCTCCTCTTACCGATGCTGAATCTTGGGAAGTTAATGCTGCTTTGTTGAATCTTGTCATGAAAGACCAATTCTCTGGCCTTCCTAGTGAAGATGCCGCTACTCATCTAAACAACTTTGTTGATTTGTGTGATATGCAAAAGAAGAAAGACATGGATAATGATATTGTTAAATTGAAGCTATTTCCGTTTTCGCTTAGAGATCATGCTAAAACTTGGTTTTTTTCTTTGCCTAAAAATAGTATTGATTCATGGAATAAGTGCAAAGATGCTTTTATCTCTAAGTATTTTCCTGCCGCTAAGATCATCTCTCTTGGAAACGATATTATGAATTTTAAGCAACTTGATCATGAACATGTTGCACAATCTTGGGAGAGGATGAAATTAATGATTCGCAATTGCCCTACTCATGGATTAAGTTTATGGATGATCATACAAAAAATTTATGTCAGATTGAATTTTGCTTCTAGAAATCTTTTAGAGACCGCGGGAGGCACTTTTATGGAAATCACTTTAGGAGAAGCTACTAAACTCCTAGATAATATTATGGTTAATTATTCTCAATGGCACACCGAAAGATCTACTAGTAAAAAGGTTCATGTGATAGAAGAAATTAATGTTTTGAGTGGAAAGATGGGTGAACTTATGAAATTGTTAACTAATAAGAGTGCTCCTATTGATCAAAATGATATGCCTTTGTCTACTTTTATTGAGAATAATAATGAATCTATGGATGTGAATTTTGTTGGTAGGAATAATTTTGGTAACAATGCGTATAGAGGAAACTTTAATCCTAGGCCGTTTCCTAGTAATTCCTCTAATAATTATGGTAATTCCTACAACAACTTTTATGGAAATTTTAATAAGATGCCCTCTGATTTTGAGATTAGTGTTAAAGAGTTTATGATTTCTCAAAAGAATATCAATGCTTTGCTTGAAGAAAAGTTGCCTAAGATTGATGAATTGGCTAGGAACGTGGATGGAATTTCTCTTGATGTTGATTCTTTGAAACTTAGATCTATTCCACCTAAGCGTGATATCAATGAGTCTCTCAAAGCCATGAGAATTTCCATTGATGAGTGCAAAGAAAGAACCGCTAGGATGCGTGCTAAGAAAGATTGCTTTGTAAAAGCGTGTTCTTCTAGTTTTCATGATAATGGCGATGAAGATCTAAAAGTGATTGATGTGTCTCCTATTAAATCTTTGTTTTGTAATATGAATCTTGATAATGATGGGACTAGAGATGAGTCAACTTTAGTTAAAAGGCGTCCCAATGATTCGGAGTTTTAGATCTTGATGCAAAAATTGGTAAAAGTGGGATTGAAGAGGTCAAAACTTTACATAGCAATGAACCCACTATTTTGGATTTCAAGGAATTTAATTATGATAATTGTTCTTTAATAGATTGTATTTCCTTGTTGCAATTCGTGTTGAATTCTCCTCGTGCTTATAGTCAAAATAAAGCTTTTACTAAACATATCGCTGATGCTTTAATGCAATCTTATGAAGAGAAATTTGAATCAGAAGTTTCTATCCCTAGAAAACTTTATGATGAGTGGGAACCTACTATTAAAATTAAAATTAAAGATCATGAATGCTATGCTTTGTGTGATTTGGGTGCTAGTGTTTCCATGATTCCAAAAACTTTGTGTGGTGTGTTAGGTTTCTGTGAATTTGATGATTGCTCTTTAAACTTGCACCTTGCAGATTCCACCATTAAGAAACCTATGGGAAGGATTAATAATGTTCTTATTGTTGCAAATAGGAATTATGTGCCCGTAGATTTTATTGTTCTTGATATAGATTGCAATCTTTCATGTCTTATTATTCTTGGTAGACCTTTCCTTAGAACGATTTGTGCAATTATTGATATGAAGGAAGAAAATATTAGATTCCAATTTCCATCAAGGAAAGGCATTGAACACTTTCCTAGGAAGAAAATCAAATTGCCTTATGAATCTATTATGAGAGCCACCTATGAATTGAATACCAAAGATGACAATACCTAGATCTATTCTCGCTTTTATGCCTAGCTAGGGCGTTAAACGATAGCGCTTGTTGGGAGGCAACCCAATTTTATTTTTGTTCTTAGCTTTTTTCTCCTGTTTAGTATTAAATAATTCATATAGCTTCTGGTTAGATGTGTTTTTATGTTTTAATTAGTGTTTGTGCCAAGTAGAACCTATAGGATCATCTTGGGTGATAGTTAATCTGATCTTCCTGAAAAACAAAAACTTTTACGCGCACGAGAATAATTATAATAAATCAAAGAAACGTGCTTATTAGTTGATTCTTTTTGTAGAAGATTAATAGAAACATTTTCCAGGACTTCCTATTTTGGTAGCATTTTTAGAGTTCCATAAGTATTCTAAAGTTACATACTACTACAGACTATTCTGTTTTTGACAGATTCTGTTTTTCGTGTGTTATTTGCTTATTTTGATGAATCTATGGCTAGTATCGGGTGGTATGAACCATAGAGAAGTTGGAATACAGTAGGTTTAACACCAATATAAATAAATAATGAGTTCATTATAGTACCTTAAAGTGGTGGTTTGCTTTCTTGCACTAACAGAGCTTATGAGATTTTCTGTTGAGTTTTGTGTTGTGAAGTTTTCAAGTTTTGGGTAAAGATTTGATGGATTATGGAATAAGGAGTGGCAATAGCCTAAGATTTGGGATGCACAAGGCACACCAAGGAACATTCAAGGACAACCAAAAGCCTAAGCTTGGGGATGCCCTGGAAGGCACCCCCTTTTTTGTCTTCGTCCATCGGTAACTTTACTTGATGCTATATTTTTATTCACCACATGATATGTGTTTTTCTTGGAGCGTATTGTATGATTTTAGTCTTTGATTTTTAGTTTACCACAATCATCCTTGTTGTATACACCTTTTGGGAGAGACACACATGAATTGGAATTTATTAGAATACTCTATGTGCTTGACTTATATCTTTTGAGCTAGACAGTTTTGCTCTAGTACTTCACTTATATCTTTTTAGAGCACGGGGGTGGTTTTATTTTGTAGAAATTATTGATCTCTCATGCTTCACTAATATTATTTTGAGAGTTTTTTAGAATAGCATGGTACTTGCTTTGGTTATAAAATTAGTCCTAATATGATGGACATCCAAGTTGGGTATAATAAAAACTATCATATAAAGTGCATTAGAACACTATGATAAATTTGATACTTGATAATTGTTTTGAGATATAAAGGTGGTAATGTTAGAGTCATGCTAGTTGGGTAATTATGAAATTGAGAAATACTTGTGTTAAAGTTGGCAAGTCCCGTAGCATGCACGTATGGTAAAAGTTGTGTGACAAATTTGTAGCATGGGGTGTTCTTGGATTGCCTTCCTTATGAGTGGAGGTCGGGATTGCGCGATGGTTAACTCCTACCAACCCTTCCCCTACGAGCATGTGTAGTAGTACTTTGCTTCGAGGGCTAATAAACTTTTGTAATAAGTATATGAGTTCTTTATGACTAATGTGAGTCCATGGATTATACACACTCTTACCCTTCCATCATTGCTAGCCTCTACGGTACCGTGCATTGCCCTTTCTCACCTTGAGAGTTGGTGCAAACTTCGCCGATGCATCCAAACCCCATGATACGATACGCTCTATCACACATAAACCTCCTTATATCTTCCTCAAAACAGCCACCATACCTACCTATTATGGCATTTCCATAGCCATTCCGAGATATATTGCCATGCCACTTTCCACCGTTCTGTTTATTATGACACGCTCCATCATTGTCATATTGCTATTGCATGATCATGTAGTTGAAATTGTATTTGGGGCAAAGCCACCGTTATAATTCTTTCATACATGTCGCTCTTGATTCATTGCATATCCTGGTACACCGCCAGATGAAAGGATCGAGATGGACCTAGAGGGGGGTGAATAGGTAGAATTACAAATATTAATTATTACTTAGCAATTTTAGGCAATAATGCGGAATATGAAGGTGAGCCTAATAATTGCAAGTGTATTACTAAGTGCTAAGCAAGATAAACAAGTGGCACAAATATATGACTAAGCAAGCACAATATGATAAACGTAAGTGCAAGAGACAAGTAACCACAAGTAGGGAGTTAGGGTTAGGAATAACCGCAACTCCGAGAGATGAGGATGTATGTCGATGTTCACTTCCTTGGAGGGAAGCTACGTCACCGTTTAGAGAGGTGGATGTTACCACGAAGGCACACCAACGCCACGAAGGCTCGCCCTATTCTCTCTTTGAGACAACACCACGAAGGCGTTTCTCAACCACTAGTGGTAGACCTTGGAGTGGTCTCCAAACCCTCACAAACTTTCCGGGGGTAATCACAATGGTTGATTCCTCACCGAATGACTCCTACCGCCTAGGAGTCTCCAACCTCCAAGAGTAACAAGATCCAAGGGGAAAAACTCAAGACTTGCTCAAGCCACGATTTGCTTTGGTCACAAGAAGGAGAGGGAGAAGATCTTTCTTTTGATTGGAACAACTCTTCGAAACTCTCAAGAATCAAGCTGGGATTTGGGATTTAGTGTATGAGCAAGAGAGTGGGAGCACTGTGTTCTTGAGGCGTGTTTGTGTGAAGTGTTCGACCTTATCTCGAAGAGGTAAGGGACTATTTATACCGCATCCAGAATTGAGTCGTTTGGACAGAAGTTGACCAGCCCAGATGATCTGGGACACCACCCGAATGATCTGGACATTGTCTAGATAATCTGGCTAAAGGCCCGGATGCAGATGGTAGCAGCAGAGCTGCGAGCAGCCCGGACAGACCGGAGGCCACCCCAGACGATCCAGACATATCCCGGATGATCCGACTACAACCATATGGGTTCTGTGAAAATAGGGTCAAGATTTCTCGGATGATCCGGGACAGGATCCGGACGATCCAGGGCATAGCCCGGATGATCCGGATGAACGTCCGGACGATTCGGCTTCAGCCACTAGCGTTCTGTGATGAAAAATGCACATTATCCGGATGATCCGGAGCAGGGTCCGATTGATCCGGGTTTAGCCCAGATGATCTGGGACCCATCCGGATGATCCGGCTAGGAGAAGTGGGAGGTTTTGGCTAAGGGGTTTTGCTAGGGATTTTGCTCCTTTGTGAAAAATTGCTTGTGAGACAAAATGTGAGCAAGTCTTGAACCTACACCTTGGATCCCCTCTTAATAGTCCGGGATTCCTATTACTCAAGAAATATAAAAGAGCATAATGCTTCGCCTTTGTTTGCACCTTTCCTCATTGATAATTTTCTTGGGTAAAATCTCATATGATGTGATCATGATGCACATTAGAAAAAACCAGAGGATTGACGGCCTGTGTATATACTTAGAAAACATGGTTAGTCCCCTATATGTAGATTTGTCATCAATATCAAAAATAATCTTTAAGAGCAAGATTGCACTTTCACTGGAGGCATTCATATAGAGTCATATTTTGTCCTAAGTATTGAGTTGTAATTCTTGAGTTGTAAGTATATAAAAGTGTGATGATCTTCATTATTAGAGCATTATCCCAAGTGAGGAAAGGATGATGGAGACTATGATTCCCCCACAAGTCGGGATGAGACTTTGGACTTTATGAAAAATAAAAGAGGCCAAAGAAGCCCAAATAAAAAAAGAGGCCAAAGAAGCCCACCAAAATAAAAAAAGGAAAGAAAAAAAATAAAAAATGAGAGAAAAAGAGAGAATGGACAATGTTACTATCCTTTTTCCACACTTGTGCTTCAAAGTAGCACCATGATCTTCATGATAGAGAGTCTCCTATGTTGTCACTTTCATATACTAGTGGGAATTTTTCATTATAGAACTTGGCTTGTATATTCCAATGAAGGGCTTCCTCGAAATGCCCTAGGTCTTCGTGAGCAAGCGAGTTGAATGCACACCCACTTAGTTTCTTTTTGAGCTTTCATACATTTGTAGCTCTAGTGCATCCGTTGCATGGCAATCCCTACTCCTTGCATTGACATCAATTGATGGGCATATCCATAGCCCGTTGATTAGCCGCATCAATGTGAGACTTTCCCCTTTTTTGTCTTCTCCACACAACCTCCATCATCATATTCTATTCCACCCATAGTGCTATATCCATGGCTTTAGGCTCATGTATTGCGTGAGGGTTGAAAAAGCTTAAGCGCGTTAAAAAGTATGGACCATTTGCTTGGCTGAAACCGGGGTTGTGCATGATGGGAGTATTTTGTGTGACAAAAATAAAGCATGGCCTAACTATATGATTTTGTAGGGATAAGCTTTCTTTGGCTACGTTATTTTGATAAGACATGATTACTTTGTTAGTATGCTTGAAGTATTACTATTTTTATGTCAATATTAAACTTTTATCTTGAGTCATTTGGATCTGTACATTCATGCCACAATAAAGAAAATTACATTGAGAAATATGCTAGGTAGCATTCCACATCAAAAATTCTGTTTTTATCATTTACCTACTCGAGGATGAGCAGGAATTAAGCTTGGGGATGCTTGATACGTCGCCAACGTATCTATAATTTTTTATTGTTCCATGCTATTATATTACCTGTTTTGGATGTTTATGGGGTTTACTATACACTTCTATATTATTTTTGGGACTAACCTATTAACCGGAGGCCCAGCCCAAATTGCTATTTTTTTGCCTATTTCAGTGTTTTGCAGAAAAGGAATATCAAACGGAGTCCAAACGCTATGAAACCTTTGGGAGAGTTATTTTTGGAACAAACGCAATCCAGGAGACTTGGAGTGGACGTCAGGAAACAAACGAGGCAGCCACAAGGTAGGAGGGCGCGCCCTAGGGGGGTGGCCCCCCCCCCACAACCTCGTGGGCCCCTCGTGGCTCCCCTGACCAACTTCCTTCGCCTATATATATCCATATACCCTAAAAACATCCAGAAGCACCACGAAACCCTATTTCCACCACCGCAACCTTCTATGCCCGTGAGATCCCATCTTGGGGCCTTTTCTGGTGCTCCGCCGGAGGGGGAATTGATCATTGAGGGCTTCTACATCAACACCATAGCCTCTCTGATGAAGTGTGAGTAGTTTACCACAGACCTTCGGGTCCATAGTTATTAGCTAGATGGCTTCTTCTCTCTCTTTGATTCTCAATACAAAGTTCTCCTCGATCTTCTTGGAGATCTATTCGATGTAATTCTTTTGGCGGTGTGTTTGTCGAGATCCAATGAATTGTTGGTTTATGATCAAGATTATCTATGAACAATATTTGAATCTCCTCTGAATTCTTTTATGTGTGATTGGTTATCTTTGCAAGTCTCTTCGAATTATCAGTTTGGTTTGGCCTACTAGATTGATCTTTCTTGCAATGGGATAAGTGCTTAGCTTGGGTTCAATCTTGCGGTGTTCTTTCCCAGTGACAGCCGGGGCAGCAAGGCACATATTGTATTGTTGCCATCGAGGATAAAAAGATGGGGTTTATATCATATAGCTTGAGTTTATCCCTCTACATCATGTCATCTTGCCTAATGCGTTACTCTATTCTTATGAACTTAATACTCTAGATGCATGCTGGATAGCGGTCGATGTGTGGAGTAATAGTAGTAGATGCAGAATCGTTTCGATCTACTTGTCGCGGACGTGATGCCTATATACCTGATCATGCCTAGATATTATCATAACTATGCACTTTTCTATCAATTGCTCAACAGTAATTTGTTCACCCACCGTAATACTTATGCTATCTTGAGAGAAGCCACTAGTGAAACCTACGGCCCCGGGTCTATTTTTCATCATATAAGTTTCCAATCTATTTTATTTTGAAATCTTTACTTTCCAATCTACATCATGAAAATACCAAAAATATTTATCTTATTATTATCTCTATCAGATCTCACTTTTGCAAGTGGCCATGAAGGGATTGACAACCCCTTTATCGTGTTGGTTGCAAGGTTCTTATTTGTTTGTGTAGGTACGAGGGATTTGCGTGTGGCCTCCTGCTGGATTGATACATTGGTTTTCAAAAACTGAGGGAAATACTTACGCTACTTTGCTGCATCACCCTTTCCTCTTCAAGGGAAAACCAACGCATGCTCAAGAGGTAGAAGAGGCCGGGAACAATGCCGTGGAAGATCGTCCGGGTCGGCTCCAGGTCCTTGGCCTCGAGGTCGAGCTTGGTCATGGTGTCGTGATAGAGGATGTTGATGCTGCTGCCGCAGTCAATGAGGACTCGAGAAAACTTGCACGTGCGTCGCGCAACGATGGTGGGGTTGAGGACGAGGGCGTAGCCACTCGGATTCGGCATGACAGTCGGGTGGTCCATGTGACCGGGAGGACTGACCAGTGCATGCAATCTGGCTTGGCCGGGATGACGGTGTTCACCTCCTGCTGAAGGAGGTGCTCGCTGCGCTTGTCGTTGTTGAGGCTGGTGAAGACGGTGTTGGCCACGTTCTGGTCCGGGTAGGTGTCGTCGCGCATCGCGTCGTCGGCTAGGGGCGGCGGTGGAGGTGGAGGTGGCTGACCCGCACCCGGAGCCGGAGCCGGAGGGGGCGGGATGTTGCCCCTCTTGATGCGCTTGGTGATGCCGCACTACCGAAGCGTGTGCGTGGATGGCCTTGCGCCGCTGTGGTGCTTGCAGGGGCGTCGAGCATCTCCTCGAAGCTCATAGCGGGTTGCCACGCCATCTTGCCGATCTGCCGGCTGCCTTCGCCGGCCGGCTTCGGAGGGGGAACCGGCTTTGCTTTGCCGGCTTCATCCAATGCCACCTGGATCTTCATGGCAGAGTCGGTGTTGGCGTACTTGTCCGCTGTTACCATGAGCGCGGCCATGGTGGCCGACTCGGAGTGCAAGAGCTTGTGCATGAGGAGGGTGCCATCTCACTACCCGTTGACGAAGTACTAGAACACTTGAACCTCGTGGACGCCCTTGCAGCTGTTCTAGAGCTCTGTCCAGCGTGCGAGGTACTCGCGGCCGATCAGCATCGGCCCCTGCACGCACATGGCGAGCTGGCTGGGGCGGCCGGGTCGCTTGTAAGTCCCCGTGAAGTTGCGGATGAAGGCCTGCTCGAAGTCGACCCACATGTTGACGCTGCCCACCAGCAGACTGTTCAACCAGGTGTGGGCCGACCCTTGGAGCATGAGCGTCGCGTAGCGCACGGCGAGCCGGTGGTTGCTGCCGGTGATGCTGATGGCGGTGGTGTAGTCGGTGAGTGATACGTCTCCAATGTATCTATAATTTTTGATTGTTCCATGCTATTATATTACATGTTTTGGATGTTTAATGGGCTTTACTAAGCACTTTTATATTATTTTGGGACTAACCTATTAATTGGAGGCCCAGCCCAAATTGTTGTTTTTTTGCCTATTTCAGTGTTTCACAGAAAAGGAATATCAAACGGAGTCCAAACGGAATGAAACCTTTGGGAGAGTTATTTTTGGAACAAACGCAATCCAGGAGACTTGGAGTGGACATCAAGAAAGAAACGAGGCGACCACGAGGTAGGGAGGCGTGCCCCCACCCTCGTGGGCCCCTCATGGCTACCCTGACCGACTTCCTTCGCCTATATATACTCATATACCCTGAAAACATCGGGGAGCACCACGAAACCATATTTCCACCGCCGCAACCTTCTGTACCCATGAGATCCCATCTTGGGGCCTTTTCCGGCGCTCCGCCGGAGGGGGAATCGATCACGGAGGGCTTATACATCAACACCCACTACAAAAAAATACACTTCCATGATGATACATGTTTGTCACAGTAGGTCACGTTTTTTGTCATGCATGTACATCCATGACGATTTTATGACAGAATCAAGATAGTCATACATGTGTTGTCGTAGAAGTGTTCCATGACATTACCAAAATTATCATCACAGAAGTGTCCACTTCCATGACGATAAATCGCGCGTCACAGAAGTTCTTTCATCAAGGGTGACCGACACGTGGCATCCACTGTAACGGAACGCCGTTAAGCTATCGGGTCGGGTTTTGGATCCAATAACCTGTTAACAGCCCCGACCAATGGGGATTTTCCACGTGTAAAATCATCATTGGCTGGAGGAAACACGTGTCGGCTCATCGTTGGGATAGATGTCATCCACTCATTGGATAGAAGGCGCCTCTGATACGTCGACACGTGGCACGGCCCATCAAGTTTAAATGGGCCGGCCCAACTAAAGGCCCACAAGATTTTGCGAACCATAATGGGCCGGCCTAGCTAAAGGCCCATGAGATTTTGTGGACCATAATGGGCTGGCCCACCTAAAGGCCCACAAGATTTCGCGGGCCATAATGGGCCGGCCCAGGTAAAGGCCCACAAGATTTTTGTGTGCCATAATGGGCCAGCCCAGGTAAAGGCCCACAAAATTCTTGCGGATCATAATGGGCCGACCCAGCTAAAGGCCCACGAGATTTCACCGACACTAATGGGTCGGCCCAGCTGTAGGCCCACAAGATTTTGAGGACCCTAGTAGGCCGGCCCATTAACTGGCTGCCATGTTTTGGGCCAAATGCCGGGCCATATTTGATCCGGTCCATTAATGGCCTGCCACGTTTCGGGCCTAATAATGGCCCATATGAGATCCGGCCCGTTAAAAGCCTCCCACGTTCTAGGCCAAATCACGGCCCAGATCAGGTCCGGCCCTTTAAGAGGCTTCGGCCTCAATTATGGCACATATCAGATTCGGCCCGTTAATTGGACGCTATGCTTTTGGGCCCACTTGCAAAAGGCCCATTTAGTAATTCGGCCTGATATTAGTTTCGACCTGTTAAGGGCCCGTTTAACATTTCGGCCCTATATTAATTTTGGCCTATTAAAAGCCCGCCATATAGTTGGGCCTAACTACGGCCCGGTTTGCATCCGGCCTGCTCGCAGCCGATATCTGATTGGGTCAAACAAGGACCGAGACAATTTTGGCCTGTTAAAAGCCTGTGATTTGATTCGCACAATCATGGGCCGGGGTCCATTTTGGGCTGCTGCCGGCCCGTGAGCTGTTCGGCACATTTCAGGCCCAACCTACTTCTCAGCCTCCTAAAAGCCCATTGAGTTTTCTTGCGAAAAGAGGGTCGGGGGTTACTCGGCCTATTAAAGGCCCGAATCTACTAGTGGTCCAGTTTGACGGGGTCCATGATGCGGATCATACATCGTGATTGCATGACGGCCCGATTATGTACCGTAATTTTATGGTTTGGCCGCTTTACTGCAAAGACATGATATATATACAGTAAAATAACTGCAGTATCGTGAATAAGAAAAAACCTAGACTATACAATAAATAAATTACGGCATATTACATCCACTGGGCATCAAAGTTCGCCACTATGGTAATAAAGCACAAGCAGACAGCAGATTACATACAGTGCGCATCAAAGATCGCCACCAGTGCAAATAAACACGCCGACAAAATAATATACAAAACCTATAGCACTTCAATAGAGTTCAAGAAAGGTTAGCCCTGCTGGCGAGCTGCAGCGAAAGCACCTGAGCAAGATGATGAGACTGCACATGTTCAACACTTTTATCTTCCTCACTCTGAAAGATAAACAAGCAGACAGATGACAGGTTTTGCACATAAAAGTATCAGTGCTGACAATTCATCACATTTCTTACTGACGAATAAAGTGACACAGTTTAAAAATGCATTAACACAATATGGTATTGTTCAGGTCAAGACATGGCAGGAAATGACATTGTGAAGGAGTTGGCAGCTTCAGGACACCACTGGATTACAGATCAAGAACTCATAAGTATCAATGGTTAGTGTGCTGTCAATTTATCCCATTTCAGATTGGCAAATAAAGAGACGGTTTAAATAATAAGAGAATGATATGACATTGTTCATAGTTAAGACATTGCAGAATATGACATTGTGCTGTAGTGGGTAGGTTCACCACACCACTGGATTACAGATGAAGAACAGAAGCATACATGCAGTGCAAAAGAAGATCACTTGCTCTGTATAGTTTAATTTACATGGTATGAAGAAGGAACTTGGTTGTACAGCTGAAAACTTAAATTGAGAAGGACAAACTTTTGTTTATGAACTACATAATAAACTTTAAACATGCAATTTGATGCAAACACCAAAAATAAACAGCTGTTGTAGTCATGCCTAACCAAATATACACAACAAAGTTTGAAGGCTTGAGAAGGACAAACTTACATTACTGTTGAAGTCAGGCTCTATAAAGCCCTTGTCCATGCTGATGGGGGGCAATTCAAGAAGTTTACCACATAATCTTCTTCATAAGCATTGCCTTTATTCTACATTTTGTTAAGAGTATATATAGATGTGATAATATACGAAAAAATGGAGAATATGTAAGATAAGATGAAGAGTGATGCTACATAACCAAGTAGCTATAAATGTATGTGCAGCGATACAGAGAAAAGGCACAGCCAAGAGCAATGCACAGCTAAACTTCTTCAGTACCAACCTTATGGTAAGAGTAAATATAGATCTGATGTGTAGAAAATGGAGGGCAAAGGAAAATAAGCTGCAGAGTGATGGTACATGAACAATTACCTGTCAATATAAGTACACTGATAAAGGACAGCATGTACTTACAAGAACAATGCAGAGCTAAAAAAATTCATTGGCATTGGATATATTCTACACTAATGTAACCATTCATACAGATCAGATAATTTGGAGCGAACAATTGATAAGCACGCTATCATGCATACTGCTGTCACATAATGAACCAGGTATGTATGCAAGTACAGTGATACAGGACAACTGGTACTAACAAGAGCAAAGCAGCGGGCAGCATATTTGTGATATCCTGTCGTTCTTTTCAAACCGAAATTCTTCTTCAAGCAGATTTCTTGCAAAAAAGATCCGTAAGGCACATGCAAAAAAGTAGAAGTTCAAATTGTCATGTGATTTCATAGACAGTACCTCATCCTGGGAACGAGACCAGTGCATAACAAGGTTTTTCCATTCAATGTCTTCTAATTTTAGCACAGGAGACTTCACCGGAAATTCGTTTATAGACTTGCCATCAAAGTGTGATTTCCTCAGGTAACACCGATACTGCTGCAATGCTTCCTTGAAAAGCACACGCAAGCTTTGTTCGTCATGACTATCCAGATTGACCCTCGCCTAGTTACAACAATGTAATGTAAATCATTGATGTGTTCGATCTGCAGAAAACAGGAAAATAATAACCATGAATAATAGCACTTACACGTAACTTGGGCAGGAAGATGTGAAAATGGTGTTTGTCTTCACTATAATCTTCCCATGATGGGAATATATGCACGTAGTCCCTAACAACATTGAAAGCATTGTCTTTTAAACTGGGAATAAATGGAATGGGGTTCCAATCTGCAGGAATTTGCAGTCTCTGCAGTTGGGATAGGTCTTCGGCCGGTGGACTTGTTGTACTTTTTGCTGGAGTGGGATTTTTCTGTGGTACGGCTGGTGCTATGGCAAATGAAATCGGTATACCTTTTGCTGGAGTGCAGGTCCTGTGTGGTGGGGCTAGTGGTGTGGCCAGTGAAGTATGGGTACAGTCTGCTGGAGTCGGTCCTACGTTTTGTGTCACTAGTTGTACATCCAATATAAGTGGGGCATTGTCTGATTTCTCCGGCACCACCATGTTTTTCAAGGACTTTGCTGGTGCTCCTTAGGGTTCGGCAATCACCCTCTTGCTTTTTGATGTCTGATGCACAAGAACAACATTTGAGTGGAAAAACATGGTATGATGACAGATGGAATATGTATTGATAATGGATGGGCATGGCATCTCGAGTTATATGATGAGTAAACTAAGCAGATGGCGGTGCAACAAAGTACAAGAAATGCAAGACAACATATGCAAGATACGCGCAATCAATAAAACCTTGCCAAATTAGAACAGGCACCTTGATGGGTGAACAGGACAGGCCATCTACCTTTGACTCCTCGAGGTTAGAATAGTCATTAGGATGATATTCTGAACAAGAATCAACAGGTGGGGAGCGTATGAGTTTCATTGCTTCCAGAATGGCACTCAATGCCTTGGTGCCAATTTTGTAAGTCATTGCAGTGTTCCACAATATTCTTCTGATGCGCGGATTCTGATATTCACTGTAATTGCGTATAATATCTAAGAACCATGATAACATAAATAGTTGTGAGATTATATTTGTAATGCAGATGATATTCTAATATAGGGGCGCCCCTGTAAACACTTGTGTGCTATCACTGAATTCTGATGAGAGAGCTCATGTGTGCTGTAATATGGTGCGTGCATTTATATAATCTGGCACAAGTACACAAAAAATAGGCTCCAGTAGTAAGGATAGCTGGCAGATGACAGGTTCATAATATACTGTATAAAGAGTTTATTGCCAAACCATGATAACAAGAGCACACAACAACTAGGAAGATCATAGTGTACATTACAGGGGTACACCATAACCACGATATATAAATCGGGAAAGTGGAACTGGCTTGAAAATACGGTGTTGTATTGCCGCTAGTAATTGAAAGCCTATCGATCACGTACAGGCCAGCTTTATCAGCTGTTGACTGCAGATGTCCCTATGCCCCTTCCTGACAAGGAACATACTGTACGTACTAAATACATAATAAACAAAGAGGAACATGTTAAAGAACGGATGACGAAGCATATTCTTGAGGTTCCGCTTCATTGCATACAATGTTGGTTGCCCACTCATGATGAATCACAGCGCCCAAAGAAATGCAATTCCATGTTGTCTCTCTATATGTGGCAATTTTGAACAAGAGTCATTAGGATCATATTCTGAACAAGAGTCAACAAGTGGGGAGCGTATGAGTTTCATTGCATCCAGAATGGCACTCAATGCCTTGGTGCCAATTTTGTAAGTCATTGCAGTGTTTAGCTTCAAGAGTGGACTGCTGCTAGTGCGACACAAAGCAGCTACATAGATCATAGTGTAGATATAATGGGAAAACCTTAAGCATCAAAGTAAAATCAGCAAAGTGGAACTTGCTGGAATATATGTGCTAGTTTGCCGGTACAGCTAGAAAGGCTTCGGATACCAGCTCTCTTCAAGTGAAGGTGCGGTACTATTAATATCAGTGTAACTCTCAAAGGCGACACAGCTCCCCGCATTTCCTTGCTATTCTTATAGGATTCAAGTGGGGAGGCCACTACAAATCCTATTCCTATGTTTACAAGATCCTATGAATCAAAGAGGCTCAAAGTGTCCATCACAACCGACCGTATAGACCTCTACACTGCAAATGTCCCTGCTCATCTTCAGTACAAGGAACATATTGTACTACTATCATACTCCCTCCATTCCAAAATATAAGTCTTGGTAGAGATTTCCACTATGGATCATATATAGATGTATCCAGATACATTTTAGAGTGTAGATTCACTCATTTTGCTCCATATGTAGTCCATGGTGGAATCTATACAAAGACTTGTATTTAGGAACAGAGAGATTACATATTAAAGAAGAACGGAAGAGGAACATGGTAAAGAAGAGCAAGCAGAATTTGGATAATAAAATGTTGGTTGCATAGTGCCCACACATGATGAACCAGAGCGCATTAAGAATGCAACTCCCAGCTGTCTCTCGACCATTTCAGGCGGTTGGATGAAGATCCTACATCTCCTAACCCATCTTCTTCCTCGTCTCTGATTCTTCCCATACAGAACACTGCACGGCCCGCCCGCCGGACCACCGGCCCCCACCGCCTGTGTTCCTCCGCCACCCCCACCCCCCACCCCCGCCCCAACCCCCACCCGCATCGAGTTTTCTTCGTTCGGCGAGGCCCCACAACCACCCGAGCCCCTTCGTTCGCACCGGCAAACTCCGGTGAGCTCTGAAAAAATTAGTCTACTATGATTTAACTAGTGTGGAATATAAAAGGGGAAAATCATAAGCATTGGGAGTATAGTGTTGAGCGTGCCATGGCGGATCTGAAGGTGCAAACCGGACAAAGGAAACTTCGCAACCAAGACAAGAAATCAGAGTAAAGCAGTGGTGATCTATTTTCTTGCTGCGATAAATAAGTTGAGCAGATACAAAAGAGTACCGCCTCTGGTGCAGTGCCGTGTACGCATCTGCTGAGAATTTGACAGTGATGCGGTAGCGATGGTTGTCGGCGGCATGGAACCAGATCTAGGACGGTAGATGGTGGCGGCGGGGCGCGGTGGACGAGACATCGTAGGAGCGGCGCCGGCAAGGTGGACAACGGCGGGGATGAAGCGAGAGGACGGGATGCAAGGATCCCGGTCCGAAGCCGTGGATGAGAGAGGTTGATCTCTTGTAATGGACGGCGGCGTCGGTGTATCAGCTCTGGCATGGTGGAGGAGGACGGCGGTGGATGGGGTGGCGGGCTGTGGCAGACGGAGGAGGGTGGGGTGGAGAGGGTGTTTTGGCGCCCACGGAGTATGAATGGGGAAAAGGGAGGTAGAGAGGAAGGGGGGAACCATGTATTCTGGGCGCGCTTGTCTCAAATGCGAGGAAATTTACAAACTTAGCCCCCGTTTCAAATTTCTACTACATCACAGCAACAATAGTCGGTTGGGGATAGGACGGTAATCTCGCATACACTGAATATTTGCCGACGAGAGTTTGTTTTGGGCGCCCACCGTGTATGAATATGAATCGGGGAGGGAGTCTATTTCGGCCGAGGACACACTGTGTTTTGGCGCCCACCGTGTATGAATCTGGGTGAGAGGCGGTTACGTCACATTTGGGTGAAATTACAAACCTACCCCTATCGAAACCTATAGAAATCTAGCAGATAGGCTTTGCATGGGAGGGATAGGCAGTAGTAATTTCCATCTCGCAGATTTTGGTTTCGGGCGGTTACTGCGACTTTCCCCGCTTCGTTCAAATTTTGCAAAGTGCATGTTTACGCTCGTGACAACTCAATTCGAATCCCGTTTGTATTCTATTTTTTCGGGCGAGATCCATTTTCAATTGGAATTACATTCTATATACATCATTTTTTTATATACTTTCAAAAGCACAACACCATTCATACATAAATATGGTTTACAAATGGCATGATCTCAGATTCATAAGGTTGTATCCATCAATTTGGATTTTCAAATATTTGAAACCACTTTATGTTGAAATCCAATGTATGCATTCCTCGCTAACTGTCTCCAATTAATGTGTGTTTCATGCGGGTTTTTTTTTACTGCTCAAACATGTATAATGTGTTTCACACACGCAACATATAGTGTAATCCCGTTTAGACACTAATTGCATATAAACCATGCATTGTTTGTAATGAAAGAATCTATGGATCACCAATATTGATAAACTATATAACATTACACGTGTGCCCAAATTCAAATGAATATGGTGTTTGATACACCAATTTGCGTTATGATATTATCGATGTCGTGATATCCAGTTTAAATATTTGAATCCCCTTTAATCCAGATATTCGTCTCATATAGCTATCGCTCATGCTTATATAGGACTATCTCTCTGGACCTATACGTGTTAGTCGTCTCTCAGGTATCTCTCATGCTACCTGTATGTCGACAATGATCTTTTATCTTCATAACACACTGACGGTACTCTCTCCCTCGACCTTCATCACTCTATCTCTCTCTAAGTATATCTTGCTCCCTCCTTTGTGTCTCTAACTATGATTATCCATGTGGAATCTCTTTCTCTCACACAAACACAAAACTTTGTCTCCCAGGGTCTCATTTCTCTCTACTATTCCCATGTGTGCCACTCGCACACCCCTCATACAGAGATGTCTTTCGCTCCTTAGATATGAGAACCTACGACTCTTCCTCTTCAACATCTCTTTCTCACACACAAACACAAACTCTGTCTCCCAGGGTCTCATATTTCTCCATTGTTCTCTTGTATGTCGCTCACACACACTCTCTCTCCCTAGATATATCTTGTGTTCCCTCATATTTCTCTCTAGCTATCACTCTCGTTGTGAAATATCTTTCTCTCTCGCAGACACAAAACTCCGTCTCTCGGGATATCATTTCTCTCTGATATCTGTTTGTATGTGACTCACATGCACCCTCTCTCTATCTCTCTCACACCCACACACATAACTCAGCCTTCTGATCCACTCAACTCCTATCTCTAACGCACACTAGCTAGCATCTTTATCTTTCTATTTATCTGTTTCTCCATCAACCTTCTTTCTCGCCCTCACTCTTAATTCCTATCACACACACTACATATGTTTCTCTCTACATGCAGTCATGTGCCCTCTCACACATATATATAACTTCACCCTCTGAACCACCCGTCGGTCATCTCCAACACCCAAACTAGCGGATGTCCCTCTAGCTAGCATCTCCATCTCTGTATCTATCTGTAGTTTCTCTGTCAACATTTCTTTCTCGCACCGAGTCTTGCTTCCTATCACCCACACTATATATGTCTCTCCATACATATGCATTTATAGGTTGATCTCTTTTGCACAATCGTTGTGACTCACTCCCTCTGCTAGCCATAGATGCATGCTCCAGCCCATGCCACTATCTCTTAAAGACAAAAACACATGCTCAATTGTCGGGCCTTCTTCCCTACATTCTCACATGCATGCATATTGTCATGTCGATCCGTCTCTCCCATGTCGTTGATCTTATGACTTATCTCTTCTTTCTTTTATCTCGATCATGCGCGCGCGCACACACACATCCCATGTATACATGTATACCTCTCACACATGCACGTTCAAGGTCTCTGTGTCTCCATATGTAGTTAATTACCCTCAATCCTAACGCCACATCGAATCGTTCTCCTCTTTTGTGCACATAACTTCCGCCTGGATGGGTAAAACACACACTCACACTTAACAA